>NC_081184.1:124219805-124549471 GCF_029867415.1 Vicia villosa | reverse complement strand
GCATGAGTATTGACCAATGGCTTGCAACAATTGAAACATCATTGGTTTAAAATCAAACTGAGCTACAGTGATCTATGGTTGAATGATACCCGTGTTCATGGCGTTGGGTTCATATATAATATAATTGTTATACCCCAAAATTTGCCCGCATCTTTTTTCAAGAAAACTCCAATCTGAAAATTAAGAGTCTCATATAATCATGGATTTTTATTTCAACAAATATCCTGACATATGAAATACTTAGTTTTTAGAATTTTTCTTATACAGTAATTTGGCTTGCAGTTGAATTTATTCTTACGCAAACGCCAAATACTGTTTATTACTTCACACATGCTATTTATTTATTTACAGATAAATAGTACTGACACAATTGGTACAGAGTTAAATCTTTTTGCAGGCGCAGAATCAGGAAACTCAGATTGTACCTGAACAGTCAGTTGACAGCCAAACTGCTGGCAGTACAATTCTCAGTGTTTTGTACCATCAATAAAATCAATCTTTTACAATTCAAAATTCCAAGATTTTTGTTCTAAAAGTATTCTGAATATCACGCGATTAGCAGAGACTCAACACTGCACAAAAATCAGGTACGCTTAACTATCTCCTACACAAACAGTCCCTGACTAGGGTTTTCTTGTTTTTACAGGAGAAACAAGTTTTTGAGACCTCAAATGGATTTCATGCACATCCATATATCTCAAAGTACCATCATACAAACTTTCAAACTTCAATTCACTCAGACGCACCGTCAGCAGCTCAAACAGTCAACAGACGACCCGTTTGACCAAAAAGTCAACAGACAGTCAAAAATGAAATTTTTTGTCAAAGTCCATATTTTGTCAAAGGATTCATCATTTGATCATTAGATGATCATAATTCATCAAGGAAAGATCAAAAATCAACAAAACCCTAAGATTCAAAATTAGGGTTTTTGCCTGAAAAGTCAACTCAACTTTGACTGATCATAACTCTCTCATCCTTCATCCAAAAAATTCAAACCAAAGCTCATTTTGAAGGAAATTCAATTATCTTTCAAATGCAATTGATCCCATGGTTATTGCATTCACCATTTGAAAAATATGACCAAAGACATTACAGGTCATTTTCAAAGTCAACAAAAAGACACTTTTTTCAAAAGGACACACAAGGAGCATCAAAAATCATTTTGACATGAGACCAAAGACATTGGTTAGAGGACTCTTTGAGGTTTCCAAAAAGTGCAAGAACTCCTTCATATGACAAAAATTGAGGGATTTACACCTTGTTGAAGTTGGCTAAATTTTGGAAAATGCATAAAAACAACATTGCTCAAAAATGCATTTTTTCCAAATGGGGCCAAGTTTTCATGGTTCAAACATCATTACCATAATATTATGGGCCTCCCACGACCAAGACAAGGCCCACTCCATTTTTTATTCATTTTTTATTTAATTTTATCACATATAAGATTAAATTAAAAAAGAAAAATGGATGGATAAAGAATAGCTTACAAACCAAGCATGACTCATCAAGAGAATCATTCAACTCTGCCCCAAGCCAAGTACAAACAGAAGGAGGGTGGAAAATCAAGCCATGGTGGCTTAAATGCAAAGCTACTCATGTTGAAAAAGTCAAGATTCCACAAAGCTAATGAATGCTTCTTAGCTTCACTTCCAAGCAGCTCTTGGCCTATAAAAGAGCTATCATACTTCAGCAATCAAAAAGAGACACGAGTTCATAGCCAGTAGAATGCTTGTAACATATTTGTAACAACTTGAATTTTTCAAAGAAATTTAAAATTCGAATTTTAATTTCTAGCTCGTTTCAGTTCAAACTAAACACTTAAATACAATCCTCAATCATCATTGAACATATCCCAATCAGTTTCAAGCCTTGAAGCACTCAGAATCATCCATTATACCTCACGGTTTGTTCAAACTAAAACCAACTTATATCTCATAACACACGCATATCTAGCAAGATGTAGATATATATTTGAACTTAGTGTGGTATGTAGATCGTTTCTGGAAGTTTAATTGAGCTTTGGATGCTTGTATACGAATCTACCATTTTAGGGTTTTCCATCTCAAATTTAGGGTTTTTAGTTAGAGCCAAAATCAGAACAAATTAAGAGCATGGTTGAATTCAGTGGAACAAGACGAATCGAATGGACATATCGCGCCAAATTTCTTTTCAGGTTTACCCCTATTCGCTATTTTGCAGGTCTGAAGCTCATCAATTACAGCGCTTTTTTCATAAAAGCGCTATTAAAGGTCCTGGCGAGAGGTTGAAGACGATGAGGTGTCCTCACCTCATTGAACAGCGCGCGCGCGTTTTTTTTAAATTAACCTTTGGTTTCAGTGTTTGCAGGCGTGTCACAAGTGGTGGACCCTCACAATCTGAGCCATCAGATCTCATTTATTAATTCATCCAACGCATCAGAATGAAGCCCTATACCATGGACTTTATTTAAATACCACACTGGATCATTAATTATATATTTCTATTTTTATTTTAATTTCTTTGCAAAATTAATTAAAAATAGTTTCAAAAATCCAAAAAAATACACAAAAAATATTTTTAAGTTTCTAAAATAATATTTTATTTTCTGAAATAAAAATATTTTATTTTTCTTCATAATTTCAATATTTTGCATAATTAATTAGTATATATTTATATATTTGCTTTTTAATTATTCTAACCAATCAAAAAATCATAAAAAAAATTGTTCTTTATATAAAATATTGTTTATATATTATAGACTAATTTTGTACATATTTTGAATAATTTTCTCTTTAAGTTTTAATTATTTGTATAATTATTTGTATAATTATGTATTAATTAGCTTAATCAATTTCAAATCAATTTCAAATCAATTTCAAAAATTCCAAAAAAATTAGTTTTGTTTTAAAATTAATTGACAAATATTTTGTACATATTTTAAACTTAATTTCTAGGTTTAAATCCATTTTCATCTTTTTTCTTCATTTTAATTTAATTAATCATGCATTAATTATAATTAAAATCAATCATAAAAAATCCAAAAATATGCCTTTTATTTTTCTTGCAATTTAAATTCCTAGATAAATGTATAGGATGTCAAAATCATGTAAATAGGCTTAGTTTACATTTCCTGCACAATCGATGTAATAGCGTAGATTTACTTTCCGCACTTTCCGCATTTTAATTTCCAGCAAATATAAACTGCGTGTATGTCAAAGATAAAATTGAACCGTTAGATCACTAACTTCAAAGATAAAATATCTGAATCCAAACACAATCACACTTGCACCTCTTAAGGTAATCCCTTCTCATTCTTTTCAAAATCAAAGTCAAAATTCTACTGTTTCGAGTACAAAATCGAACCTTTTGTTTGTATCCGGTGAAAGGATAGATTTTTAAAGGAAATAGGATAAAGACCTTACAACTCAGGGTAGACCTCCTAGTTTGCTTGCTCAAATCAAAACAAACAAAATTCTCATACACTGTTGTTTTTCAAAACAAAACTTTCCAAAAAGACAATATTTTGTATACATCCAAACACGGATCATTACAAAGTTAACGTTCTTTTCAAAACATCTTTCGAAAGATAAACAAACATTTTGTATACATCCGCACAAGGATCATTACAAATTCAATTTACAAAGGTATTTGAAACCACATATGAGCATTCTAAAGCAATTGAAAAGTAATCGAAAAACAAGTGAGCTAAGCAAACTTAAGAGCCCATGGATAACCATGGATACAAAGGGTGCTAACACCTTCCCTTTGTATAACCTACCCCCTTACCCAGAATTTCTTAAAGGTCTTTTTTCTGTTTCTTTTATAAACCTTTCCTTAATTGGATAAAATAAAAGGTCGGTGGCGACTCTGTGAATTTTCAAAAATGCGAAAGCATAAGCGATAAAAAAGAGTCAGTTCACGTATCTCTCCCGCTCAGAGGTATGGCCCGAAAAACGGAGGTCCACAATAATCCTTGATGTTTCTTGCTCGGTCATTGGTAATGCCAATGATGGCATTGTCTTCCATGACTCTTTCTTCTTGATTTGGTTCTTCTTCTAAGTCAAAAACAAGAAAAGAAAAAGGGGTTCTTGGTACGTGTCCAGTAGCTTAAAATCTCATAAGCAATATGAATATTCTTTCAGGTTCAAGATCTCCTTTTAAAGATTCGATTTAACAACACTTGTATGAAACATCTAAGCAGCTCTCGTGTCACCAGAGTATAGGAAATATTAGAAGCTAAAATGCTCGTTTAACAAAAATAAATAGTGTTTTTATGCAAAATCAAAATGTTATTTGATTGACATACTCCCTAGCAATAGCGCCAAAAACTCGCTGCTTGAAAACGTGTGATGTCACATGCAAGTATACATGTATGTTTAAAGTAGAAATTGATAAAATATCAAGGATTTAGAACCCACGAGGAGTTGAAAATAACTTAGGTTAATTTTGTAAACTATCTTTTGTAAATGAGCATGAGCGCGAAAAAAAATAGTTGATGGTTGTCATGGATTCAGTTTGGCAGTAAATAATGTTAAAGACGAGTTAAAAAGAGTAAATAAATTCAATAATAGAGAGCATGTTGGGCAATCATCCATTAATAAAACTTGTCAATTATGTGTACATGATGTATTATGTCGTGCCAAAGGAGGTCAAAAAGTGGTCTTATGATGTATCTCCATAACATCATAAACATATACAGTAAAGCAAAGAGACAAATTTCTAAGCCTTGCTAGTAACTTTAACACACGTCTAGTTTTATTCTAAATACCATATATGATTGTAGCTCTTTATTTATAAAGTAGCTAATATAGTGAATATCTATATCCTATTATTTTCAGTCACTTTTTATTATGAAATACACTTGTTTTTGTTTCTCTCACAACAACAAGCTTGTATCTTTTCCTAAGTTTGTCATTCAAAGAAACAGATTTATGACAGTTTAACACATAATAAAACAAAACTAACAATATATCATTTAACACAAACGGGTATTACATATTAACTTCACATTGCTCAACATAAAAAGGTTTAGCTCATGATGAGCATAGTACATACATCATTACTGGATCCTATGCTAAACATTCTTAGACACATAATAAAAAATAAATGTAAACCTAAGAGTAACTTCTTCATCTTCTTGAAATCTTCAATCACCAAGAGACGGGTTCAATCACTCCAGATACTGGTAGCATACACTTGAGATGATGAGAAGGAGAAGTTCTTCACTATGTTCAGGTCACTCTATTCCTTGATTTTAACTAAGTGTTTCTTTTTCTAAAATGTTGAACTCTTTTATATTTCCCCCAAGAGGTCCTTTTATAGTCACTCCTAAATATAGTTTTTGTGTTGTCTTGGATCATGGGATGTTGGATATTTGTGAATTTTGGCCCAAACGAATCAACATATTTCCTTCAAAATCTTCTTTTTTGTACTAATGCATGGATAAGTACAATCAGCATGTGGAAGACAAAGTGTATTGCAATAGGCTAGTGGCGTGGACATTCAAGCGGCGATGTCTTACATTTTTCCTTTGGAACAGGTAGACATGCATGGCATTGTAGTGAGGGTACTATGGTAAAGTGTTTTATCCTCTAACGCGTTGATCCCATCCCTTTGCATATTTGATTTAAACGCATTCCTTCTGCATATTATTGCCACGTATGCCCTAGAAAAGTGAATGAAATCTCTTTATAACTTCAATTGCATCCAGCTCTCCACCTTTAGTTAGGATCATAACACTACTCCAGTATTTTTGGACCAGGTCTCGTAAGAAGTTATCTCTACACAATTAACAAACACATAAAAACTAACAAAAGAGAGCATCTATCGTGCTCTTTGTATTCTACTTAAAAATAATAAAATGAATTAAGATAAACTAATAATTCATTGGATTAAAAATATAAATTCAAGTACTAAGGTTTATAATAACTCACAAAATATGAGTTATTAACTGCTTCGGATTATCTTGCCTTTCTTTTTATCATCAGCATAAATCTAACAGATTACACTAATTTATGTTAATTAACAAATTATAAATAAATAAATATAATTCTTAGCAAATAAAGATTGAGAAGAAGTTAGTTAACTTTTTACAGTCACAAAAAAAAAACAACAGGATGAAACATAAATGCCATAGTTTACATGTATAATTTAGCATTGATTCCATCTATAGAGTTTCATGGCACATTGAGTAACATACCTATTACACTTTTGAAAATAAAATTTTCAATATGTATGACATCAATAAAATTTACTACATACAATGGCTTCAAATACGGTGCTTCAAAGAAAATTGATGTTTTTTCATCAACATATGACAAGTTCTCATGTAAAAAAAGAGTTAAAAATGATTGCTCAAATGTTTTACATTCTCATATGATTGATCATCTATCAATAACAAAGGATATCTACATTCTTCTTCTTTACCATTAAATTGTTTTTTCCATTTCTAATAATGGTGTTTAGTATTATAAAATCTAAGATGCCCAATAACACAATCTTCTTACCATGCTCCAAGTGCATACAATTTATATCATCTTCACATGGGTATGCACACTTTCCTTTGACAATGTAGTCAGATAGATTACTGTAGTCCTAAACATTATAATTGTTCAAAATAACATAGCTTTCAATGCGAATAATTATTTTATACATTCATCATTAACCTCTATATGTGTGTCCCACAAAAGCTTTAAGTCTTGAATTGAGGGATAATATATGCATATAACATTTCCTAGTTACTTAGGCCCAAAAATCAACATTGCCAGCATCGTGAACGCGTGTTTCTTGCGTAACCATGGAGGTAGGTTATAAATTAACATGATCATAAAAAATGTAGTATGAGAATAACTTTGAATACCATGTGGGTTTATTTTATGAATACACAATGCAAGACGCATTTTTCTTGCCCCTTGCTTGGAATTTGGGTAATCATATCACATTTTTCCATTGAGGAAAGTATGTCGGATGTCCAAATATTCCATTTGTAATCTTATAATATACATACCACATTGAGTATTTTACATTTTCTACATTCATATACGTGCACCCAAATCTTGTGATGAAAAACATAATACTTTAGAGAAAGCAATCGGGGGAGAATATGCGTATTTTGAATGGAGGAGATATGAACTTCTAACAAAAGTCAATTCCCACATACAGAACAAATGTTCCATTGTGAAACCAAAATTGATCGGTAAATAAGGGGGTTGGGTTTCATGCAATGGTCCTGAGTCTGCAATGCGGTGGAGAGGAGGCTAACCTGCAAGGTTACCACTCTAATGATCGAGTCAATATGAAAGTGAAAAGTGATGTATGAATGAAATGAATTTGAATACATGGAAAATGACATGATTTCCCTCTTAATTAAGAGAAGCGGTTGAAAATTGAAAGCATAAAGTGAGACGTGGACCGCGATCAGCCATCAGATTGATTTAGACGGTCGGTAGGGTTTCAGTACGCATAATCGCCTACTCATAAGCGAGAAACATTCTATATATTATGTGCTTTATTCTTTTGCTTTACTATTGAGCATTTATCTTTGTGCTTTATGGGCAGCCAAAACTACCTATAATAATGCACCTTAAATCAAATTTAATTATATCATGTTATAATATTATTTTATAAAATGAATGCACAAATATCTTTATGGTGATGTGTAATTGAATATATGTAACAAAATAAATTATAATGCAATGCAAGATAATCATATACCATAACTTATTTGTTATAAAAAAAATGAGGAAAAAATATGTTTACAAAGTAAATGAGACTATATGTCTTTTTTTTTACGAGAAAATGGAACTTGATGTAGGTATATCTAAATCTAATATTGTAAAAACTAATAACTATCACTAGTGCAGAAAATACTTTTTACATCGGGCGAAAAGTACATTTTACATCGGGCCTGGGTCCGATGTAAATCCAAGCGATGTAGTAAATCCAGGACATTTTACATCGGGCAACAAGCCGATGTGAAAAATCATGATACCACATCGGTTGAAATTATGTCTGATGTGAAACAAAATCCAATATTTTTTAAAAAAATATATATATAATATTTAACTTCGGGTTCGTAATAGCCCGATGTAAAATGTATGTTCTTACATCGGTTTCCATGATAGCCCGATGTAAAATGTATGTTTTTACATCGGTTTCGTATTTGGCCCGATGTAACATTTCCTGTAATTTTTTCATTGATAGATCGATTTCACCTTTTTAAGTTGATAGATAACAATTCAAATTTTTTTTCTTTAACAATTTCCCCCAGCCCATCATTGGTCCTCTTTTCATGGCCTCACACAACACAACGCACTCCCTGAAAATTAAGGAGCGAAAATTAATCCTTAATTGAATATCTTTGTTCTTTTACTACTACTTGATTAAAATCATAATCGACATATCTATTGGTCAACCTAATGTAATTGTTAACCTCAAATTCTTAGGTTGATTCAAATTTGTATTTAAAAAACCCAAATCTAAGCTAATATAGTTACAACCTAATCTGAATACATTTCAATAGCATACATGAAATTTCAAAAGCAATTTACTTACTTGTGACTAAAAGGTGATAAAATTATCATCTCCAAATTATAAAAAAGAATAATTAAAAGAAAATGAAAACCATATCATGGTATAGTAATAAAGTAGAACGTTTACAAAGTATTCTTGCGACATAATTAGGAACACAACAGTATGCAAAATATTTTCAAATATACTTGAAGACTTCTATAAATTTTAGAAATTAACCTTTTTCTCTAACACTATATATTCCTCTTAATATAAAAAATCTAATCATAGCCAAGCTCTCATGACTAGAATGTACACAAATGGTTCAATTTGTCACAAAGAGCAACAATAGCAAGAAGTGCACAAACCTAAATATTTGACAAAAGAGTAAACACGGTTTATTCTATATTAAGCAAGATATTACCTTCTGAAAATTTCAACTATGAATTGAGTAAACTTGTGAAGATTTTCTGTTCCACGTTTCAGAACCAACTCGCTCACAAAATCCATGGAAGCAGTCCTAAAGCACATAAGAGGGAATACTATTTCAAATAGTAGGACATCAAGGCGAGGTTGCAGCAAAGCATACATGTTGTTTCTTGAAATACTGCATATCTTAAAGAGTTCAGGAGAAAAGTATTAATATGTTGCAACTCAGTAGCAAATAAAAGCATTCAAACATAACTAGTATTCTAAATTTAAAACACCCTTGTTCTACAGAATACAATAACTTGTCCCAGGTTCTGTTTGTAGCTTCAGGTCTCCAAAACTGTAAAACACGGTCATTTAAATAGACATAGAATTCAGAATCAATCAATCAATCATACAACAGAAATACTCATTAAATTAATACACCGGAGATTCCGGGAAGTCAAGACAACGGAGATTCCGGGAAGTCTCTACCAAACACACCATACAGCCACAGATAAACAATTTTACCTCAACAAAGGAGGAACTTGAGTTATAAACATGAAAATGTGATCCCTCACCAAGTCTTTATCACTCTGCAATATCTTTTGTTGGGAATCTGAGAACCAGAATAATTATTTATAGAACTTAAACATATGCACAGAATATAGTTTGAGTAGGTCCAGAATGAGTTTTACCGTCATATCATGCTGAAATTTGATTATCACAAAATATAACAAAAGAGGAATCATTTTGAATGAGAATATTATGTTTAAGATAAGATAAAAACGGAAAATCGAAAGCAAAGCTCACTCACTGGATCTCTGTATATAGGATGCACCGGAACCTAGGTTCTGTAACAACAGATCCTGCATATTCAAAACAGAAGCGAGAACAAGAAGTTAGCAATAGTTAACGCGAACGGAATAGAACAGAAACAGAAGTAAAACTAGCGCACAACGAGCATACCAGGCTTGAAGACATGGCGATTAGTGAGGATAATACCACGACATTTATCAACAACAAAACCAGTAGTGTAGCTAGCGGAAGCGAACTCAGTGTCGAAAGCACGAGTAGTGGTTATTTGAAGAACGACGACGACGAGACAACTTTGCTGAGAGACTTCCGCCAGTCCTCGGCAGTTACAACATTTTCCTGAAACGGCGGATCAATTTCCATGGAGAAGTCGTCGGTCTTAACAGCGGCGGAGACAGAATCCAAATCCCCCGATCCCAACCTCTCCGATGGATCTTCCATTCAGTGATTAGGGTTTAATCGATGATTGATGTGAATCAGAGTGAATCAGTAACATTCATTCCATTAAACTAAATTAAATTGAAAATGGGTTTTGGAAGAATCGTGACGGCGGGATAGGGTTTCAAAAGAATACATAAACGAAATTTGTGTCTTCGTATAGAAGGAAATGGGTTTTAGGGAAAATTGGGAGTAACATTTCCCATCGGTTCTTTAATTGCCCGATGTAAAGGCCAACTAATTTGACATTTACCATCAGTTATTGTCTGGACCGATGTGAAGGCCTATTATGCGTATTATTTATCACATCAAGTATGGTCTAGGCCCGATGTGAAATCCCTTATAACAAGATTTTCATTTATTTACAATTCTGCCACCGCCTTTTTTTTCTTCATTTTATTTACAATACTGCCACTGTGTTATACATTTTTCATTTTTTTATATATATTTTATATCATTGCAAATAAATACCTGATGTAAAATCTTTTGACAAATATTTTTCACATCATATATTTTAATACATGATGTAGAATCCTTTAAGCAAATGTCATATTTTTAGTAGTGTATATAACAAAAAGAAACATAACAAGTAACATTCTTTCAATGTATTCATGTTTTCCATAAACAATACTATTAACAATTAGTTTTATAGGTTTTTATATATTTTAAATTACTAACTTTGTTGAGGTAGCAAGCATAAAATGATAAATATAGTATATGTAAACGACAATGCAACAAAAAACCTTAACAAAAGAAACAAAATTTACCCAACATACACTTTCTATTAAACATTTATATATTGTTCCCCTTTTCATGCGTATATCTATGAATTAATTCGTACATGTTCTAAACACCAAAGCATATCATAAGTGTCAAGAAAAAAAATCAAATTCTAAAACTTTATTTATTTATTGTTTAATGGAAGTTGTTGTGGATACCCTAGAACAACCCCTATTGGAAAATGCACCACGGAAAATTCCCAAAACATCTACACAAAAGACAATAAGAAGAGCATTCAAATGCACGTCAAATTTATCTAATCTTCTCCCTACAGGAACAGTTCTAGTATTCCAAACTTTATCACCAGTTTTATCACATAGAGGACAATGCCATACAGAAACAAGCAAAATCATGACAATATGTCTATTAACATTTTGTAGTCTCTCGTGTTTTCTTTTATCGTTCACCGATAGTTTAAGAGATGAAAGAGGAAAGGTTAGATATGGTGTTGCTACATTGAATGGTATTTGGGTTATGGATGGGTCAGTTAAGCTTACGGTTGAAGAGGCAAGGAACTATAAGCTAAGTATCATTGATTTGTTTCATGCATGTGGGTCTATATTAGTTTTTGGTGCAATTGCACTTTTTGATCAAAATATTGTATCATGTTTGGCTCCACAACCTTCTAAGGATGCTAAACAGTTTTTGGAAGCATTGCCTATTTGGGTTGGGGTTCTGTGTAGCCTTTTCTTTTTTATATTTCCTACACAAAGACATGGGATTGGTTTCCCTCTCTCACATGATTAATTAGTTCTTTGCGTTCATTTTACATTACATTGAAAAATAACAATTAATATGTGAGTTTTGCTTAATTCTTGTCATGTCATACACATACTATCATTTTTTTTAGAATTGTGTATTTGAGTTTCGTGTCATTTTTCTGGAGACACCTCTTTTCTTTTCATTTTATTGGTGATGACAACAATCTTTAGATAGTTTTATTTTTATTTTCGTTGATACTTTTCATTTATAATAATTATATTATTGTTAATAAAACGAGACCAATTTAATATTATTGAAAGAAATATTTATTTCTATAACTCAATATGCAATAGTATATAAAATATATGACCGCCAAATCAATCGAGAAAGCATTTTTAATAGAAATGTCATATGGATTTCATAGAATCTTAGGTGACGATACCAATGAAATAGAATTTATTGAGGGAACTTAGTTAAACTACTATGTAATAGAAAAAATATTTACTTTTTTACCAATTGATTCAAAAAAACAAAATGAACAACATTTCATGTTAAAATTTATATTATTTTTTACCATTGACTAAAAATGGTCATAACTGCATTCAATGATGGATCCAAGACACCGAGTTAGGGGAGCAATTTTTTAAAAACTAATTACTTATATATAAATTTAAACAATAAAATATTCAAATTTGTTATTATATTTTAACATAATTGAAATATTTATTAAATTTTATTATTTACTTATTTAAATCATATAAATTTATTTTTCCAACTTCATTATTCTACAGGAGTCAGTGGCGGATCCAGAATTTTTCTTTGCTGGGGGCTTAAAAAAATAGTCTATATTTTAACTATACAATTTATGAAATTTATAAAATACATAATAAAAAGTAAAATAAAAAGTAAATAAATAATAGTTGAGTGAATCTACAAGTAGACACAAAATAATTAATATTAAATAAAAAAATTTAAATTTAAAATAGTAGAGAAGCAATAACAAGAAGAAGAGATCAAATAAATGGTTGTTGATACTAAAGTTGGAAGGAAAGTATGACTTAGATTCAAAGAGAATAAAGTTAAGATTTGATTTGATAGAAAAATTAAATTGGAATAAGAAAGAGTTAAAAAGATAAAATGAAATTAATATGAAGGTGTGTGGTGAGTAGAATAAGTATACTTTGATGTGGCTAGTAAATAGATGGGGGCAAAAAAACAAAATAGAACAAAATATAACATTAATATAAAGAAAATTTTGGTTTTCTTGTGGGGGCTTGAGCCCCCAATTTGCTTCAAGTGCATCCGCCCCTGACAGGAGTACTATTTTTTTTAAATCATGCAAAGGATAAATAAACAAAAAAATTTAATGAAAATTGTCAATGTATATTAAATTGTTTTCAATCATCATTGGTGATAGATAGATGATGGGGTTGATTCAATAACTATTTGATACATTTTTAAAATATAATATAGGCGTTTGCACTGATTTTCTCGGCAATGACTCAGTCAAAGAGTTAAGTTTATAAATACCCCAACCACGCTTTTAGGGAAATGATCAATCACTTTTTACAAATCAAAACTCAATAAGTCATCTTGCTTGTCTTTTCATAAATTTGGTACTATTATATAGGACCAGAGGTAGTATTTATCACAAGTACAAATACTAATAAATAGGACCAAAGGTGGTATTTATCACAAGTACAAATACTGATAAATATTAGTTAATTTGTAAATTTATAAACAAAGTGTTTCTTTTTCTCCGCCTTTATCTCGTAGATAATAATAACACTTTTTTTGCAAAAATTTGTCAATCAACGCAGAACAATTTCAAGAGTGCAAAGTGAACAAACTCATAGGATGCAAAATGAAAAATAATAGAATTTTAGGTACAAATTTCAAAATATAAGAGTTCAGTTGCACCCTCTCATAATAGAAATTTATGAGTTAGTATATCCCTAGTTGAATAAATATGTTATAACATTATGGGAACCACTTGATAAAGTTTATGAAACTCATAATGAATTCTTTCAAAACATAAAGTTTATGTAGCTCTAGTTATGATCCTCACAGTGAACAAAAATTAATGAATCGCTAAAGCTGAAAACAACATACGAAAATAAATTAAAGGCAAACATAAACTTAGATCTAAAAACATGATAAAATAGTAAAATAAATAAAGCAAACTAGAGAAATGCCTAAGTACAATTATAGAAGAATGTGCATCAAAATGCACTGATTAAATTCCTCCACACTTGAACTTTTGCACTCTGAGAAAACTAGTATTAAGACTCATGAAAAATAATAGCATTCAGATACTCATTCTAGGCTAGGAATTCCCTTACACTTGAACTTTTGCACTTTGAGAAAAATTTATGCTTTGAGCTAAGAGGTCATGCTTCAATGGGGTAACTCTTAAGATTCAATGATCAGCCACATACTTTTGACTTGAGGGACCAAAGCCCTAGCCGAAGCATAATGCTTGATGCTTTGATTCATACCCATCCTTATAAAAGGGAAACAAAAGAAACACAAACATATTTTTAATATTTTGATTAGAGGTTAGTAAAACCTGAAGCTATAAACACAAAAGCAAAAGGTAAACACAAATGATGCTTGGTGATCCCTGCATAGGTGAGCTCAAGGAGAGAAAACCAAGATATGGACCAACTGCATGGTCTTGATGTAATGCGTAGATGCAAATAAGGTAGGACCTTATGGGTAAAAATTAGAGTATGACATTAACTAAACCCTTGTCTAAGAGACTTAGTGTCTTTTCAGCCGAATCTCCCAGGGTAGTCAAATACCTCATGAAAGGAAGCACCGATTCTTAGGATACTCCCTTAGTCGTGAGTGAAAAACACCACATCTTCTGGAAAATCCCCCATGCCTCAGGGACTAAATAGTGCTATATTTGTAAAAGGCATCGCCTAGAGTGATGCCCTTGGATCGTCCTAGAAGAGGCGACGATAGAATTAATGTCGCTCAAAGGGAGGTATCACCTTACTCTATAGTTTTTCCTTTACCCCTAAATGGGAAACATGGGATAAGATTTTTCTCGGGAAAAAAGAAAGTCAAGGTCATTAACTAGCCACAACTCCCTTGGAAATAAGGATTCAAGTGTCCACAGTTGACTAAGTGGGCAGTGGCCTTTTCCGAGAAAACCTTAGGTATTAGAGACCTCTATAAATACACCTCATCTTAAGGAGAAAAAAATAGACAACAAGTGATACATATTCTCCACACCCCAAGGAGCACAACACTCATTATATGCTTTCTACCAAGTAATCATATGCTTGCTACCAAGTATCACCGGTCATCAGTAGAGCCTTTCACCTCACATGAGCAGGTTTATCAAACTACCTTAATACACCAATGTACAAAACTTCTCACCGTTATGAGCAAGCCATAACCACAATATTATTCATAAACCTACTAAGGCCTTTGAGTCTTCACACCCTTGCAAGACGAACATGCACACCTGTACTTTTTGACCAATACATATGTTGAGGAGCAAATGAATATTACCAAGATTACCTTTTAAGGCTATTAAAAATGTTGGATTCCTATGTGGGAATCTTTGCCGTATTTTAAAACTATTAAATATGTTGGATTCATATGTGGTAATTTTTGTCGCCTTTTAGAGCTATTAAAAATGTTGAATCCTTATGTGGGAATCCTTGTCTCATTTTAATGCTATTAAATATTTCGGATCCTTATTTGAGGATCCTAACCGCCATTAAGGGATATTAAATATGTTGGGTCCCTATGGGTGAATACTTTCCGCCTTTTAAGGTTATTAAATATGCTGGATAGATATATGGGCGTCCTTACTACCTTGCAAGGCTATTAAATAAGTTGTATCCCTATTTGAGCATCCTTACCGCCTCTTAAGGCTATTTAACATGCTGGACCCCTACAAGGAAATGCTTTTCGCCCAGAAGTAGTGTCAAAGGATCATGTCCCTCCACGAGAACGCCAAAGCTAAAACTTAGTTGGATAAATTCCCCGATAGGTCATAGCAAAAACAATAACAGTTGGACAAGATCAAATATAAGAAAAACTCTCAAGAGTAGTATTCAACATTACATAAAGAGCCCATAGGACCAACCACCGGGGGTGTAATTATAAATCCACTAAAAAGAAAAAAAATGGAGGAGCCTTATGTTCACTGACCCTATTTAGGAACCAACATCTACTATGGTGCGTCCTCTAAACATGCCGCCTCCAGATTAGCATCCCCTGTCATCCTATCATCCTAGGGGTCAACTTGGGCATCCTTGTCTGGAGATGCGACAATCTAGGTAAGATGGGAGTCACCAGTGTCGTCCACTAGCTAAACGCCACAAATAACTTTGTACACACCCATAGGGCTTAAGTTTAAATCCGGATAGAAGAAGGCCATTTTTGCGTGAATGAATCATTTTGCATATCTTGGATATTTTCTCCGTGTTTCATTATAAAAAATTCATACTCATGTGTTGATGTGTTCATCTCAATCCTTTTTACATCGATATCATTGGTAACTTGAAGGGTATTCCACATTTCTTTAACAATATTATAATGTGATACTCATAAAAATTCATCCATACCTAAGGCGGTAGTGAGGATGGTTTTGGATTTCAAATTGCATTGCATTTTTTATAATTATCTTTAGTTCATAGATTTTTAGATTTGTCTATCACTACATCATTAACTTGATTACAAGGGACAAATAAACCATTTTTAACATCTCAAATATCACAGCCCATCCCTTCAATAATTTTTTTTCATGCTCTTCACCATTGAAATATAATAGTTTGTTTAATGAATCATTTGAAATTTCTCTTTCGACAATTAATCTATATACAAGAGTTAAACTACGATGCCACTTGTTAACCAAGTGACTTCAAATACAAGATGATGTGCGTTGTGATTTTAAACACTTTGGACCCTCTCCATCCTTCCTTCTCATTCACACAAATATGTGTAAGATGAAAATGAAAATGAAAAAAAAAAATCATAAATTAAAGAAGAGAGATAAAATATAAGAGAGATAGAGAGAAATTAGTGAATGAGAGAATTGGAGAGAAAATATGGAAGGAGAGGATCCAATCCCGATTTTAATTTTTTTTCAAAAGGATAAAAATTAAAATTAATTAAAATCAATTTTTAAGTTCCATTTTAATATATATATTAATTAATAGATTAAAATGTATAAATTATATATATATATATATATATATATATATATATATATATATATATATATATATAAATAATAAGTAATTAAATATGGAGAGAGAAAATTATTACTTATTATTTTTAACCATTAGATTCAGAAGAATCAATGGTCTAGATTTGGAGTAAGTTATAATAACTTACTCCTGGAGTAAATATAACTCTCCTCTATTTATATATATATATATATATATATATATATATATATATATATATATATATATATATATATATATATATATATATATATATACATTTTAATCTATTAATTAATATTGTAATTGACTTAATAATAATATGAGAATAAATTAAAAACAAAAATTTAAATATTATAAAAAGTAAATCGAGAAAATTGGTAAAAGTAGATTAAAAAAATTAGTTGTATACATCAATCAAATGAAAGATATATGTATAAAATTATACTACCTCCAGTCCCATTTATAAGAAAAGATTTTCTTTTTAGATATATTGAATAAATAATGTAACCGGACAATCCAGATACATTATTGAATAATGTATCTAAAATTCAATGTATCTAAAAAGAGAATCTTTTCTTATAAATGGGACTAAAGGGAGTAATATGTATTCACGATATAAAGCATGGTAGTTAAAATTGGACCGGACCGACCGGTTCAACCGGTTGGACCAGGAACTGGGCCCGAGTACGGTCCAAACAATGTTGAAAACCACTATGCATTAGAACCGGCCAATAAACTGAAAAATCGGACTAAAACTGGTAAAACCAGAGAGAACCGGCGGTTTGCATAGATTTACAAGTTGAACCATATTTGCCATTTCATACCAGAAAAAGAAGAGAAAATGAATTTTTTTGAGATACATTATCAGAGAAATTAAAATCATTATAGTTTTAATTCACATCTTCTATGTTTTTTTTTTTTTTGAAAGATTGTTGATTTGATATCAATCTAAAACGAAAATGCAGTGATGATGATAAAGAAAAACGAAGCATAAAGATAAGAGATGACGACAGCTTATAGAAGATTAGTGCGGTTATTACTCAAATATTGGAATAATAAATGGATTAGGGTTATGAATAAAAGGTTTGGGCTTAGCATATGCAGCCCAATACATTTATTTTTCAAAAGGACAATAAGAAATAAAATAAACTATATTTTTATTGATTTTTATTCACTCATGAAATACCTATTGATAAAAAATAGAATAATTTTTTTAATAATATATATTTATCATCATTCTTTTAAATTTATTTTTTCTTATTTAATTTTTTTGTGGAATTTATTTTAAATAGTGTGAAATATATTTATTATTATTTTTTTAAAATAAAAAAACATATATTTAACTATTACCGGTTAAACCTCGGTTCGACCTTTAAACCTTTAACCCTTGAATATAGCGGTTTAATATTCGGTCCAGTTTTAATTACCTTGATATAAAGAGATTTTACATAGTTAATTATCGTTAAAATTTTAATAATATTTGACTTTTATTCTAGTAATCTATAAAATACTACTTTATCCGTCTTATAATAAGCGTCTCATTTACATATTTTTCTATATCTCGAAATAAATGACTATTTAGAATATCAATACAATATTTATTATTATTTTCCATTAATATATATCTATTTATTAACTTTCACGTCTTTTAACTACTTATAGTAGTAATAAATAAGAGTATTTTAGTAAATGACACTCCTTCCGATCTCATATATAAGCAACTTTACAAAAAAAAAAAAACTCACCCTTTAAAAAAAATGTCTAAATAGAATTAAGTCTTACACGTTTTTTTAATCTTACCCATACCTTTACTTTGGAAATTGTTAAAAACATGGAAATGTGAAAAATAACATGACTATATTTGAAATAGTGACAATGAATATAATAATTATATATAATTTTTCTTATATTTAAGATCATTAAATTATTTTGTTGCTTATATTTGTACTCCCTCTGGTCTCATTTATAAGCAAAAATTTAATTTTTAGATTCATTCAACAATCAATGTATTTAATCTATTATTAGACTAAATACATTGATTGTTGAATGAATTTAAAAATTAAATGTTTGCTTATAATTGAGACCGGAGGGAGTAATTGGAGGAAGTACTAATTTTATCTTTTTTTTTTTGATAGAAAATCCAGCTTCATTAATAATCAAACAAGTAAGAATTATTGAAGAGTAATTCAATATTCAGAAGTTGAACATCAGAAGTTCTGATGTGGGCTGATCTTCTGATGGTTACTCAGAAGATAGTGTTGACCAGAAGATGTTACCTTCTGGGTCCCATTAGCTTAGCTGTTTAGTAGTAAGGGTACTTTAGTATTTCTTAGTATTGTACTGTTTGTACCTTAAGCTTGTTCACTAAGTTTAGTCTGTTAGGGCCTACGTGGCAAGAATTTTCTTTTGTATAAATAGCCTTGTAGTAGCTATCATTTATTATCAACAACTTTATTCTCTCTCATTAATCTTTGCGCCGTTATTCTCTTTGTCATCATCCTTATTCTTTGTGCACCAACAATTGGTATCTAGAGCTCCGGTTCCAAACACAGGGAAACACGAGTGAACGTGAGTTTGTGTGACTGTGTGATTGATTTTGTTTCTGAGAAACAAAGTTGTGTTGAATCACATTTTTCTTGGTTGTTTGTGGGTTGGGAAACACTGTGTGAGTGTGAGTGAAATCTGATTTTTCTAGATGTTGATGCTACGGTATTCAAACAGCTGGTTGGTTCTCTAAGGTATGTGAAGTCAAGACTCTCCATCTATTTTGTTTTGATAAAGACAAAGTAATAATCAAAAGATCATGTCAAAAAGTATGGAAAAAGCCTCAAGTGAATTTAATCAAATCAAGTACTCAAGATTCATCATGCGTAAAAGCTAGCATCAAAGAATTCAAGAATTATATTTTGAAGAATAGCATTGATCTTGATTTATTAAGGTATAAGCATGCAATTT
The DNA here is from genome assembly GCF_029867415.1 of Vicia villosa. Lineage (NCBI taxonomy): Eukaryota > Viridiplantae > Streptophyta > Magnoliopsida > Fabales > Fabaceae > Vicia > Vicia villosa. The sequence continues at coordinate 124,529,687 of NC_081184.1, read as the reverse complement.
ATATCGATAACTTAGTGCTCAATATTCTCCTAAATATTTAGTTGCATGCATGGTCCTTTTGGTTAAAATATCAATCTTTTCCTATATTTCAAATCAAAGTTGTTTGCTGTCAGGAAACAGATTTCCTGTATTTGGAAACAGATTTCCTGAACTGGAAACAGATTTCCTGTATTTGGAAACAGATTCCCAGAACTGTTTTTTAACATGGAAATCGATTTCCTATATGGGTAAATCGATTTCCAGTGTCAGTTTTTGAATTTTTAGACACAACGCTTCAGGGAAATCGATTTCCTATAATGGTAAATCGATTTCCAGCGTACCAGAGTCAAAAAACAGTATGTTTCAAATCTGAACGTGAACAATTTTAATACCATCAATCTTTGCACCTTTTCATTGAATCATACTCATTCCTAGGGGTGTTAAGACACTATATATACTTTATATTTTCATATTTGAATTTCACCTCTTTCATTACAATTTACCACCTTTTTGATCATATATTTTCATCATATATTTTCATACAAGTGTTTCATACTTGAACCTTCATTGAAACTTTTTCTACACATTGTTAGAAAAGTTTCTCATTCATACATAAACACTTGAGCACTATTATATCATTGTAAATTGTCTTACTTGAAAGAGAAGATCAATCTTATAGATTGATATATGTTCATCAACTTTATCACTCAAATATTTTCCAGATTTGTTTTGTAAATTCTTGTTGTCCAGGATTGTTGGAAACAAGTTAGTAGAAAGGAAAGGATTGTTTTCTTGTTCTACTTGGTTGGTTGTTCTTGTTGTCCAGGATTGTTGGAAGCAAGAAAGTCATTAAGGGAGGATTGTTCTCTTAATGTACTTAGTGAAAATCCAAGAGGATTGTTCTTGGTGGTTTTGTTAGAAGATTGTAGGAGGAGTCTTAGTATAGGCTTGTACAAAGATCTAACAATAGTAAAATCTCTTTCATGTTGAAAGGGGACTGGAGTACTCTCGGATTGTGAGGGGAACCAGTATACATCATTGTGTTCTTTACTTTTCCGCATTTTACCACTTTCATCACTATTACCAAGAAAAGAAAAGAACCATTCAAAAATCTTCAAATACTTAACCAAAAATAAGTACAAGTATTCTAAAACCGGATAAATCTTCAAAATCCTAATTCACCCCCCCTCTTGGGCGCACTCTTAAACTTACAAGGTATTTGTGTAATACCAGACCTGATATATGCTATGCAGTTGAATTGGTTAGTAGGTTCATGAGTAAACCTAAGTAGTCCCATTACCAAGCTGCTGTCAGAGTCTTGAGATATGTCAAGGGAACTCTGAAGTATGACATATTGTTTCCTTTTGGGAGAAAGGAAGAATCAGAGTTATTAAGTTATTTTGATTCTGATTGGTGTGGAGACAGAGTTGATAGAAGGAGTACTTCTGGATATTTGTTCATGTTTCTGGGAGGTCCTATTTCTTGGAGTTCCAAGAAGCAACCTGTTGTTGCTCTATCAACCTGTGAAGCTGAGTACATCGCAGGCGCTGTAGCTGCATGTCAAGCTGTGTGGCTTCTGAACTTATTAGAAGATTTGAAGATTAAAGTGAAGAAGCCTCTGAAGCTGATGATTGATAACAAGTCTGCAATCAATCTTGCCAAGAATCCGGTGTTACACGGAAGAAGCAAGCATATTGAGACTAAGTATCATTTCTTGAGAAGCCAAGTCCAGAATGAAACATTAGAAGTTGTGCACTGTAACACCCAGAAGCAAATGGCAGATGTTCTGACAAAGGCGATCAAGACGGATCAATTTCTGCTCTTAAGGGATGGAATTAGCGTTGTCAGTTTTGATTGAAGAATATGAATTAAGGGATGGTATTGAAGAGTAATTCAATATTCAGAAGTTTTGATGTGGGCTGATCTTCTGATGGTTACTCAGAAGATAGTGTTGACCAGAAGATGTTACCTTCTGGGTCCCATTAGCTTAGCTGTTTAGTAGTAAGGGTACTTTAGTAATTCTTAGTATTGTACTGTTTGTACCTTAAGCTTGTTCAGAAAGAGTTTAGTCTGTTAGGGCCTACGTGGCAAAAATTTTCTTTTGTATAAATAGCCTTGTAGTAGCTATCATTTATTATCAACAACTTTATTCTCTCTCATTAATCTTTGCGCCATTATTCTCTTTGTCATCATCCTTATTCTTTGTGCACTAACAAGAATTACAAATGTTACGAGAAAATAAAATGAAACATATTCCATACATAGCCTAGAAGCACTTCTAACAGAAAATACTACATAACCATTAGAGACATTATACACAGAATTTTCAAAAGTTAAGGCACAACCAAACCAAAGCCAAAACATATCAGTGAGCAATCCACTCTCTTGCAAACACCATCAATGACAATGTAGAAGTGAGAATCCATAATCTTTTTCCAAGTCCAATTAAGGATGATTTCTTTGACTTATGTTTGTACATTTTGACTTTCTTTGATCTCAAAATTGCCCTAAATTTGTGAGTGTTCACAAATTAATAGATGACTAGAGATAGTTATGGAATACATGTTGAACTCATAAGCTTCCTCAATAACTATGAAATGCCAACAAACACACATAAACATGCTACAAGACACAAAATTCTTTTGAGGCATTTTGCCAAACACCAAGTGTGCATCATTTACCACCAAAGCACAAAAACACATAACATAAATTAATAAACCAAAATTAACCATCTCTGTTAGGATTTTCGTACTATATAACCATGGAGGCTTCAATGGTGGACGACAACTTTCAGACGACGGAGTTGTATGAGCAACTACTTGAGAAGGAGATGCATCCATTATTGTTGTGTTTGAGGTGTACAAAAAATCCACAACTAACTCGTCATTTCTTGGTGGTGGTGACTCCGGTGGCGACCACAAAAGAAGAAAAGAAAACTTGACGGTTGGTAGTGGTGGAGAGAGGGAGATTCCGGTGAGAAGCTTGGTTATGGTGAAGGCACGAGAAGGAAGAGGGATGGAGAAGAAAGTGCTCTCAAAAGAGAGGGATGATGTCTCCATAGATGTAAAAGTAGAAGACCACCATGGAGGTGGAAGTAGAGGACCATCATTAAAATTAACACATTTGATTGTTTTTATAAAAATCACGCGGAGCTCAAATAAAATATTTATTATGAGAGAGAGATATCATATCTTTAAATAATTGACCCTTATTATTAGAGAGATCCGTCTAAAGAAATTTATTTTGATATTTTATAATAATTAATCTTTAAAATTAAATAATAAAAGTATTTTTATGTAGAAAAAAGAGAGATAAGCGTAAAGTAGACGCGCGAGAGTGAAGCGGTGGGCATGGTACGAAAGACGAGTTCTGAAACGAAACTGGCAGTGTCCTACCAAGAAGAACAAACACAAGCCACTGAAAAGAAACGAAACGGGTTAATATCAAATCAAAACCTAACTAAAGATTGATAAATAAACGCATTGAATAAATCAACTTTCATTTCAACAAAATTCCCCTTCCAAAATTTATTACAATTAGTATAATATATTCATTTTTGTCACTATATAAATTTGAAAATATTTAAAAAATTCGAAAAAGGTGAAAAAAGAATGGCAGCAATTGGGAAATGCACCACTGTCTCTCTTTCATTAATCATAGATCATACAATTACAAACACCTTTTTCTATTATCACTATTTTCTTTTACTATGTCCTTGTTGTTTTTTTTCATTCTTCTTCTATCCTTTCATCTTTTTTTCCCTCCATAATCTTTCTACTAATTATTTTTTGTTTTTGCTATTCCCCAAATATAACCAACCACACATCTCAATCACACCCCCTTCTCTCCAAGTAAGACCTAATTTAGGGTTTTCGGGAGCAAGGGTTTTTGTTTCGTAGGGTTCAATTTGTTAGGGTTTGAGCGAATGTGAGCTTTGCTTCAGTTATGGAGGAGGAGAACAAGCTACTGGAAGAGGAGAACAAGGTGAAGCGTAAAATGAAGTCTGCTTCACAGTTGGAGATTCTAGAAAAAGCATATGCTGGTAAGTGAAGAATGTTTCACCAATTTTTTGTGTGTGCATTTCTTTGACTTGAACTGTGAATTTGTGTTGAAATATATATTTTTGTATTTTTGGTTCAGCGGAGGCGTACCCGTCTGAGGCGTTCAGGGCTGAGTTATCTGTGAAGTTGGGTTTGTCTGATCGTCAGTTACAGATGTGGTTCTGTCACAGGAGACAGAAGGATAGGAAGGCTTCGCCGATTGTTAATAAGGCTGTGGCGCCAATTGGTCATGTGGATGCACAGTATGGGGTGATGGGCTTTACTACGATGGGAGCTGGATTGCCTGCAATGGAAGGCAGTAGTTACCGTGAAGCTCATCAGACATTACAGGAGCTGCGAGCTGTTGCATTGGTGGAAAGACAGTTGGGGGAGACATTAAGAGAGGATGGACCTATTCTTGGGATGGAGTTTGATTCCCTGCCACCCGGTGCATTTGGTGCACCATTAGGTAAACTTGGTTTTCTAATTGCAATTTTGTTTCCTATAGTTTTGTCATGCCTGAGCAGATAGTTAAAAAGGTTGGGAAGGGGAAAAGTTAATATTTTAGTCCCTAAAAAAAAATCTGGTTTAGTCCCTAAAAAAAATCTTGGCAGTTTTTTTGACGTCTATTTTAATTTATGCAACATATAAAATTTGCTTTAATCTTGTTTTGTTTTAGTTTGTATAATATTTGTTCATATTTATTTTAGTTCATACATTATACATATTACAAGAATAATTCCACTATAGACATTTACTATAGGGTTTTCAGTACTTACCTCCGGTTCAGACATTGAAGTTGTTCTGGAGCGAATCGGATTTACTTTTTCTTTGATACACTATACTTTGTGCCGAAAGTGTTGGTTCTTGCAAAACAAAAGGCAATGGAGGAATGAAAATAGGACTAGATCAAAACTGTGATTAAGAGTAGGATCACTTTTAATTGGCGGCAACTCAGACTTAGAAGTAGACTTCGTTATTTTAGGGAAGTTATGGTTGAAGATCAGAAATGAGGATGTTGTGTTGGATATGTGGCAAGACTAAACATGATAGGATTAGAAATGAAAATATTAGATAGTGTGTTGGGATAATACCTATAGGAGAGAAGATGGTGGAAAATAGACTTAGGTGGTTTGGGCATGTAGAGAGAAGACTTGTAGATTCTATGGTAAAAGAGAGTATATTAAATGAAGAGAAGTCAAAGATGAAGTGGAAATCCTAGAAAAACTGTAAGAGAAGTTATTAAGATCTCAAGATTAACGATTTGGATAGAGACATGGTATTGGATAGAACATTACGGCAAAAGTTGATCCATGTAGCTGACCTCACTTAGTGGGACAAAACTTGGCTGCTGTTGTTGTATGGTTGAGGATTAGAAACTCAGACTCAGAGTCACAATCATACATGCATTCATGCTCTCCCTCCGAGGCTGAAGACGAGTGAAGTAAGACACATTTTCGTGAAAGGTGACATCTTTATAAGCACAATGCTTACTGAGGCCGAGGACAAGTGGAGTAAGACACATTTTTCGTGAAAAGTGACATCTATAGAAACAAAATGCTTATGGTTGGGGGGACGATGACATTTGTACCCTCTCTGTTAGGAGGATAACCCACAAAGAAACATCTAAGTACACGTGAATCTAACTTAGTTCGGTATTGCTTATGGACATGGACAAAAACTATACAACCAAATACTTGAGATTCGTTAACCTGCAACATAGAAGCAGAAGGAAAAAGAGAGATTGTGAACCGAATAAGACTAACATTACCTATAATTTCGAGATGACACACAATTAATTAGTTAAGCAACAATTAAAATTGCTTCACCTTAATATGATTTTGGAAGAGAAGAGCTTGAAGTGAGTGATGACACGATTAATTAGATAAGCAACAATCAAAATTGCTTCATCCCAATATGATATTGGAATAGACGTTTGGAAGAGAAGAGGTTGAGGTAAGTGATAATTTTTTCTTTCTGCGATTCCATTTTTCTTTACGCTCGTTAGAACATATTCTTTTAATACCTTTTCCAAATTGTGTTTGTATCACACTATAAATTGAATAAATAATTGTGGTATTTCTGATTTATTATTCATCAAGAAAATTCAAACTACTCTGGAACAATCATTATTGTGGAACGGTCAATACTTTCAGGATGAATAGTGTCAATGAGTGAATAATGATTGCGGATGAACAGTACTTCCGAGATGAATAGTGTTGACGCATGAATGAAATGTTCCTTCTTAGTGAACAATGCCTCAAAATTTCATACAACCCACAATTAAGACAAAAACAAAATAAACCGCAATGACAGCAGCTAGGGTTTAAGCGGAAGTAAGACCCCCAAAATTAGGAGCTAATGATACCATGTAGAAAAAATATTTTAATATATTTCAAAGTTATAATTTACTGTAGGAGAATAACTTAAATAAAGATAAATGTAAACTTAATCGGCCTCGTACTAATAAAATAAAATAAAGATGAAGCTTGAAAGTTTTGAAATTTTAGAAAGGAAGGGTGCTTAGATTTTTTGGGTCAAATTAAGAAGTCTGCTCAATTTGTGTGTGTGTGTGTGTGTGTGTTTTATAAAATTTATCAATTAAAATCTCATTACCGATGCCTAAATTCCTTCTTTTTGAGCTCTTGAAAGATGTAAGGTGTTTTTGATCAACTTCAAAAAAACACTCTTATGATATATCTCTTTAAACAGTACTTTTCCTAAAAAATCTCAGTATCATAAAAATGTAAACAATTTTTTCGTGAAATAGCTTGTCTTTAAAAGCACAAGCAAATTGATCCTTAAAGTTGGCGTGACTTTAATTTAAGTACTAATGCTATTGAGCCCTTGGCAATTATGCAATTCCAGGAGCAGTGGCAATGGGACAAAACAGCCAATCTGAATGGCCTGTTGAGGCAAAGGTTTATGAACATCTGGATAAGGTTAGATTTCTGTTCTGTTTTTTCACTCCTTACTCTACCATTGCATAGTTTTAAAGAAATCTGTCGGATAATGTACGAATACAAATAAATCTGTTGAGTAATTTAGCACAGTTTTTAAGTTATTAATTTCAACTATATCAATTGAATATTTAAATATTACATTTTATCTGTATATCTGGTCGTTATTCCCTTCCTCTTTTGCAGTTATAGTTATATACTTTATCATGGGTGAACAAATATTTTTTATATGTATCTTTATGTCTTAGCTGAAGAAGTTCAATTTCTAGGGCATTTCAAGGACTCTCCATGAATATCAATTTATTCCAGAGCAGCCAACTGTTAAAAATGAGATATACGAGAGAGATACTACATCCGTTCACTTTAGTTCTCTTGATGGTGTTCCACATTCTAGTGCGCTGTCTTTCCTTAACGGGAATGAATCTGCACCTAAGGTATATGGAGTCCAAGGTCAGAAGATACCTGGTCTAAATCTTTTGTCCGAGTCTCAGCATCAGCAAGGTAGGCAGAATCATCTCATGCTTTCTGCTTCAGGAGGGAATGACAATGTTCCACTAAAGAACCCATTTGTTGATGTAACTCTTAATACTCAAAGGGGGGCTCACCAAGTAACTCTGATTAACACCCCTCTAGTGCTATCTGATAGGAGGGTTATCCACGAGGAGGAACTTTCAAGGTTTCAAAGGAAGCGAAAGGTATCTGCATCACATAATACCAACATGTTTTATCACTAAAGAGTGGCTGTTCATGACTTGTCTTATTCTCAGAATGAAGAGGCTAGATTGCAACGGGAACTTGAAGTACAAGAAAAAAGAATTAGAAAAGAACTTGTAAAACAGGATATTCTAAGGCAGAAGGTACTGGGCAGAGTTGGTCTCCATTTAATTTTCCCCTCCTTGATGATTATATTTATTCTGTTGCTTATATTGTTTTTCCGTACATAAAGAGAGAGGAGCAAATAAAGAAAGAGATGGAGAGGCAAGAACGTGAAATGCAGAAGGAAAAGGAAAGGTGCCTTAGAGAACAGAAGCGCGAGCAAGAGCGACAGGAAAAGTTTTTGCAGAAGGAATCAATCAGAGTATGTAAGATTGTTCTGCCAAATTGCCAATCACTCTGATCTGTCGTGTGGAAGTAAGAGATGCTTATGCTCTTTGTTTTTGTAGGCTGAGAAACTGAGACAGAAGGAAGAACTACAGAGGGTGAAGGAGGCGGCAAGGATTAAAGCTGCAGGTGAGAGAGCTATTGCCCGCAGAATGGTCAAAGATGCAATAGACCTTATTGAAGACGAACGTCTGGAACTCATGGAATTAGCTGCATCAAAGAAGGGGCTATCTTCAATACTGGATCTTGACTACGAAACTATGCAAAATCTGGAATTATATGGTGGTGAGTAATTTTAGCATTTGAGTCTACTTATATTTTCGTCTCATTTGCATTTACGATAGGAACCATCTATCAGTTTTATTAGAAGAAAACAGGCAAAAGCTGTTGTAATTTTATTCTTCAGCATTAGTTGGTGTTTGTGGGGATATTACAACCTAATTATTCCTTAAATTAAGGAGAATGGTAGCAAAAGAAAATATGTAAATATTCTGAAATAAATAGAAAATAAATATAGAAAATATTCCAACAAATTTCCTAAAGTTTGTGCAGTTCGTCAATTGTTAACTTTGTTAAGAAAGTGAAAGAAACAGATAGTGAGAGTGAAATCGGTATGTGAGGGAATGAAGTCATGCATATTCTGCTATCTGAATGTCATTATAACCAATTTGAATAGAGTAATAAATTGCATATTTATATGGCTAGCAACTCAGCTGCGAGTCAGTTAGATCAGGCAGCTGAGAGATTCTTTTATAATTCTGTTGGCAGAATCTATTAAAAGAACCTAATATGACTCCCGTTTGTTTTAAATTTTTTAAAAGTCATTTTTGATGTTCTAGTTATGTTTATGTGTAGGCTATTCTCAAAAATAATTTTCTTGAAAAATGATTTTTATGTTGAAATGAAATAACTATTTTGGATTAGCTTCTTCTGAGAGAACCATTTTTAATAGAATGGATAGAAAAGCATAATTTATGGTGTTTGTGTTTTTTCAACCATATCAATGAAAAACTATTTTAAATTTTTAACCTGCATAATTTTCAACTCGAATGTTTTTCAACCATGGTTTATACATTTTTTTAAAGTCTCTAAAGAGTAATCTCTAAAACTTGAAAGTTTCTTATAAAAAAAAGATTTTTAAAGAATCTAAAACCAACAGGCCCCTAACAGTCCCAGTAGAAATGACTAAACAAAAATTATTAGTAGCAGAATGTGAATACCTATTTAAATAATCTAATATAACAGTCCTAGTAGAAATGTAGAATTTGTTTTGGACACTTTCATTCTGCTGAACTGTTTGGCATCCGACTCATTTTGAAAGCAATTAAATTGAAGTTCCAATATGCTGCAAGTTGACTTGATCCTAAAAAATTGTGTTAGACCCCTGATGTTTATATTCTCTTTTATGGTTTTGAATTGTTTCATGGGGTATATCTTATACTCCCTCCGTTTCTTTATAAGTGTCGTTTTAGAGGAATTTTTTTGTTTCTATTTAAGTGTCATTTTATAGTTTAATGTTATAATTTGTCAATTATACCCTTACTTTCTCAATAAATTCTTTAATTAGTCATTAAAAAAAGAGTGATTATTGAATTTCTTTGGAAAGAGAAAATAAATGAGGGCATAATAGAAAAAACAACTCTAATAATCCACTATCTTGGTTGAAGAGCTTTTTGCTAAAATGACATTTAAAAAGAAACGGAGGGAGCAACTGGTTTCATTTCATGTACTCTACACCTTAATACCTAAAGAAAAAGGGTGGCATAGTTTTCAAGTCTCCTACCATTGTGGGATCTGGGGAGGTGGAGCTGTACAGAGCCTTGCCATTGGGAGCAGTGAGGCTGTTTCCCCCACTAGAACCATTGGCTACTAGGTCCCAAGGAAGCTTAAGCTTGCAATTGGGCTAAAGCTGATCTTCTCATGCATGTACTTTTGTATTAAACAAATTTTTTTTGTTTGAACCATTTTGTGTGCACGTTGGTTAAAGTCTAGATTGTGCAAATTGTACCCTTTTCTCTATACAATATTGGGAAGTAAACAATTCAAATATTAAAATCTAGCTTTTGTACAGATGTTACCTTTCCTAACTACCATTTGTATTATGTGTTACTTTCAAAATTAATGACAAAATCATCACAATTGCTGCCCCTTAGATTAAATGGATCTGCCAGAAATTTGTCACGGTTCTGTACATCTTTATTATGATCGCTTCAAATTTGAATGTTTCTAATATGAAATAGTTATACTCATATACTTAAAAAAGTGATTTCCTTGAACATGGAACGAAACCAAATGTGCACTGGTTTTTCAGATGGGCCTACTTCCTTCCCACCCAAGTCTGTACAGTTGAAAAGAGCTTTTTCAATTCAACCTTGGGCAGATTCTGACGAGAATGTAGGAGATCTTCTAATGGTAAGAGGATTTACCCATTTATGTGATTTTTTTGGAAAACTTTACTGACTGGTAAATGGAATTGGCTCAGACATTGATTTTAATACTGCCTGAAAGGCCAAGAGGCTATATAAAGTTGTGAAAAGCTATCTTCCTTCACTCATGTAAATGATCCCTTAGTTCCTTACATCCCTAGTTATGGTTTATGGTTCAAATACGTTGCTGATTGTGCGTTATCTTGCGCCAAATGGCTGATTTTATTTTCTACTTGGTCTTGATTTTTAGTGAATATTAAACCGGTTGTCACTTTGGAATTATTATTTTTTATTGTGTTCTCTAATCCCCACTAGACCATCAAACAAATACCTGGGTTTGCCCGTATTTATGCTTTGTTTTTATTATTGTGGTTTCAAACAATTAACCTGTACCAAATTGTTCAAAGTATAAACTTTTATTGCATTTGTTACCATCTATGGCTTACACAATTTTCTCAATAAGAACATAAATGGTTTATATGTAGGTTTGGAAGTTCTTGATTACCTTTGCTGATGTTCTTGGAATATGGCCATTTACATTGGATGAGCTTATACAAGCTTTTCATGATTATGTAAGTATTCCTTTCAAATCCTTTGGTTAGCAAGGTCCCTATCCAAGGTATTGTTTGTCCTAAAATTATTGCTAAGCATGTGCTTGTCCAAACCAAGGGTTCAATATTTATATAATGAATACCAGGAGGCAAATTTCCTAATTAACATATTTGCACCATACCCGGTTCCCTAAACATAGATGAACTTAGAGAAACACTGCATGTTGCTAACAGTGCTCTTTGTCAACAACTGATCAATATTTTCTCTTAAAATTGCAGGACCCTAGGATGTTAGGTGAGATCCATATTGTTCTTCTGAGATCCATTATAAAAGATGTTGAAGATGTTGCAAGAACACCCACTACTGGATTAGGAGCTAACCAAAATAGTGTTCCGGGCTCTGGTGGGGGGCATCCACAGGTAGTTGAAGGGGTAAGTTTTCTTTTTTCATTTTTCAGCTTCCAATATACTTTCATTGTTTTTACCTTAAACTTAAAAAAATCCTATTTGATATATACTATCAGGCATATGCATGGGGTTTTGATATAAAAAATTGGCAGCGGCATTTAAATCCATTAACATGGCCAGAGATTTTGCGACAATTTGCCTTGTCAGCTGGATTTGGGCCTCAATTGAAGAAACAGAATATTGAGCCAGTGCATCCTAGCAACCATGAGGTAATTTCTATGTACTCCATTCATCACTAATTATTTCAAATGGAACTATGTTGTCATTAATTGTAGTTACTAGCTGCAATAGCTAACTTATTTTACTTCAGGGGTTGCATTCTGGGAATTTCTTAATGAAAAATTATCATATACAACTGTTGTGATATTTTTATCAACCAATGCCTCGTCTAAAAAAACAAACTTGCATTAAAAGGTGCATCAGGTGTTTTACAAAACGACGGAGAAATAGGAGACATAAACCATCAAATTTCAGATTGAGTGGTTGAAATGGAGAAGGGTCTCAGGTGTTTTATGTGACACAAAAGTACTGCTCAAATTTTATCAGACAACTGTAAGGCCGACAATGTTGTAAGAGACAAAATGTTGGGTGGCCAACACGAAAATAAATTAAGTGCAACAAATATGAGGATGTTGCGTTGGATGTGTAGTAATACTTGGCGACATAAGATTAGAAATGATAATATTAAAGAGAGTGTTAGGATAGCACCTATAGTAGAAAATATGCTGCAAAATAGGTTTAGGTGGCTTTAGATGTGTAGAGAGAAGACTTTTGTATTCTGTAGTAAGGAGAATATGGAGAATATATCAGATGAAAGATAGCCAAATAACTAGAGATAGAGGAAGACCTAGAAAAATTATGAGAGAAGTACAACATAAAATAAAATAACAAGAATGATTTTTAATTAATTTTTCTTTTGAAAGGGATGTTGGAGGAAATAGGGTCCAAATCACCCACCCTACTCCCTCTCACAAGCAATGAAATTGTGAGAATGTTACTTTTTCAGATGAGTGGTACATGAAATTTTGCACACATGTTTATGAATACGTGATTGTGTTCATATTCATAATTATTTGTTGCTTAGCAAATGATTTTTAGATATTTAATAACAAATTGTGATTTGAATTTTTTGTTTGGTTTGGTTGTGGCCGTTTTTCTCTATCTCCTCGGTTCCAAGTGCAGGGTAATGATGGTAAAGATATAATTTCTAATCTACGAAATGGAGCTGCTGTTGAAAATGCTGTTGCTATTATGCAAGAGAAAGGTTTAACTAATCCAAGAAGAAATAGGCATCGATTGACGCCTGGAACTGTTAAATATGCTGCATTTCATGTCCTTTCTTTGGAAGGAAGCAGAGGCCTCAATATATTGGAAGTTGCAGACAAGATTCAGGTTTAACTATTCTTTCCGTGTCTTATTTATTCATTGTCTCATGATACCTATTCAATTTCCTCATTCAATTCTTTGTTATTTAGAAATCTGGACTCCGTGATCTTACAACTAGCAAAAACCCAGAGGCTTCTATATCTTCTGCTTTGTCTAGGGATACAGAACTATTTGAAAAGACTGCTCCTTCAACATACTGTGTACGTCCTGCATACAGAAAGGACCCAGCTGATTCTGAAGCAATTTATTCATCTGCCAGGGAAAGAATCAGGATATTCAAAAGCGGACTCGTGGGTGCAGAAGAAGCTGATGATGGTGAAAGGGATGAAGATTGTGAAACTGATGTGGCAAAAGATCCTGAGACTGATAAATTAAGAGTTCAAACAAATATGAAAAAGGAGGTCTCAAGTCATGAGGAATTTAATGCAAACACTATTGTGAGAAGTGGGAAGGACAATGCTGAGGTTTTGCAAACTCCTGATAGTTGCCATGAGAAAGTTCATGAGGGGTTAGGATCAACTGCTGATGGAGGCTTTAATGAACAGAAAGATGTTCGTAGATCTAGTGAAATTAATGGGGTTGCCGATCCTATTCTAAAAGGCATAGATGTTGATGAAAACACTCTTGGTGAACCATGGGTACAAGGGCTTATGGAGGGAGAGTATTCAGATCTTAGTGTAGAGGAGCGTCTTCACGCTCTTGTTGCTTTGATTACTGTGGCAATTGAAGGGAATTCTATCCGTGTTGTACTTGAGGTATTTTCTTTAAGTTTCATGCCTTGATTTCTCATTATTGACTTGTGTTTGTCCTTAGAAATGATTTTTGTGTGTCTCTGTCTGTGTTGTTTATGAGCAATGTTGCAGGAACGTCTAGAAGCCGCAAATGCTTTAAAGAAGCAGATGTGGGCTGAGGCACAACTTGATAAACGACGTATTAAAGAGGATTATCTTGTTAAAATGCAATCTTTCTCCAATTTGGGAAACAAGAGTGAACCAGCTGTTACATTTCCATCAGTAGGGGATAAAGAGTGCCCAGTGCATACTGTTGAAGTTGAAAATGAGAAGGCTTTACTCACTCCCTGCGACCAGCATGAACAGATAAATTCAATGCAGGAAAATCAAAATCTTATGCCGAATTCGTTAGAAGCGAACTTGCAGAAGCAAGATTGTTCCACTGGCCAAGATAATTATTCTCTCCAACAATCTATTTACGCTGCTGAAAAATCAAGGTCGAGTTTTAAATCATATATTGGTCAATTGGGGGAACAAATTTTCATGCATAGATCATTGCCTCTTGGTTTGGATCGAAGACGAAACCGATACTGGCAGTTCATTACTTCTGCTTCTCTAAGCGATCCAGGTTGTGGCAGGATTTTTATGGAATTGCATGATGGCTGTTGGAAGCTGATTGATTCTGAAGAGGTATTGCTTCTACGAAGCTGAACTAATCTTTAATGATCATTAATTTATAATATGATTTCCAAGTGTTATTATTGTCCATTTTCTTATTAGCACCAATTATTTAGCATTCGTTAGCATTAGATATCATGAATGCTTCCTGGTTCTGCAAAGCTCCCGCCATGACAGGGTCCAAAGAAGTGTTGGACCCATTATGAAACTATTGTGGGCAGCCTCACCTTGCATTTGCAAGACTTTGATTCCACAAGTGCCCACAACCTTCATGTCAGTGAATGACAACACTAACCTTGATACCTTGCCCCCCTTCATTCTCATGAACGCTATTATGCTTCTACATGCTGCCCAGTCTCAGTGTAAGGTTATGCACACTTAAGAAAATCATTTGGTATTCTACTTTCCATGTAATCCGAGCTTTGTTGACTAAAATAACCTTATTAATAAAGTAATTAGGCGGGTTAAGATACAACAAATAATGGTATCGGTGGAAAAAATCAATGCTTCACTTTTGTATTCTGAAATAATAAATAATACCAGGCAAGCAAATATTTGTGGGGTGACACTTAATGAGACAGAAGAAGTAGTTTGTTTGTTGTAGTTATACGTTTTGGATTATCCTGGGTGTTATTCTGTTTTTTATTGGTTCTTCATTGCATTTGTTTTACATCCAGGGTTTTGATGCTCTATTGGCATCATTGGATGTACGTGGAATCAGGGAGTCCCACTTGCATGCGACGTTGCAAAGAATTGAGATGTCCTTCAAAGAATCTGTTAGAAGAAATGTTCAAAATGACATGAAAATGCAAAATGGAGACACTGTCGAAAAACTCAAGACAGAGGCAGTTAAAATGGTCACAGACCAAGATTGCAGTACTAATATTTACCGTCCCACTTCTGTCTGCATGGATGATTTGAACACATCAGTGGCCTCGACATCTTTTACGGTTCAGCTTGGGAGAAATGAAGTTGAAGACAAAGATGCTTATATGAGATATTGGGACTTTGAGAAATGGATGCTAAAGGAATGTCTAAATAGCTCAGTATCATGTGCAATGAAGTTTGGGAAGAAAAGGTGCAAAGAACTACTTCTCATGTGTGACTTGTGTCATCATGTCTATTTCTGTAGAGGAACACCATGTCCTTCATGCCATAGAACTTTCAGTATCAATCAGGGAAATTCTAGTTCTTTTGAACATATTGCTCGTTCTGAAGACAAGATGAAGACCGACACTCATTTTTTTCTTGATTCATCCTCTTTGCCATTGAGAATGAGGTTGCTCAAAGTCCTCTTGTCAGTTGTTGAGGTGACAATCTTTGTATTTTACTGTCACTATGGTATATGGAGTAGTTATAGATATAAAAAATTTCTGAAAATTTGTTTGGAGGGTTGGGATCCTCTCATGTGGCGATTTAACATGACTATGTCATATTTTTCTAGATATTTTTCTATATTAAAAATAATTCTTTGGCATAAATTGCAAATTGGTGGTAGTTTTCTGATTCCATCTCCAGATAATCATATAATGAATTTTATAGCTGAAAACTCATGAATCACGACTATTGCTAGAACATCATAAAAATCATAGAAGAAAATGCTGGAGCACAATTCCTGAATATTGGAGACAAAGTTGTAGTTGAAATCCCGTAGGAAAGAGTAATCCACAGTCCAAGAAAGAACAAGGAGAGAGGAAACAAAAGTGAATACTACCGACTCAATTTGTGTTTTAATTGTAAACTGATGATTTGTTAAAAAAAATACATGGTTGAAATGTGTTGACATGGCACAGGCTTTGTTAAATTGCACATGAGAGGGTGCTAATATGCTGTTCAGATAAAGTTGCTATTTTTTTCACTGATAATGTTTGTCTCTCTATTGTAGGCAACTCTTCCTCAAGAAGCTCTTCAAACTTATTGGACAGAGAGGTACAGAAAGTCTTGGAATTCAAAGCTGGAAGCTTCCTCATCGACTGAAGATATTCTGCAGGTTGTAATCTGGCATGTCTTAATAGAGCATGCTCATACTTTGGAACTTCTAGTTTGTTGTTAATTATCATTAGTTTAAATGCTCTTGTTTTGGCCAATGTTATGGTTGTAACAAAACTGCTCAAGCTCAAATTTGATCTGTGTTTTGGGTGATTAACACTAAAGAAGTCTGGGGTCATTATTTTGATTGAAAAAGTCGTAACTAATGAATTTTAGTTTCTTTTAATTGAATTGACGTTACACTCTCAGACACAAGCTTTGTATAAAAAGGAATCTCCAAAACTTAAGGATTTAGAAAAGATCAGAGGTATGGGAATAAATAATGAATATGGAACAATCAACACTCCTCATTCTGGAGCTATATGTCACGTCACATACATCCAATTTATTACATGTTTGCTATTTTAAGACCTTACAACAATTTGGTGAAGATGGCTGCTAATTGATTAACAGACTGAAGAAGTCTTGAATTTGCATCACAGAATATTTCCAAACTTAATGACATTTGACCTCAATATATTTAATCCTTTTATGGAAAGACATTTTCTTCACCATAATATGTTTTCTTTTGTGCTCTTTATTTCTTCCTTGACGTTAGTGGAATGTGTATAGCTTTTCTTACTTGTTTACCTTGTTACTGCTGTCTATGTCAATGACATCATCACATGTTTCTTAGATGTTGACTGCATTGGAATGTGCTATAAAAAGGGAGTTTTTGGCTTCAGACTATGAAACTACCAGTGAGCTGTTAGGTTCTGTTTGCTCTTCTGTATGTCGTCCTAATGATATCATTCGTGGGGAAAGGATACCTGTGCTTCCATGGGTGCCATATACAACTGCTGCTGTGACTCTAAGGCTCATGGAACTCGATGCATGCATATTTTACACTTCACAACAAAAGCTGGAGTCGGAGAAGGATAAACAAATTGGGGTTGTTATGGTAAGTATTTCTGTCATCCTGCTTTTATAGTGATCTATGCTGAAAAAGGGTCATTAGTGGTGATGCAATAATTGTTTTTTCTGATAAGGATTTTATATTATTGGCCTACATATGTTTTATTTGAATTTCCCCTATAATTCTTGCATATCTACCTTTCAGAAGCTTCCATCAAAATCTGTTGCTGCTAAAATTTCCTACAACGCATGTGCGATTGAATCTTCATTTCAGACTAAGCATACTGTAGAGAACTGGGGTGCTCTTGGTGCTGGTCTTGAGAGCTACAGCAGAGGACAAAGGACTCGACAAGGCCGCAGTGACTCTCATGGTCAAAGATCACAAGGAAGAGTTGCTAGTTCAAGACCCACTTCCAGAAAGAGAAGTACTACATCTAACAGCAGGAGAAT
Organism: Vicia villosa; assembly: GCF_029867415.1. Lineage (NCBI taxonomy): Eukaryota > Viridiplantae > Streptophyta > Magnoliopsida > Fabales > Fabaceae > Vicia > Vicia villosa. The sequence continues at coordinate 124,512,034 of NC_081184.1, read as the reverse complement.
AGGAAAATTACATGGATGGAAAGGGACACTGAACGGACAAGGACGCGTTCGGGGTCGGAGGAGCATTAGAAGTAGGCAGAAACCAGCAGCCAAGATGAATGTGATTAATGATGAGAGAGATACCCCAAAAGACATCATGGAGGAAACACTAATCTTTGTCAGAGAGGAAATTAATGAAGGTGAAACAGAAGCCAATGTTCTAAATGCTAGCAATTCGGAAAGATCAGGCTACGAAGGTGATCTTTATCGAGCAACAGGAGACGAAGTGGATATGGATGATGATGTCAATGACGATGACATTGAAGATGGGCAGGCAGATCTTATAACTGGAGGGAACTCAAACACAGGGTACAGCAGAGAAGAAAATGAAGAAAAAACCGAGGATCCAGATGGTGTTGGTTCTACCTCATTAGATTACAGTGATTAAATGTAGCATATAATGTATGTAGTATAAACAGGCCTTAAGTTAAAATTTGTAATTTTATTTAGTAATCATGTAGCCATGTAGGAATAGGCCAAATATCAAGTGCTTGGGATAGAATGTGTATGCTGCAATGCAAAATTATAAAAGAAAATTCGCTTCCTCTGCTGTTGATAAATATAAGTATATAACGACAGCAGGAGAAAAATTACCTGTCGAATATCATTTGACCATCGTGAGCCAGCAGCAGCAGCAGTCATTATGCGAGGATTATATCTTGCACCCATAATCATCGGTTACTTGTACCAATTTTTAAAGTTTTTTGAAAAAACTTTAAAATGTTAGTTAAAAGTAAAAAAATTTGATAGTTATAATAAAATGTGGTAGGAACACATAAAATTGAAAAGGAAAAAGTAGGGTTTTGTATAGGATTTTAAATGCAAAAGTCCGGATATATTAAAGAATCCCATGCGTGTTTTGACCCTAGCGAATATTTTGAAAAAATTTGGGGTATACTAGAGAGGTCATTTTTAGAAAATATCTACTTAGGAACTCCCTTTTTTCTCATTCACTTTCCATATCAGAATTTGAGTAAGATGTTGAGGAAAAATAGTGGAAAATGTGGATGGAAGAGGGGAAAGGAAGTAGCCGAGTCCAAGCTTAAGTATCAATATGGATGTGCACATCTTTAGCAATTTTGGAAGAAGAGCTATGATCAAACATGAAGATCATCATCATCACCATCTCAATCATTCAATCATGCAAAACCATAATCTTTATGACATGAGGTTAGTTCCATAGCTATATTCTTGGGTAGGATCTGAAGAAAGTTGGATGTTGATGGCTGGATTATATATTACTTTGTTGTTTCCTGTTCGTTTCGATTGAATGCTCGGATGTGGTTGTGATGTATATTTGGATCGAAGTAGGCCTAAGCTACTAGGTAGTAAGACACTAGTATTGATGGACTTAGTTTCCGATGGACTATTGTTGTCTAAAAGGACGTATTCTCACATGCTGTTAACACATCAACGTTATCGATATCTCATACACACCTGAGCTACCATTGTGATGTGCATGTGGGAGTCTTATAAGGTTTTCCCCACTAGCTGTTAACACATCAGCGTGTTTGGTATGGTGGAGTTGTGATGCTATGTAGGAAATATCACTTCAAATCCACCTCTAGTGATGCCAAGTAGGCAATATCGCTAGTGCTTTCGCCCGATATGTAGACGTGCTTTGCACTTGCTGTTAACACACCTGCGTATTGATGATTGACAGGATAGTGACGTCACATAGGCAAATGTCACTTCGTTCCGGATTAAATTTCGATGAACTCGTAACAAAAGGGGTTGTATAGTCACATAGGCATAAATCACCTTGGACCCATCTAACTCATCGTGCGATGTGCTTATGCAAGTCTCTTGACGCTAGGCACTTGGGACTACCGAGGGTGTGTTGTGCGGCCTAGTTAGACAGACATATACTACTTCTGGGTTCCTCGTACGCGGATACGGGTCTGAATACTTGGTTATTTTGATCTGTTCGTGTGATTGGTGCTTTAGAATTGGGTGGTCAAGGGACTCCCAATTGTGATGCTAAGTGTTGTGTTTTTCCTGAACTTGATAGTGAGGAAACCCTAGATCAATGGTAGATTCGTATTTGATGCATGTACTCGGTAAAGCCGAGAGGACCCATAAGATAGGGGGACTCACTGAGATTTAGTAATCTCACCCCAATCCTATTATCATTTTTCAGGCACAGGTTAGAAGTAGAAGAATTGTTATGAGGTATGGATTAAAGACTGTTGATGGGAAGACCTTATCAAATCTTATATTTTCGTTGTGCATTGCTTGGAAACATATACCTTGTATACAGTGTACTATACGATTTATTAAGTCGTTTTCTCCATTTTTTTTATGTTTCCAAGTACCATATTATAACATCACTGCATATTATTCTAGACGTATATGTACGGCGTGTTACAATTTTAATTTTTAACTTTTAAAAATTATTTTATAAATAAATTTTTAAAAAAAGTTTTTTTTTAAATTTTCAAAACTAAAAACTTAAAATAAAATATGTACACCTTGGTAACCTCCTGATACATAAAATACTCCATCAATGATGTATAAGTCTCTTGATTAAACCTAAATGCTGTCAATATCTTCTCTCATATGTCCCTCATGTATTTATATGCACTCATAGTTGCAAGCTCGACGCTCATCAACAGAGAGGGTGAAAAAAGTACCCACAAGTAAGAGATGTAATAGGATGGAGACGTCGTCCATGATAATTATCATCCCACTAAATGAAAGATAAAATGTAACTGTGAGTAGTGTAAGGTCAGAGGGACCTCCATGGAACCTCTCATCTGTAGACCATCATGATCGTCATCTATATCAGATTAATCAGGCATCTCCGGCTCTCCGCACGTGTCTTTAGCTCAACACAATCGATCTCAACAGTTTCTGGCTTCTCTGTCATATATGGAGCGACCACCTCTATGATTGAGAGTAAGTGTTCCACGAGCCTCCCCAATCCTCATGCGGTGTTATGAGAGCTACTCTAATCGTCCTAGTGCATGAATGACCATCGCCATATAAACAGATATAAGCGTAACATTTATACCAGAAATTTAAAAAAAGTTGGTATAATTGTGAAGATGCATAAAATGTTTAGTATCGATCTTTTAAAAATTTTAAAAATTCGATAAAAATACATAAAATATATATTTATACAGGATATTTTAGAACTATTAAGAAATTCCGAGTAAAACATAGAAAACCAAGGAAAATAATACTTCTAAATATCCAAACAATTCCACAAAATAATTCAAATTGTTGCAATATTTTTGAAAAATCTAAAATATTTAACTTTACTTTTATAATTTCATTTTCTAAAAGTGTAGGAGTATCATAGGTACGATAATATGGATAATGAATGCCAAGTATAATTCATTCATTGTGCTCTACAACTAGACGTCTAAAAATAAAATTTGGAAACATGCTGCACGCATCATAATTTTGAAGTTGGGATTTCCTTTTGTGCTTAAATATTTGAAACAACCTATTCGTGTAACAGTCACGCACTAAAATTTGAAACAACCCATTCAAGTAGAAACCATTCAATTTTATTTTATCAAACTCTTTAAATTTGTTCACTAAATCCAATCCATACAAAAACATTCAGGTTTATTGGTAAAATCTAATATTTTCAGAAGCACCGTACACTATTCTCAATCCATACATGATCAATTTCAGAGTGAGGCACCCAAGAGTTTCCTAACTCCTGCTTTCTGTTCATCAGTGAGCCTATTAGGGAACTTGATGTTAAACTTTATCCTCAAATTGCCCTTCTTCGAGGGATCCTTAGGTAGTGGCATTCCTTCTTTTGGAACAACCTCCTCATAGTTAGGATGAATAACATTGTTGATTGGTATGCTCAAGTTTCTACCATCCAATGTAGTGAGGTGCACTGTATAACCAGTTAAGGCCTCCACAAGAGATATCTTCTGAGTCACAATCAGGTCGTTTCCTTCGCGAGCGAACACGCTGTGTGGCCTTTCGTCAATCACAAATACAAGATCTGCAGCGGTTACATTCGGCTGTTCGTTGCCCTTCTCTGGGAAGGTGATCTTTGTGCCTTTCTTCCAACCTGGCTTCACAGTTATGGTCAATATCTCTTCCACTGGCATGGTTTTGCTACAATCACAAGAAAAGATCATACATTGTTAATATTTGAACCAGAAAGTTTTTTATAGAGATTCTTCAATTTAAGTGTTCCAACCGTAAAAGCAAACATACACTCAGAGGCTAATCAGAAACTCAGAACTGAGTTTTTTCTTCAATGGATGCATAAAACTACCAAATCAAACTTCAACCATTGCATCAAGCACAAAATTGATCATATTAGAATTAAAAAAGCAGAAGAAGTAGCATAGTGAAATCAACTACTCACCCACTGGCATCAGCAATTTCTCTAGAGATCTTCATCTTCTTTGTAGTTCCTTTATAAATCTCCTCAAGAGTGCAACTCAACTTGTTCTCAATGGCAGGAGCTTTTCGCGAGACCCCTTGATTCATATGCATTCCTCCTCCTTCCCCAAATGATCCAAACATATCATCACCAAACATTCCACCAGGGAACCTAGATCTCATCCCACCTCCACCCCCACTTCTTCCACCCATGCCACCAAATGGGCTTGAAAATCCAAAAAACTCAGCAAAAATATCATCTGCATTCCTCGGATTAAACCGAAACGATCCAGGAATATCTCCAGTGGAATAGAAACTAGTTCCACCACCACTACCAGCATCAGAAGGAGGAACTTGACCCTTTAAACCCTCTTCCCCATATTGATCATAGATTGCTCTCTTCTCAGGATCACTAAGTACCTTCAATAATCATCACAAATCACAACACAAACAAACTAAGCATAGCCCATAAAAATGTTAAATTGAGTTTCACTAATAATTTCAGAAAGAGAGAATTTTTATAAAACCCATATGAAAAAACACACAACCAAGCATGACCCAGATAAAAACAATTATTGAGTTTCACTATTCCACTCATAATTAAAGAAAAAGATAAAAACTTGGCAACACCCATAAGAAAACATACCTCATAAGCTTCAGAAATTTGCTTGAATTTAGCTTCTGCATCTTTCTTGTTGGTTGGGTTTTTATCAGGGTGCCATTTCATGGCAAGTTTTCTGTAAGCCTTTTTCAATTCTTCGTCTTTGGCGTTCTTATCAACCTGCAAGATTTTGTAGTAGTCTACACCCATTTCGTCTTCTCTCTTTCTCTTCTTCAGTTTTGCGGTTTTGATTCTTCTCTTTGTGATTTGTTGTATTATGTAACAGAATTTGTAGATAGAGGTTGTGGTTTGGAAGGTGAAGTTGATGATTGAATGTGATGAATATGTTTATATCTTTGTGGTTCTGGAAATCCATCGTGATGGGAAGGTGTGAGTCTCGATCTTTGTAGAAAGTTCCAGATTTTCGTTTTATAAAATGTGTATTGTTCATTTAATATTTAAGTTTATTTTGTATTATTTATTTATTTATAAATTGGGCTGAGTCTTATACAAAGCACTCCACATTTTACACACGGCACCCCTATATCTTGAACAATTGGACCAAAATACAAAGTTGAAATTGTAGAAGTAAAATAAACTAATTCGAATTTTTAATTTTTTTTTTATCTTTTTAGATGTTTGGTGAAATTGTTCGGATATTTAAAAGTAATTGTTTGAGTTTATATTAGATTTATTGCAGTTTTTTTTACTGAATTTTTAAAAGATTGGTATAAAAAATTACAGTGTATTAAAATAAGTTTTTAAAAAGAGGTTAAAGGTAGTGCACTGACAGTGTAAAAAAATTTTACACTGTCATCCAATAGAAACAAATCGTTTTGCCATGTCATATAAGTTTTTTTAAAATTACAGTCTGACTTGTCCTGATTCATGGTCGTGATTGGTTGACAGTGTAAAACTTTTTTACACGGTCAGTGCATCACCCATTTTCTCTTTTAAAAATTTGGTACAATTTGCGTGGTTATAATAGTGTTTTAAAAATCGGACTGGTCATCAAACCGGTGAGAGTATTAGATCATTAGTTCATTGATTGAACCATTGGGTTATTGGTTGAACTGCATGACTAAATCAGATTAAATCGGATAACTTGGTTGAATAAACAAGTCTCTATTACAATACTATATATTTATTAAATTGATCGAACCAGATGACTTAATCTTAAAAAAATATCACAACACCTACAAAATTTTAAAATTTTAAAATATCATACTTTCACATATTTATTCTTTACAATCAAATTATAAATATAATTATCACTCACAACAAAATAATGCAAAATATAAATTTAACTAAATTTTAAATCACGTCTAATTGCAAGGAGGAGAAAAGTTGTTTCAAATAAGGTTTGAATAAAGTCTAATTATATTTTAATTATATTTTTTTAAAAAAATATCATGAAACGTCTTTGTTTTGTGCGGAAAAAAAAAGCATGCATTTGAAGCGCTAGTTTTCTAAAACTGTCGGTTCACCGTTTTTTTCTGCCTTTGGCCAATTCTGACCAGTTCAATAGCATATCTGGTCCAACAATCAGACGAGACCGGTGACCTCTCCTGTTCCTGGTCTGACCGGCTGATTTGGTCCGGTTTTTAAAGACTAGTTATAATGTCTTCTTCAATATTTCTGTATAAATATTAAGGTTTATTTTGGATTTTTAAAAAAATCGGTGAAAATTGGTGACCCTGGTTCTTTTGAAAAAAGTTGTAGTTTTGTAGGGTGACACCTGATTTTTTTTAAATCCCATAATATTACATTGTTTACACAAAATATTATGATAAAAATTAATTTGTCTATGAAGATCATATGTTGGATCTTCAATTCTTTGATATTATAGGCAAGATCAAACGGTGGCTGACATAATATTATCAATTGTTTTTTTATGCATTTGTTTCTGATAAAAATAAAAAAGGAGAAAATCTCAATCCACCCCTTGAATCTCTTAGCCATTTGGCGAAATTTTCAATTATGCCCACTGTTTTCATAGATGCACACCCGGAAGCGCATTTTTTCCAAAAAAAATTGTTTCTTTCCGCAGGCGCTTCAACGGAATGTGTTAAAATAGAGTGTTTCGTTGATGTGCCTACGAAAAAGTCAGCTATATTTTCAAATGACATACATTTCACTCAAAAACTCAATTTTTATAACAACAATGGAAAACTCAACTACAATAAATTAAAGTAATGCAATTTAAAGGCAATAGTAAATAGTACACCAAAAACTTCCACCAAACTTCCTTGTTTTCTCTCGAGTTTGGTGGTGAACGTCAACATCAACACATTCCAACAGCTTCAAAACTCAATTTAATCGATAAATTTTTGAGTTTTTGAGTTATTTTTTAGTATTTCTCGTAATAGAGTTTGAATACACTTTTAGGTGTATAAATCATTAGTTAGTTTTAAAAACATAGTTTAGAGACAATGTAAGTATTTTCTTTATGTGTAAAACAGAGTGTCAAGCCACCAAAATGAGGTTTTTTTAGTGGTTGGAACAGTGATAGACGCCATTGTTGCATTTTTGAAGTTTCAGAATGTTCCGTAAGTGCATCTCCGGAACAAATGAAATGTTAGGTAGTTCCGTAGATGCAACTACGAAACAACCCCATTATTTGAATAGTTGGGTGCTTCCGTAGATACATTTACGAAAGATTTCCATATTTTCACCTACAGAGTTAAATTTGATTTTTTTTCTTTTTATTTTTAAAAGTTAATTGTATCTAACTCGACTTTATTTGTAATACAATGCATACAATATGGACGACCAATCAGACCGACTTATACGTGAGAGGATTGCACAACATGCCTCTGTGCGACTTGCACGGATGCAGGTAGTCTCACAGGTGACAGATGGATCCTTCGTTCCAACAGATGTACCTGACACCTCTGTTCCAGCAGAGGTGACAGATGGGGCCACGACGCTGAGTCACCCAGAGCATAGTGAACAGGGGCCTTCCACATCTACTTCTTCATCCCCGAGGGGTCGAGATGATGGCGAGGGTTCCTCACAGACGCCCTCCACCTGCAGACTTCGTCGAGATACTTCTTTTACTCCTGTGCTACCTCTGATCGATGTTGGATCTTCCGTGCCACCTCCTGATGGTGTTAAACCGTTGCGCGAGGAAGAGGATGTGCCTGAGGCGCCTCTGGGGTACCTAGGGGGTCCTTCATATTTATCCCTTTTGACAGGGTATGCAAATCATACAGCCAGACATGTTTGAAACAGAGATAAAATTTCTTAGACTTATTACTTTTTTATCCTCAGAGAAAATTTATTATTTATAACTTTGCTTATTATTAACAGTGTTTTCTTTGGAAAATTTCAGAATAGGCATCCCTAGAAGTTCTACAACCACGGGCGGAAGATTGCCTTTCTGCAGTAGCCTACGGAGCCGTGGTTCCAGAATTTCCTCACAACTTCTAGGCGGAAGGACCTCTATTAGATCAGGTACTCTATCATACATAATGGGATGCTAATGGCATTCACAGAGAGGTGGCACTCAGAGACGTCGTCATTCCATCTGCCTCATGGTGAGGTTACCATCACTTTGGACGACATCGCATGCCACATGCAAATACCTATCCAGGGTATCCTCCTTGGTCACGGTAGGATGACGAAGGAGGAAGCGAGGGAGGCTTTGATAGAGGATCTCGGGACTGATCCTGAGGACACGCTTGAGGAGGTGGAGAGGACCCGAGGCGCGCACGTGAGGTTTCACTTCTTGACTCGGAGATATGATGCCGAGCTCCTTGCGGCACAACAGACTGCTGGTGACCCAGTAGAGGTAAAGATACACAGACACCGTATACTGAGATGTTACTTCCTATTTTTGTTAGGCACTCATCTGTTTGTGGACACGAGCTCTTCGTACACAGATGTCGTTTACCTGAGATACTTATCAGATACCGCACAGATCCATGAGTACAACTGAGGAGCGGCAACACTGGCATACAACTACTTTAGACTCGGAGAGGGGTGTCAGTGGAAGGCAAGGACTGTGGCAGACATTTGTTTACTCTTAGTGGTAACAATTTTATATCCTTAAACTTTTTCTCAAAGTCGTTCATTCTATTGTCATAGGAATGTTTGATCCCCGTGTTTTTTATTTTGATTTCAGAGTTAGAAATTACGACACTTCCCCATGATCATTTGTCGGGGAGAGGTGTCTGGATACACTAAGGCTATGCCGCGTTCTAGTGCCTCCGCCCCCCTCAGAGGAAACCAGGTGCTGAATCCTTACAGAAACTATCTTGACTGCATGGCTGCCAAGGACATCTGATATGACTGTTACGCTGCTCACCGTGAGACAGTTCAGTGGGACGACTTTGCCCTATATATGGGGCTGTAACCGGTTACAACTGCTAAAACTAAAACAATAAAAAATAGTGGTAAGCGGATACTACAAATGCGTAACCAGTTACGCCGACTTCAAAATCACTTTTTTGCAGCTTATTTGACTTATTTTGATATTTGTAACTGATTACACTTCGTATTAATCGGTTGCAGCACTTGAATTATTGTTTTTCACCTAACATATGTTTTTCAAAAATAAACTTTTCAATTATAGAGTTTTGACACCCTTTGAAGCTTTCTTGAACATCATTGTCATCATAAATGAAATAGTCTATGTTTTCTTGTTAATGAGATTCTTGCTTCTTTGAATGTTGATGGTAGTTACGTCTGATTTCATCTTGATTCTTAGAACCACTACATTCCCCTTCAAAAAGATTTGAAGGGATATGGAGTAACATAGAGTGAAAAGGATGATTAAGTTCTTGACTAACCATCTTCCTCTTTCAGTGGTCAGTTGTCATTAAAATATTCATGAAGGCAGAAGCAAAGATGCAGGAAATGCATAAGAGCATCTCCAATGGTAGTATTTTTCAATGAGTTCTCCACCTAGACATCAATATAATAATTAAATATTGACATAATTTGTCATGTCATAGTAGAGTTGCATTGCAATGCAACTAGTAAAAAATTGTGGTACCCAATCAAATTAATTTATAAGGTAAAGTTGTGGGACCCATTTGAATTACACCAATAAAATAAATATTAAATAAATTATTTTGAGAAGATATGACTGGTGAGACCCATAAAAAACTCAAAAATGGATTACACCATTGGAGATGGTCTGAGTGCTTTTCTTTATCAAATATGCATGAATGCGCAGCTAAAATGCTTTTCTCGCATACCTATGCAATATAGATGTAAATTTGTTGAAGCAACAAATAGTAGAGTTAGCCAAATGTAATGTGAAAATGTGGTTTCTTAATTTTTCAAAAGGATATATCATTTTTCTCTTCTTATAATAGTTTTAACTATTTATTATTGTATATTTATCTATTTCTATTTCTATCTCTATGATAAATAATTAAAATAATTATTAACAAATAATTAAATAATAGGAGTATTATATTAAACTTAAAAAATAACAAACAAATAAAAACAAAAAATCTTCCTACGACAAATGTAACAAATGAAATGAAAAGGGACAGAGGGAGTCATCCTTAGGCTATGTACAATGGTTTTATTATTCAACACTATTCTTTTTCATTTTTTATACTATATATCATCTTCTCTTTCTTCCACCTAATAATTCAACACACATTCAATTTATACCCACTACAATGATTTTGTTTAATAAAATTCAACATCCTATTCCACCACCATTCACAACACACTAAAAAATTTAAACATTCAAAACAACCAATAAAATCTTACAAAGTATTTTGTGGACTCCACTCTTTTCACATTCAACATGTTGAAAACTTTCAACACCAATTAATACACATCACTTTAAACACCCTATTCAACACCCTCATTGCAAGGATTCAACTATTGAATTTGTTTTTTAACACTCTATTGTACATAGCCTTATGGAAAACCAAGAGGACAGAACATCAAACAAAATATATTTGTAATGAATAATAAAATTAAAAATAATTATACAATGATTGTGAATCTCTAACTAAAACAAGCTTATACAACCTCAATTGGAAGCTTTTTTATATGCAACTTGTCTATATCGACTAAACTAATTCACACAACTAATTCCAAATAGGGATTATAATTTATAAACTAAACAAAAAGAAAGAAAAAAAAAAGAGGATTTGTGGTCTCTAATTAACAAGGAATTTGGTCAACGAACCATCTAAGAACTCGAACAGGAAGCTTTACCAAACACACAGCAAAATTGACCAAACCTGTGCAGCATATGCAGCATGGACACAAGCAACTAAATATTGACCTATAAAATCAGAAGAAAATATAACTTAGAATATGAAAAATAATAATCATAGAAAATATTGCAAGAAAATGAGAAGGTAAAAGAAAAAAAAAAGTTTCATACCCGAAAATCCAAAGAATAGCACCTATGAGAGATAAAATTAATGACAAGAAAGCAAAGGGTAATCCTAAGATGAAACCCAAAGGTCTGCATTCACAAAATTCTTCATCACTTGTCATTCTTAAATGTTATGTTGGATTATGTTTCTGTACGTTTTGAATCTGAAAAAGAAGAGAAGAAGAATATTATTATTATATGAAGGGAAATCGGAATTTTAATTTTAATTAATTAATAATAAGCCGTCTTGATTTCGACGTAATTTCCAAGAGAAAACCCACCGTGACGGGTACTTCGATGACTTATATTTTGTTTCGTTGACTATACATCATCTTCTTTGATTCGTTATACCCATTTTCATATATTTTTTTTTATTTTATCTAACTTCTATGTTAATTCTTAATACTCCTCCCTCGATTTTTTTTCACAAACTTATTTTCTAATTTTAAACATGTTTGAAGATTCTTTTGTAATATAATTATAATTAATGTGTATATTTTATGCATAATTATATTTTTTTATAAAGCACGCTCATGCATGACCCTATATAGTATTTATATCTAAAAAAGAGAATTTCTTAACTTATCTCATGCATTTTTCATACACCACTGAATTGACAAAACTGTTTTCGTGCTTCCGAAGATGCATCTCCGCAAGTATTTTTTTACAAAAAAAAAAGTTGATTTTTCCGTAAATGCATCTACGGAAGATTTCATGAACTTAATTAATTTGAGATTTTCCAAATTAATTGAGAAATTAATTTGAGATTTTCCCATTTAATTTGGAATTTTCCCAATTAATTGAAAAAATCTCAAGTTTCACCATGTTTTATACGCTTCCTGATAACACGTAATTATATCGTATATTAGGCTCGATTATAACATAAATTGTTTCGTTATTTTATTATAATTATATATTATTACGGTATTATGCTGGTATTTTCCTTTGTTTCAGGTATTATGTTTATGCAAGAAGCATTTGGCAAAAGAAGAAGAAATCGTATTAAAAAGGCAAAAGAACCAAGTTGGAGGTACTGTAGTGAAGTGAGGTGCAAATAGAGGAATCCAGAGTGGAACACGCGAGGCCCAGCCCACGTGAAGCTGAAGCCCCCACGTCTCCAAGTGGGAGACGATCGTCTCACCCTCCACAAATCAAGGGACGCACGTCCCCATCATCCAAGCCACGTCTCCAAGTGGGAGACGCCCGTCTCCAAGTGGGAGACGCCCGTCTCCAGTCCACTGCCACGTCTCCAAGCTCCAAGCCCACTAAGAGACGCCCGTCTCCAAAAGCACGTGGACCCCGCCACTTTCTCCATTAATTTAGTGGACAATTCCAAGTCTTCCTATATTTTCTCAACTTCCCACGCCATGATCTCCACTACGTCTCACATGATGCTGAAAGTAACTTCCATTGCCATTCACTATAAAAAGAGTCTGAGCATTCATTTGAAAGTATCCAAGTTTTAGGCGCGGAAGCGCTGTTCATAGTTTTAGGCATAAATTATCACTTTGTAAAAGTGGTAGTTTCTCACATTGAGGAACTACCACACCATTAGTTTTAGGCCTACAATTTATGTACTCTTGGATCACAATCTTGCCGACATTATTTCAAAGCTTTATTCAAGTTTCAAGATTTGCTTTGTTCGTAATTTTATTCAAGTTTGTTTCGTCTGCTTTACTTCCAGGTTTATTTATTTGCAATTATTTTAGTTTCGTGTTCTTATAATATTGTTTTATCATTATAAATCTAAATACGCACACGTTCATGGTTAGTAATTATAATTTCATGTTTAATAATTATAATTCCATGTTTAATAATTATAATTTCATGGTTGTTTCTTTAAGTATGTCTGGCTAATTTATTTAGATATCGGTATGTAAATTAATCTAACCAAAGGGACCCGAAATAAATTGGCCTAAATAATGTTTTATTAAAAATCACTCGTTTCTGGTTTTGTGTCTAATTTAATTTGATAAAGTTATAAAACCAACAGAGCGAGAGTTTGAGGTTCTAGAACTAATAAAGGTTAAGGTCAACAGAGCGAGAGTTTGAGATTCTTAGCTGGATAGTAGACATAGGACATTAGTTTTAAGGAAGGCGAAAGCGTATTAAAACTGATTAGAATTTATTTACTTTCAAAATTTGTTTTTAAACCCGACGCGGGATGGCGAGAGCGTACGTTAGGGAATACTAACATGATTCGAGTCAACAGAGCGAGAGTTTGAGACTAGGAGATTTAAGTAGGTAACGTCTTCATGAAGCGAGCATTTTATTAATTATGATGTTTTCAAAAAGCGTTTCTAAATCTTGTGGGATGGCGAGAGCGTACATTATGAGTTAGGATCGTAGTCTGAATCAATAGAGCGAGAGTTTGAGAAGAGGACTTTTAAATAACATAATTAGTAAAGATTTTTGATTTAATTAGAATCTGGCCAATGGAACTTCGGATCATCTAAGTTAGACGAACTACATACCGATATCCGCGCATTTATATTTTATTTAGATTTAGATTTTAGTTTCCCCTTATTAAAACCCCAAATATCATTAGCCTTAGCTTTACATAGTAACTTTAGATAACGGTAGGTCGATTTATAGTCCCTGTGGATTCGATATCTTTTAAAACTACACGACACGACTGTGCACTCGCAGTTATCCCGACTAATAGACACGTAAAGTCGCGATCACTTCCGTAGATGCATCTACGAAAGGAAGTAATTTTTTTTCAAAATATGGGGTGCTTTCGGATGTGCATCTACGGAAACAGAGGGCGAAATTGGAATTTTGTGTAGTGTATAAGAGACCTATGGGATCGGATGAGAAACTTTAAAAAAGAGAGGGCATTGGTTACCAAATTTTATAATTTGATAACTGTATCAATATTAATTCGATAACGCAATACTTGACGAGGTTAAAAGTAGTGCACTGACAGTGTAAAATAATTTTACACTGTCATCCAATTGAAATTCATCAATCAGCCATGTCACATAACTTTTCTAAAAATAACAGGGTGACTTGGCACTTAACATGGTCGTGATTGGTTGACAGTGTAAAATCATTTTACACTGTCAGTGCATATCCTTTTTTCTCATACTCGATTGAGTGTGAGTCGTAGAAAAGGTATATTTTTTTATTTTTCGATGAACATTTGTTTATAGTAATTTTAATATTCTCGATAATTAAGATTTCTTAAAAGTTATTAAAGTCTTTGCTCCCTAATTGAGCGATATTAATTAGTGGTCATTAGGGTGATGACCTTCAATCCTTGATCCGGTCCATAATGCTTATTTATTTACCGTAAATATATTATATGTGTATTTAAGTTTTATTATGATATTTTCTTATCTTATGGGTCGGACAGTCCAATTTGACATGTTAACCAGTTTAAGCTGATCTTTGTTATCATAGGTGAGCTCTCGTTATTCTTGGGTGGGCTTCTGCTACTTTTGGGCAAGTTATCGCTACTTTTGAGGGCGCTCTTATTACTTGAGTGAGCTCTCACTACTCTTATGCGGACTTCTGCTAGTTTTGGGAAAACTCTCTCTATTCTTGGGTGGGCTCCTATTATTCTTGGGTGAGCTCTCACTATTCTTGGGCAGACTCTTGTTACTCTTTGTTAGGGCTCTTGTTACTTGGCGAGCTCTTGCTACTCTTGGGCATGCTCTTGTTACTCTTGGGTAAGCTATCACTACTCTTGGGCGAACTCTTATTACTCTTGTCCGAGCTGGCCCATTAAATATTTAGAAAATACACATTTCCTCATGCATAAGGCTCGTATGTGCGAGATGCTTTAGGGAGGAATCCTAAAAAATTCGAAAATAGAGTCCTTCAATCATGAGGCTCTTATGGGAGGGATGCTTTAGGGAGGGATCCTAAAAAATTTGATATGTACACATTCCTTCAAGCACGAGGCTTATAGGGGCGAGATGTCTTTGGTCATATTGAATTTTATCTTCGACTCTTAAACTCCATTTGATCACCACATGACAGACTCATATTGTCCGTTTAACTGGAACTAGAACTTTGTTTGTGGCAATCTTTATTTGTCAAGTTATTTTGTGTTTCTTTATTTATTTTTGTTTGTTTTGGATTCGTCACTCATCCTATTATCAGTGCTTTATCAATATAATCAAATTTTAGGGAGTCTGTTCGCAGTGAGAGAATGTGAACGGAAAGCTCGACACGTCTCCGTCATGCATTTTCACAAGCTTAGTGTTCTTCTGCTTAGTGTTCATGCTTAGTGTTCTTCTGAGAGCTTTGATTTTACGCAAGCAAAGCCTAGTCGGTTCTTGCTCGGCACTCTTCTAAGAGCTTTAATTTGTGCACGGAGAGCTCGATGAGTTCCTATGTGGCGCTCTTATAAGAACCTTATGTAGGGAAATCCAAAAGGTTTCTGCTTAACGTTATTTTAAGAGCCTTCGATTTATGCAAGGAGAACTTGAAGGTTCCTGCTTGTCACTCTTTTAAGAGCCTTTGATTTAAGTAAGGAGAACTCGAAGGTTCATGCTTGATGATCTTTTAAGAGACTTCTATTTATGCAAGGATTTCCCAAAAGTTCATGTTTGAAACTCTTCTAAGAACCTTCAATTTATGAAAGGAAAATCTTATAAAGCTTCATTTATATTTCCTTATGTTGTTCCTAATGCAAGAATTTTTGTACAAATCATGGATTGACCTTGGTTTCTTCATGAATCATATGTTTAAATAATATGTTAAATAATAGATAAGTTAAAAAGATATATCTAAACATCAAATAGCAATGTAATATTTTTTTACTAGAGCTTATTCCAATCACTATAAGGATGTTAAACAATTTGATAAAATAATATGTTGCATTGCATATTTTATTTCTAAATCTAGATCATTCATATCTGGATCTTGCTCACTGAATGCCATTTTAGCATGATGGATCTGGACACAAGAACTAATGTTAGAGGAAGCAGATTGTTGCTGTCATTTTTTGAAGGTAATACTTAATTTAAATAAGCTCGAAGTTAAAAAAAATTTAGAGCAGGGGCTTTGTGGCTAGTTGTCTGTTGGTGCATATGGAATAGTAAAAACGACATTATTTTCAATGGAAGAATTGGGGATGTTGGTGAAGTGGATTATAAAGTGAAGATGTTTACTGGAAGTGGCTAGCGATAGGATTAAATGTGAAGGTGTCTTGCAATTTTTATGAGTGGTATCAAAATCCTCTTTATTGTATCAAATGTTTGTAGTTGTTATTAAACATGTTCTTTCGTTTGTATTTCCATTAAAGTACCCCTAGTGCTCTATCATAAATATAGTCGTTGCTTATAAAAAAAAAACATGACGAATCATCTCAGAGCTCAATGATGAAACTTATTACAGCAAGCTGAAGCATTTTTTGTGAAACAAATTAAATCTCAAAAAAAATCTCATTTCCTATCAATACAAAAATAACAACTTTGATTTTAAACAAACACATATGACATGTGAAAATGATTAGCAGACATAGTAACTAGACACAACAATAAGTTTTTTCCATTTGAACTGCCTTATTGCAGTTTATGAATTCAAAATTTACTTAAAAATAATAATAATGCAGTTGTTGTTAAAGTTTATTAAAGTCGGACAAACATTGATATAAATCTTTTACAAATATTGTTCTTGAAACGAAATTTTAGATTTGAAATTCGATTATCCGGAAGGAAGATTTTAACATCCTACGACATTAATTAAAAAAATTATCACCTTTAATTAACTGTGCAAAAATATTTTTTTTGTGAGGAAATGATATACTTTATTCATAAGCCAAAAAACAATACAAAGCAAGGTGATCAAAAGATCCAGCCTACCAAACAAACAAAGCAAAACCAGATAGGGTAACATTGGCCTAGCAACATAATTCTTCAAACTAGTTTTCATCCAACACCTATATGGCATCTTACTAACAATCTTGGGGCCTATTTTAGTACTCTCAATGGCATTGCCAAAACAATGTTGATTTCTAAGGATCCATGATTCATATAAAGTTTCCGTAAAAACACATTTAAGGACTTCTGCTTTATTGCATTTTCCTTTGCTAGTCTTCATCATCCAGTCCTCTTCCCACATATGAGGTTTGTGTTGAATGTTCATCCAATTTTGGACATAACTCCAAATATCCTAGATAGTTTTATAGTTAAAAAACAGATGGCTCAATGTTTCTATTCACCTGCAAAAGTAACAAATGTTCTTATCAATTAATGTGAATATATCTATATGGAGCCTTTCCTTGGTGTCCAGTTTATTGTGGCAAGCCATCCATAAGATGAATTTCGCATTAGGATGAGCAATATTATTAAAGAATAGTTTTCTCCAAGTAACATTCTACCGCACTTTCTTGATTTCCTGATAAATTTGTTCAACCTTGAACTTCCCTTGTTAAAGCGCGTTGTTCCAGTTAGACAATAACAAAGCCTCTTGTCTTGTACTCAGAATATGCTTCAGAATCCAAGAGCAATTTGTTATAATTGGGACAGTCCTAATACATTTCTCTTTTACATAGTAACAGTGTATCCATTTTATCCAAAGATTGTCCCTTTTTTTTTGCAAAGATTCCACAAAATTCTAAGGATATGCACAATCCCCCACGTTTCAAGAGAAATGATATTAAGGCCCCCTTGGTTCTTTGGTCTACACGTTTTTTCCCACACAATTAGGCATTTATGTGAAATGATCTCTCCTCCAGACCAAAGAAACGGACGACAGATTGCTTCCGCTGACTGCGTGGCTATTCTAGGGAGTGGTATGCTCTACATCCAAGAATTAGAAATAGAAAAAAGAATAATTTTTAACATGTTGCAATCTTTTCGCAAAACTCAGAAGCCTTGTGCTCCAGTGCCGGATACGAGCTACAAGCTTTTCAACCAAAATCATACAGTGAGACACAAACATTTTCTTGCTTGTAAGAGGTATACCTAAATACCTGAAAGGTAAGTCTCCTTCTTTGAAGGATGTGATTATGGAGATACTGTCCTTGTCTTGGCTTATAACATTGCCATAGTATATTTTACATTTCAAAGGATTAACAGTTAACCCTGTGGATGCAGTAAAGTTCTCAAAATCTTGGATTATGAGGTTGATAGAAGTGGGGCCACCTCTAGCAAACAACAACAAGTCGTCTGTAAAACATAAGTTGATGATGCCCAACTTTTCGCATTTGGAATGGAAATTGAAGTTGGGATTCCTCTGAAGTTTTTGGAGAATTCTATGTAGGTAATCCATAACAAAAAAAAAATATATCACTGGGGAGAGAGGGTCTCCTTGTCTAAGACCTTTGTAGGATACTATTTTTATGGACAACATGACCCAAGTTATGAATTTGTGAGGGAAATTCATCTCATGTAGAATGACCTCAACAACTCTCCATTATAGTGAAACGTACGCTTTTTGTCAATGTTTTAAAAACCGAATTGAACTGGCCGGTTGAACCGGATCAACCTTGAACCGTTGTCTAATCCGGTTCAGTTTGGATCAATAAACTGTTAGGTCTATAAAATTGGGATAAAATTGCTTCAAGCGCAAAAAACTAAAATAATTGTAAAATCAAAATCGGTTTTGGTGAACCAGACGGTTTAAAAAATCAAAGATAATTTTTTTATGTTTTACTTCATTTTATTTCTTTGTTTAAATCTACAAAATTAATTATAGCAAACATTTAAAATTGTATAGATGGAAAATAAAGAATAAAACTGAAAGACAAAAGACAATGTAAATGTAATAGAAAGAGAAGAAATAATGTAATATTTGTGGACACGGGATAACTGATGTTTGTCTTTAAAGAGATGTGAAAAATTATACCGATGAAGAACTTATGGTTTTGAGTTAAGAAATTAGGATAAATATATACATATTGATCCTTAACTAATTTTATAATTTGTTATTGGATCTTACATTGCACTCTTCTTATTTTGTAAGCTTGTTTATTAGTATCGTATTTAGTTGAGAATTTTATTTTACAAATTATGATATAAATTAATTTTATTAGGATATTTAACAATATATTTATTTTTTAGTTTAAATTTAATATACGATTCAACCACGGTTGAACCGGTTGACCCGACTGAACCATGACCTGCATGTTTTAATGGTTCTTTCTTCGGTTCAATTTTTAAAACATTGATTTTTGTAAATCAATTCGTAACATACATCTTGGAGGCCCACTTTTTTTTGTTGTACCCTATGATCAATTCGCAAGCTAGTAAAATATGATCCTGCATTCTGTTTCCGGGGATGAAAGGAGTATGCACTACTTTGCCAATGATTTTACCAAGTCTATTTGCCATGATATTTGACATGATTTTGTAGATAATGGTACAACAAGAAATTAGTCTATAATATTTCACCATTGTTGCATTGGAACCTTTGGGGATTAGTGTGACAATTGAATTGTTGATAGCCTTGTTGATTCTCTTCTTTTCAAAAATACCTAACAGCATTCAACAAGTCATGTTTAATTATCTCCCAAGTGGACTTGTAAAATTTTGCACTATATCCATCACAACCAGGGGCAGTAAAGTCTCTGATCCCTTTGAGACTTTGGTACACTTTCTACTCTATAATAGGTGTAGGCAAAGATTCCATTTGCTCTCTGCTCAACTGTGTACCTTTTTTCATGGCATCTAAATCAATCTCCTTAAGATTACTAGCATAAGACCCTACAATAATTCCACAAAATTTGAGGATCTCCTCTTTAATCTCCTGCTGTAGATGAGTAGTTGTACCATCTTCTTTGACCAAAGATCGGATTTGAGGTTGTTTCGTCTTAGCCGTGAGGATAGCATGGAAGAAGGCATTATTTCCATCCCCCGTCCTTATTCAATCGAGTTTAGCTCTTTTTTTGTAACAACTCATCTTCTATATTATTCAAATTTATGACTTTCTCAGTGTAGTTTTTCACTCTTTCAATCAGCTGTGCATTCATTATGTCCTTAATCAAATCCTTTTGGGCCTGTTAGAGATAACTTCTTGTTGTGACAATTTGCTCTTTGATCCCTTTGAAAGGTAAGCTCAGATTTTTTACAATAGCTTGGAGTCTTTGCAAATTCTTCCACATCCTAAACATGTCTCTACCATCAAGGGGGAGCTCCCAATTATTCTTCACACATTCCAAAAATCCTTCAGATTGTGTCACCAAATTAGGAAACTTGAAATACCTTTTTCTTTGAATAATCAGATCAGATCCTTTAATATATAGTAGAGCATGATCTGAAACCATTGGTTCCATGATGTACAGAGTAGAATCCATGTTTTGCTGATGCCATGTCAGATTTCCAATCAATCAATCAATTCTTGAGTAAATTACTCCATTAGACTGTTTGTTGGTCCATGTGAAATGATCCCCTTACAATCTTTTTCATGCATATCCAAAGTTTCCATCATATCGACCAGATCAAAGTATTCAATCGCCATAACCTGATTGCCACATATTCTATCACCAGCTCTAAGTACGTTATTGAAATCCCCCATAATGATCCAAGGTTCATCAGCCTGAGGTTTTACGTGTTCAATGTCTTTCAACAAACTTCTTCTCTCCACCATAGTATTCATAGCATATGTACCAGTACACCAGAATTTCAGGGATCCATCAATCTTATAAACTCCACATGAATCATCTGAGTTGTACTATGTACAGGCCTAACTTTAATATTGTTCTCGTCTTACATCATCCATATCTTACCATTAGCATGGTTCTTATAATTGTCTAAATAAGACCAAGAATGGTGGAATTTTTTTTCTAATGATGAGAGCTTTATTCTCCTTAGCACGAGTTTCTACAAGGATAACCAAATCAGGATGCAGGTTGGAGAGGCGGGAGCTAACTTCTCTATATTTACCAGCTTTATTAATGCCCCTAACATTCAATAAACTATCATATAGGGGGTTCTAAGTTCACTTCAGACTCATTCCATGTCCTAAGTGAAGCAAAGCCATTACTATAGAAGCTATCCCCAAAATTAAAACAAGTCTTACCATGAGTTAAATTTCCTTTCTTACCACTGTTAGTGTTAGGTACTTGTGTCCAATTTTATGATGATTCAGGTATGTCTTCTCTTTTCTTTTCCTCTTCCACCTTTGTGCCTTCCTTAGTACCTTATTGTACCACTTTGATCTGCCATTGCTTATGTATTTTAGGTTTATCCTCTGAGCATTGATGGCCCACTTTTTTTTTTACATATTTCACAATATTTCAACTTCCATTCCATCTCAATTGGTTGAATAATTGTTTGCCCCTCTTCATTCTTTATCCTGATGTTTTCTCTCTGTTTAGTTATTATGTCTACTTCAACTAAAATCCTAACATATGATACACGAAGCTTCTGGGTCGTGCATTCATCTATACATATTGTTGTTCCAATTGCACTTCCTTTTTTGCCAAGACTTTTTGGACCCCATAGGTATAGAGGGAGATTGGACAACTTTATCCAAACTGGGAGAGTCCTCAGCATATCTCTTTTAAAATCAAAATCCTTGTTCCATTCCTTCAAGACCATCGGGACTCCGTGTATAGTGTATGGGCCTCTCCTGAACACTTGATCCCTATCATTGTACGAGTGAATTTTAGCAAGAAATAACCCTCGTCGTGATAGAACATGTCCGAAAGCTGTACAAAGTTCCAAATTTTGCTCATGTATACTTTCAACATTCATACTTAGCTTTTTACCCAAAACGTGCAATATCAGTGCTGACCCTCAAAATTTAGTTTCAGAATCAGTATCCTCTGCTTCAATTTTGAATTCCACCTTTCCATCAATAATCTTTGGAGCTATGAATTCGATTTCCTTTCCGTTTGTTGGTAGACAGTTGCCACTGATGATGTCTACCCATAATTTATTCTTTACTCCACTCTCTTCCTTGTTCTCAAACATCGGATTTTCCACGAAAATTTGTGAAATTAGTTCTTCTTCAATGCTCTCATCAAAAGCTTCACCCCTAGGGCAGGTGTCGCACTTGTTGCAGCAGTATTTATATTCGTTTGTTTTCATGAGTTCAATGGTTTGTTCGAAGAAGAAGTCACCGCTTTCTTCGGCCTTCCCCTCCCCCAAGTCATTGCCGGAAATGATGAAGATTCGTACCTACTGTGTTGTTCCCACCGGTTGGTCCGTAAATCTGAAGGCTAGGACTTTAAACTTGGCCGCTAGTTCCTCCACATAGATAAGGATCGGAAATTAAGAACCCTAATACACACGTCGGAAATCGTCTAAAAACCGTGCCGGAAATCGCCGCTCTCAAAACCCTTAATTAC
This sequence comes from Vicia villosa, assembly GCF_029867415.1. Classification (NCBI taxonomy): domain Eukaryota; kingdom Viridiplantae; phylum Streptophyta; class Magnoliopsida; order Fabales; family Fabaceae; genus Vicia; species Vicia villosa. The sequence goes on along the minus strand of NC_081184.1, from coordinate 124,489,432 downwards.
TCCTGAACCATTCAAAATATTGTTAATTTTAATATATTTATTTTTCTCCTTATTAATAAATAAAAATAAAAATAAAATAAAATATTTAGTGAAAAGAGAAAACTCACTTTTTATTATTATATATATTTGATAAAAGTTTAATCTTACTCCTCCGTATCTTCCGACACGATAGAGAATTCAAAACTAAATAGTTCTTCGGTAAAAAATATTTGTTTGTTGATTTATTTTTTTAAAGAAATGTTTTGTTGTGGATTAATTCTCTTATGGTTTTTCTTTGTATACCGATCAGTGTGCTTCATACTTGTGAAGTTTTTGGAATATGCGAATAAAAGAGGCATTTTTGTTTGATTAATAAAAAATGTTTATTGTAAAAAATTTAATACGACTAATTTGTTTGAATTTTGATCGATTATTATAACTATATATTATAAAAAATAAATTTTAGAATAATTTAGTTGTACAACTTGTGTTCCAAAATTTAAAGATTAAAAAGATATTCCTCTAATTAATCTTTTTTAAAATGATAGATTTATTATATTAAATTACTTTTAAAATAAATTTAACAAACAATCGTTAGTTGGTCTAGTGATGATTGACGCTGAAATTGGTAGGAATGACCACAATTTGATCCCAACAGTTGATCCTCGAACCGGTCTATACGGATAGTGGTGATAAGAAAAAAATATCTACTCCCTCCGTCTCATAATAAATGTCCTATTTGAGCAATGCGCGGTTTTTAAGAAAATGATTGGATGTGTTGGTTTTAGTAAAAAAGTTAATGTCATTTACTATAATACCCCTATTAATAGTAGTTGAATAACGTGAAAGTTACTAAATAGGGGTATAATAGTGGAAAAATAATAATGATTGATGCATTGGAATTGTAAATGGACAATTAATTTGAGACAAGAAAAAAATGCAAATGGGACACTTATTATGAGACGGAGGGAGTAACAAGTAATACAACTTGTTTCCCGACAAACTAAAAAACAAAGTACTACCTCCGTCTCAAAATAAATGTCGTTTAAGGTTGTTACACACAGATTAAGAAAAGTAATGATTGAGTCAATAAAGATAACATTTTTACAAAATTACCCTTAATCACTATTGGTTGTTATATATTGTCATGACTTGAAAAGCGTGTAAATAAGGGGTAAATTTGGTAAAAGTTAGTTAATGTTGCATTGGAAAAGTAAAGACACTATTATTTTAAGACAACTTTTTATGGCTAAAAAGACATTTATTTTGGGACAGAGGGAGTAGATATTTATCCAATGAGTTTTTAGAACAAGCACGTTGTAGAACCTGCGTCTTAACAAACTCAAAGCTGAAAAGCATGTTCATCTGTTTAATCTTTTTGAAGAAAGATTTAATTTTTTAATTATAAAAACGAGTTTTAGAACAAAAAAATTGTATAATTCGTGTTTGAATAATATGAGGATTAAAACGATTTTTTTCAAATAATCGCAATGCAGGTCTTAAAAACTCAATGATTAAAATAAATGTTCATCTAACTAATGGTTTTTCCGAAAAATTTACTTTTATTATTTAGTTAAAAAATAAACTTTTTAAATGGTCATATTGCAATATTTTGCATTTCTTAAAACTAATTCTAAAAAACATCTAGTCATTTAAAACAAAGAAATGGTAGTATAAATATTGTTTTGGTTTGACTAACAACACTAAAGTGCAATTAAAAAGTATTTAGTAATTTCTTTTACAAAAAATAATAAAAATGTAGTGGTAATATAAATATTTAATTTATTCATTACTAACTAACAACATAAAAAAATCGCATTATTAAAAAAAATATTCCTGCAATATCATACAACATCATAAACTTAAATTATGAAACAATCAACAAACAACTAAAGTGCTACAACAAAACAAAATGCCACAACAATAATAGCAATAAATATAGTGCTGCAAAAATACAACAACAAAGTAAAATATAACAACAATAACGGAAAATCTTTCAAAGACAACAGTCGTTCTCTCTAAAATATTCTTAGTCAAATAACTACTCTTTTACTCTCTATCAAACAGGTATTTGGTGATTCTAATAAGGTATTAGTCCTTAGACTTGTGTCATGGCACCCTCCCCTGGAGATGTGATAAAGGTTAATGTAGATGGTAGTTCTATTGGTAATCCAGGGCCGTCCAAATTTGGTAGTATTTTGCGAAACTCTTCTGGAAGTTGGATCACGGGTTTTGCAAGAAGTTGTGGTGTCACCTCTAATATTAATGTCGAGCTTCAAGTCATTTTTCAAGATCTTGATATTACTTAGAATCATGGTTTCATAAATTTGGTTTGCGAGTTTGACGCTCAAACAAATATGAAGTTTATTTAAGAGGGTGTGTCATCTACTAATCTTTATGCACCTCTAATGAATTATATTCAATCTCTTATTTATAAAAAATGACAAATTGTCCTAGTTCACACCTTACGCTTAATTGACTTGTTAAATTAGGAGTCTCGCTTGTTTAAGAACTGAGAGTGTTTGTTATTTGTCCATCTCCTTCAGTTAATAATTGGTTAGTGGATTGAGAGTATTTGTTATTTGTCCATCTCCTTCAGTTAATAACTGGTTAATGGACTGTATGAAAGTACAATTTCCAAGATCTTTAATTTTCTGTTCTTTCCTTTTTTTTTTTCATTGAAAAAAAATGTTGTGGTTCAATGGTATTAGTCAAAGAAGTATAGTAAAAAAACAAATTATCACAGCCGTAGCAAAAGGCATATCATATTCTAGAGGTTAAAGAGTAGAGAGTCGGCTCTCTGTAAGAGCAACAAGCTCTAAAGCATAGCACCCCAAATGTTGGAAAGTACAATTTTTTTCATTAATATTAAGACATAATAAAATGTTAAAATAAAAATCCAATAAATAAATAAAACGTAATGATAAAAGGTTAATACATAAAAAAATATTTTTATGTATATTTTTCCATTAATATTAAGACATAATAAAATGTTAAAATAAAGACCCAATAAATAAATAAAATGTAATGATAAAAAGTCAATACATAAAAAAAATAATGATCAAAATTTAAAATAATTATAATTTATTTTATTTTTATTAATATATAATTATATTTTTAATTTATCATTTTTTAAATATTATAATTATTTATTTTTATTAATATATAATTATATATTTTTAATTTGTCATTTTTAATTATTATAATTATTTATTTTTTAATTTAAGCTTATAAAAAAATAAAAACAGGGCTTTTAAGTTAATTGGGTTGACGTATTAAAAACCTAGTTGATACTCAACACAACGCGAGTAGTAGAGCAACAAAAATAAGAGAGATGTTCATTTCACCCTTATGTGTGTATTCTAGACCCTCGAAAATCTGAAAATGGTCTTCATGCTTCTAGAGATAGAGATGCATCTCCGAAGTATCCAAAATTAGATTTTTTTTTTGAATAACTAGTTTTTAAAAAAAATCAGAAATAACCAGGTTTTCAAAAATATTACACAAATGACCAAAAAAGTTTAAAAAATACACATTGTCGCCAGTGGGGGTGGCGACAACAATGATTTTTGGACCATGTCGCCAATGGGCCTGGCGAACTCTCTTTCTGTGTGGGCCAAGTCGCCACCCTGGGTGTCGACAACGCTCATTTGAGATTTTTTTTTGCATATAAATAGCAGCCCATTCCTCCATGAAAATGCAATCAATTCTCCACCAATTTTCTCATTTTCTCTGCACATTATTGTTCATGTCTCGCATAAGGCCAAAATCATGGCAGCGAACATCATCCAAGCGTCTTGATCCTGAACTAGAATATCGCATAAGGAAAGGGCATGTCATTTTCTCTCCCGTCAAATCCCCCTTGCCGGTTAAGTTTTGGAATATTCATTCCTTCGACCAACTCAAAAGGACTCTCGTGTCTTTTTTAGAGGGGGAGTACAAACCCGACGAAGTCATCAGAAGGATCCAGAGGCTTAGAACAAGGACCTCTTCTGTGACCGGAGAAAATGAACGTTGGTGGGATGAAGTGGAAGGCGACATTGATTCCATTTAAATGATGCATGAATCAGATGACCGTGTTGTAATTCAAATGGTTATAAATAGTCGGTAATTCTTGTTCATTTTCATCATCACCAAATATTTTCTCCAGAGCAAATACACATGAGATGACCTCAACAACTCTTCAAAATCACAAGCACGTCTCTTCTAACTATAGGTCAAGAACACCATAGAACTATTGCTAACATTGCAACATACATAAGTTTATTCAATTATTTTTTTATTAAGGTATTTCTTACTCTATTGTTTATATTTACTCAATTCAATTATTTTTTAATAGGATTTCAATAGATTTCGGACCCGTTCACATTCGATGGATGCTCCCGACCCTTGGATTGTGCCTTACATTGAGCGTGCGGGGTTCGGGTACGTAATGAATTTGGTAAATACTACAATTGATACTAAATTCATATTGGCATTGTATGAGCGTTGGAGGCCCGAGACTCACACTTTTCACCTTCCAACAGGTGAATGTATCGTCATGCTAGAGGATGTGTACATGTTATTGGGTCTCCCAATTAATGAAAAAGTAGTGTATGGAAACGTTCAACAACCCAATGCTCTATGCGAGCAAATGTTGGGCGTAGATTTGGTCGAGGGTGACAGACGAGACAAAGCGAGGGGCCAAGGTATTAAACTATCGGCCCTTAAAGTTCATTACGACAACTTGAGAATGAACGAGTTTTCGACCGAAGAGGAAAAAATAATGAAAACCAGATTTTATATTATGTTATTATTTGGTAACTTACTATTTCCTGATGGCACGGGGAATAGTATAAATTTTATGTACTTGTCTTTTCTTGAGGACATTGATACCATCAAGACGTATAGTTGGGGTTCTGCGGTATTGGCTTACCCCTACAGCTCCTTGTGTAAAAATGCAAAAAAAGAAAGTTTTACATTTTATGGATGTGCATTCTTACTACAAGCATGGGGATGGTGGAGAATGCCAAGACTAGCCCCTAAAAATCCGCACATCTTCATCTTCCCGTACGCGTCAAGGTGAGTTAATGACATTATTTCCTTTAATATATTTATTCTATTAATAAGTGTAACTAATTTGATTTATATTTTTTTAGTGTTTAGGTTTAATGCAACTGAATTGGATTACAGCCTAACGTCCAAAAACAAAATAATTTTTTATCGCCAACTCTTGGATCGACTTCGACCACAAGATGTATTACCACTAAATTTTCCATTTTCTAACTAAATTTGTAAAATAAATCATCTTCTCTAATTTGTAATATATTTTTTTACTTTGCAGTTTATTTGGAGACCATACTTGGAATTTGGCCATGAATCCGACGAAGGAGATGCAGCTGTTTGGACAGCAAAAATGCCTACCGTACGGTTCACCACTGTGGAGATGCACCACAATGACCGTGTCAAACTCCAATTCAGTATGCATCAAAATATCCCGGACCCCCTATGTGTTTGGACCATTGGCATTTGCAAAAGGTCAGCAACCAGTGGTACATAGTAAATTGGAAGTCATTCGCTAAGGACTTCCGTAAAATATGGGCCCGTCGTTCCAACCATGTCTTGCAATTCCTGGTGGCGCCGACCGAAATAAAACCAACAACTGAATATGTCAATTGGTACAGATCGGTTACAAATCCTGAAATGATTGTGTCTGACCCTTTCTATTTGGAAGACCCGCGAGCACAACAACCGTATTTCCAACAACAACAACCACAATATTTCCAACAACAACAACAACCACAATATTACCAACAACAACGACAACCAAATTACCAACAACAACCAATTTACCAACAACAACAACAACAATTCCAACACTACCAACACCAACCACAAACTCAACCCCAACCACAAACTCAACCCCACCACCAACGCTTCCAAGAGACCGATGTTGCGGGCTCCTCTAGATCACCACCACTTACCCCCGACACAAACATAAATGAAGAATACCATCCATACAACTCATTCATCCATCAAACATCACAATACCACAACCAACGACCATTGGACTTCAACACACCACCACAACCGTTGTATTTTAACCAACCCAATTCGACCACCAACTACCAAAGACCACACTTTGAGGCCGCACCCACCAGGAGCCATCTTGTCCCACCAAGACAAAGCTTTGAAGGCGCCGCGGGCACCCACCTATCATATAGCGAGAATTCTAGAGGTCAAGGTCGGCTGGCAGATTTTGTAGACCCGGAGTGCATTGAAGGGCCATTGACCCAAACACAACAGGAACCAGAAAGAGGGGGCGTCGTAGGAATAGGAGAGTACTACCAACTCATGAGCCATCTAGACGAATTATTAGACATCCGCCGTGCGGATTGTACCCGGGTCACCCGCACTAGGTCCTACAAAATTTAATTGTAGACCCTATTATGATTAATGTAATTATAATTTTTTTTTATTAATATAAAATGGTAGTTTCTTTTATTTATATTATTTTTCTAAAGAAAAATAATGGCCAAAATTGTTAAATTTAATAGTTAAAATAATGTAACTAAAAAATGAAGGAAAAAAACAAATAGAGAGTTGTCGCTACCCAGAGTGGTGACTTGGGCCTAACTTTAAGAGGATTCGCCAATGGGCCTGGCGACAATGTGTAATTTGTGACAATTTGTGGTCATTTATGTAATATTTTTGAAATCTTGGTTATTTCAGAATTTTTTTTGAAAAATTTGGTTATTCTAAAAAAAAATTCCTAAAATTACACTAACATGCATTATTCTGAGATGCGCTATATATTGCTAAAAATAATCAGTTCGAAGATGCATCTCGAGACAATGCATCTCCGAACACTTTCAAAATTACACTAAAATATTTGAAGATACATCTTCGAACACACTCAATATTTTACAAAATTTGTGTAATGTGTATAAAAAAATGCTTCTAAAAATATATCTTATAAGCTAAAAACATTTGAAGACTTTTATGGTGGTGTTGAATAACTCATAAAGGTGAAATAAGCATTTCCCCAAAAATAATTGTTTTCTTACTGTAGAATCATATACATGTAGACAAATGGGTTGTAGGTATCCAAAATCCAAACAAATTTCTTGTCAACCCAGAACTCCGTCGAGTACTTCCACTAATTGAGACAAAATGTTCTTCTCCACATATAGATTTTTAAATATTTTTTACTTGTAGATTTTCTAAATCTATATTATTTTTGATTCAGAAAATGTATACTCGCTCTTTCACTATTATAAATAAAGTCAGTTTTTTAAAATTTATTCAACAATTCATATATTTAATTTATATAAATAAGATATATTATTTGGAGTCATGTTGATGTGCATAAGGTATATCCTTATGCACGGTGCATAAGTCTGGTACGAATAATATTTAAATTATTCCGAGTAACATTTTAGTTAGAAACAAATAATAATATCATAATCCATAATCCATGAATAATATATGCATTATTTGTACACATCTATTAATTATGAGTATTTATTAATGGTGAGTAATGAGTACATTATAGTAATATTTACACCATTCTGAGTAATATTGAAATTTAACTATTTTGAGTAATATATTCATTGTTCTGAGTAATATTTATACTACTTGGAGTAATATAAACAATATTTGAGTATTTATGCACCGTGCATAAGGATATACCTTATGCACATCAACACACCCGATTATTTGTTTAATAATTTAAAATTTTATTTTTTATCTTTAACAATAATAAAAAATATATATCACTAATCTCGTTAAATCAACTCAATTAATATATAAAAAAATCAAATACAAAAATATAAATTCAAACTCGCGATATCTTCTTTGTTCGCTCTTAAAAATAACTTCTGAAAAAAAAAATATAACATATCATTACTTTCCACGTATCACCGTACTAATTTCGATGTGGTGTGCCTCTCAAATATATTCCGAATTGTGTATAATTTAAAATATATAAATTAAATGTTTATTTTATTGAGTAAAGAAAACTTAGAACTCATTAAAAAAATAAAAATATATATTGCTTCAGTAGGTTGAGTCCGAATCAAACACTTTTAAAATATATTTGGTTTAAGTGATAAATTGACCTGTCTGAAATCTATTAAAACAACTAGTCGCAATCAAGGTGGAAAAATGATTGAACAAAATTGTATGACAATTGTGATAAAGAGAAATGTCTTCAGTTGCATTATTGAAGCAGAAAGTACTCAAGAACAAAGGAAAATCGATTTTGGATGACCATGGCCATGGGAAACAAATTAGAAACATTGGTATAGATTCTTAACATCCTAGTTTATTATATGAAAATATCTTTTATTTTATTTTTATAATTTATTTTATTTTAACTAGTTAATAAGAAGATACTAAATTTTTGAAATAAACGATTGTGTGTATTTTTTAAAATCAATAAAGTATCAAAATTTGTTTTCATTAATTTAAATTTTAAAATGTGTATCATTTCCAGAGTTTTCCATCACCTTATAAGTTGTTTCCCATCAAAAGCCTCGTGAATATAAAATTAAACGAATACTCTAGAGTTTAATATAATTAATTCCTTTTTCCATCAGATAAAATTAACTCAAAATTTAAAATAATTTAATATTCCAAATTACATGACATTAAATCTTTGAATAATAGATAAATATTCAACAAAGTTTCAAAATAACATATTGCTAAGAAAAAACAAGGCAACAAGTGGTTGGATATTTAATTTGTGACCCTTGATTTTTTTATAAAAAAGTTAAAGTTTTGTTTAAAAGTTTAAAAAGAAATAGATAAAAAGACTTTGAGAGGGTGTGAATAGAGAGAAAAAAAATTATAAAAATAAAATTAAAGAAATTTTTTGTATAGAATAATAAATAAACATTTATTATTAATATATTTTTAATATTAAAATTATTAGAATAAAATAAATTGAATTTAGAGAATTAATCTAAACTTTTAAAAATTCTCAAAAATATCTTTTAATATAATTTTAGAATTCTCATAAATTAAAAAAAAAATGAATATACCTTTGCCTCTATGCCTATTTATGCTCTCTCTTTCTTCAAAGCTCCTGCAAGTATAATCACTACTTTAGTGTTTTTATGAATTTTTTCTGGGGTGGGAGTGACAATCATCGAAAAATTGCGTGGTTGATTAGAAGTCTATATGTAAAAACAAGGAGGTTGGTGGGTTGGGGGTTAAGATGCTAAAGGAGTTTAATATAACTCTGTTAGAAAAATGGTGTTGGAGGATGTTAGTCGAGAGGGATGGTTGTGAAGGTGTTGGAAGCTCGATATGGTGTGGAATCGGGGAGAGTGAAAAAGGGAGGGCGGTGTTTCTCTAATTGGTGGAGAGAGGTGTGTCGGGTTCGGGACGGGTGGGGCTTAGATGAAGGAAGCTGGTTCAATGAGAATGTACGCAGGAAGGTGGGAAACAGTGTCCATACTCTTTTTTGAATTGATGCATGGTTAGGTGAGGTGTAGTTATGTGATAGATATAGTCATATTTACCAGTTGTTTGAGTTTAAAGGAGAGTCAGTAGCGAATATGTTTTTCTTAAGGTGGGGAGAAGGGGTGGTGCATGGAGGTGGCGGCGATGATTGTTAGCATGGGAGGAGGAACTGGTGGAAGAGTGTAGAGTGCTTTTACTTAATGTCTCTTTGCAGAATATTATTCGGGATGAGTGGAGGTGGGTGCTTTCTAAAGACACGACCTACGCTGTTAGTGATGTTTATCATATGCTTACTAAGCGGGGAGATCATGATGTAGATTCTTTTTTGGAAGATGTTTGGCATAAACAAGTTCCTTCGAAGGTTTCTATCTGTGCGTGGAGGCTGTTGTGTGACAGGTTACCGACTAAGTTTAACTCGGTCAGGTATTATTTCTCAAGATCAACTTTGTGTTACAGGGTGTGGTATGGTGGAATCTGCTTAGCATTTGTTTCTTAACTGTCCATTCTTTAGCTCGCTTTAGCGGCAAGTTTGGTCTTGGATTGGTATTGTCGATGTTGATCCTTTTTTTATCAGAGACCACTTTTTTTCAGTTTATCCACTATAGAGTGGGAAATAGTGCTAGCCGTGAGTTTTTACGGTTACTATGACTTGCTACAGTTTGGATTATGTGGTCCGAGAGGAATAATAAGGTGTTTTAATTCAAAGCTAGATCTATCGTTCAATTATTAGATAGAGTTATATTGCTTACTTTCTGGTGGATTGAGGTCAAGTCTGTTACGCTTACTGGGTTGCTTAGGTGGTGGAAAAATCTCTTTGATTGTTTGAATTTTGTTATTGTTACTATAGTCTTGATGTAATTGTTTGAGGCCTTTGTGGTGCATCTTGTATTAGACAGATCATTTTTATGATATATTCCATTATGGATTTAAAAAAAATTATAAATAAAAAAGTCGATTAAAACACTTTTTTTCTCTCTTTTTTTATTATTTTTTATTTTTAATCTTTTTTCGTCTTTCAAAACCCTTGTTTCTTTCCAACTCTCAAATCTATCATATAAGAAAAGTCTACCATTTGGGACTTTCTTAGGCTGTCCACATCAGCAACTCTTCTCTCAATGATCCACATCAGCTTTGGTGGTTACTACAGAATTTTTGATCCTTCAACTGCATGGTGGGCTGCGGCAGTTATGGCTGTGGAAGTTTCACCCTCACAGCTTCTCATGTTGCTGCAGTTATGTAAGGACCATTACTCTGTGCCTCTCCACGTTCCAAACTGCACAATTGCAGTAATTATGTGTTTAAATGGCTTGCCTATTTATCAGTGATTTCATTCTTCTCTTTCCATGCTTGCTAACTTCTGCGGTAATCATTCAGTGCAGTGTGAATTTGCATTATCATGTCAAGGCCTGTTGAGAGAATAGCAGAGATCAATGATGGAAAAGAGCTTTGGAAGATTGTTGTTAGGATTCACCACCGATGGAAAGTTGTCTCCAACAGCAAGGAACATTTTGAAATGATCTTTGTTGACAAATTGGTGATTACCCTGTTTATGTTTCAGTATGTTTATCATTTACCTATGTTTGTATAGTTTGAATCATTTGTTGGTTTCTGCTGCAGGGAGATGATATTCATGCTGTTGTTCCAGCACCGCATGTGTCGGTTTTCACCGAAAAATGCTTATTAGGCCATACTTATACTGTATCTAATTTTAAGGTGGTGCCTTATGTTCTGGCCTTCAGGGCATCGGGACACAGATATATGATAAAGTTTACTGCTGGAACGTCTGTTCTTGATGAAGACAAACATGAGATACCCGCGAAATCGATTTTATTTACAAGTTTTTCAGACATCATAACAGGGAGGTTTGACAAACATGTTCTGATTCGTGAGTATGGTTTTTGGTTTTTTTATTGTCTCATGTTTTGATGCATTATAGCCGTGTGAAATTAATAAATTTATTTCAGATGTCATTGGAATGGTGGATAGTATTGGTTATGCGCAGACTGAGTCAGGTGCAAAGAAGCAGCAAATTAGCATGATGTTGCGTGATCACAGGTTTGTTTTTTTATACATTAAACTGCCTCATATATGAATCATGTTATATATCTTAATGTGTTGTGATCATGGTTTAGCAACAACATGTTGAACTGTACTCTGTGGGAATCATACGCGGATCAGTTCATCAAGTTTAACAAAGTTAGGGTTGCTGCATCACTACCTACAGTTGTGTTGCTTCAGTATGCCAAAGTGAAGGAAGAAGGTTATTCCATGACTTATTTTATAAATTAATACTAAATCAAAAAAATCTGTGATAAATATATTGACAAGGTTATGTTGTATTTGCAGGAAAGTATCCTCTGTCTGTGACAAACACCTACAATGTGAGCCTTTTATGTGTTGATGCTGATTTTCCGATCATGAAAGACTTTATTGATAGGTATGTTGATAGTGTCATCCATTTTATGCAATTATTTTTTCATGTATGAATTTGAAAATGATCCATGCTCTGCAGAATGCCTGAGGAGAGCAAGGTAACCCTGTCTGACCAACTTGGAGGGAATTCCCAATATTCCTCCCAAAGTTCTGAAAATCAACAGCTCACTCCTGTCCAAAAATTGTTCTCAAAGGCTGTTGTTTTGCCTATTGCTGAGATTATTCAACTTACGGATGTATGTCTTTCTATTTTCCTATATTATCGTAATTATAACCTCATTGTTTAGTGTGTCACATGTTTCTGATTTTGGCGGCTATTTGTCCAGGTTACATTTTGCGCTACTGTCGCTACAACAAAATTATTAGTAGCATCTCCGTTTGGATGGTTCTATCGTGCCTGCCATATGTGTCAATCTATAGTGCGCGGGGACAGCCCCCCCTTTGAGTGTGAATCTGGTCATGAAACCATGGCCGAAGTCCTTAGGTTTTAGTTGTTCTCACCTAATAGATGTTGTTTCTGTCATGTTTTTGATGTTTCTATGTTGTCGGCTTTTTTAACGGAACGACTTCTTATGATGTTCAGGTATAAGATTGAAATTGAGGTTACTCACGGGGGCCAAAGCTGCAATTTTGTCTTCTGGAACAGAGAATGTGAAATGATGTTGGGTTTATCTGCATCGCAACTTCGTAACACTATGATTCAGGTTATATTTTTATTGTGCATACGAATTAGAATGTACTTTTCAATACTCTGTGTACACTAATATGGCCAGTTGTTTAAATAGGCTGGAATTACTGATCCATTGGACTTTCCGTTAGCACTTGATCAGTTGTTGAAGTTGGAAATGGCTATGAAGGTTAAGTGGCATCCACGCTGGAAGAACTGTTCCGTCGTTATGATTATAAAAAATGATCCTATTATCCAGCAACTTAAGGAAAAATGGGGAACAGATGAGGTCAGCTCTAATAAACTGACATTTGTTTTATAAAAGAGGACTTCATATTATAACAATTTTTGGCCTGATTTTGTTTTTCTTTGGTAAATTCTCAAGGAACCTATTCCAATCCAAACTGTCGTACCTGATACTCTGGAGGTAGAAATTTTAAACTGTGTATGCATTTTTTTGCTTTTCCTGTGATTATGTTATATTGAAAACTGTGTTTAACAATATATAGATTAAAGAGAGTGTTGATGAAGCTAAAACAGATGCCAATGAAGACTGTGAATTGGTTACAGTAAGTCTCACTGCAACCCACTTACCTACTTACATTTAGATCAATATTACTAACACTTATCGACTTACATTTATATCACTATTCCTAACTAATAGTCTTCATCGTGGCATTGTAGGACCTGGAAATTACATCTGAACACAAGCCGGATGCTGTTACACCTGGTGGTAAGAGACATCTTCCTGCTGCATCAAGTGAATCTATTGATGGGGAACTGTCATCAAACAAGCTGAAGAAGATAATTAAAATGGAGAAGATTGATTAGGAATATTTTTATTTTGTGTGTGTTTTGCTTAGGTGTTTGTTACAAAAACTGAATGTTAGTTTCCTTTGCTTTTAATCATGTGTGTGATTTCATTTTCTGTAATAATTAGTGCATGAATACTGGCTATGTGCTTCTGTTATGTTCAATTTGATTTAAGAATTATCAATGGTTTCTTTGTCTTATTATATTCAAATGATTCAAATTGAACTACATATTATATATACTATTATTAATTATTTTGATTCTTTTTGATCATATATCAAACATTCCATTTTAACTATACCTCTTATAACGCGGTGCTCCTTTTTTATTATTTTTAATGTTAGTTACAATAATGATGTTGCAAAGAACAGTTTGTTTGGTTTAGCAGAATTTAAGTTTTCTGTTATTGCATTGTAAACTAAAACATGGATTGTGTCTCACAAACAAACACCAGGACTTTTAACATTTGACTATGTTAACTATCAATAAATAATTTTATGTCTGATCTTACTATAATGTTGATACAATATTATGGGACAGATTTCATTTTAACTAACAGCATATCAGAGTGGATTAATAGAATATAATAGGAGAACTTAAAAAATTTGTCCTGAAAACGATTATAGATTAGATCTTCCAGTGGTCACAATATTACTGTGTTCACATTTTGGATAAAGTGCTTACAAAATAACATGTAGCAGAATATATATAACACAATGTACCAAAATAACATTCCCAACATATAATGTAACCATTAAAATTCGGGTATAGTACGCGGTTTGCAAATAGCAGCAGTTTCTTCATTGTCTTTCAACCTTCACATAGATATACGGAGAGAATCGCAGCATACTCCATGCTATTGTATCCCCATTACGCAGGTTAAGAGATTTGGCGAATTCGTACCATCCCAGGGCCATGTACTTTTCATATGGCTGGGGTATTCCTTTTCTGTTAGCTTTGTGAACCTGACAGGTAACAATGTTCTTCGTCCTCACATCCAGCAGGTTGATTTCATCTTGAAAGCGACGGAGGCATCTTTTGGCGATTTCCTTAGGGAAATGCTGCATACAAGAAATAAGGTAACTATTAACGATATATACTATTTACATTTTCAATAACATGCTGCAAATATTCAAATATCTCCTTACCATTACATTCTGCTGTGTAGATTTAGCATTTGTAACATGGGTGTTCCAGAAAAATTTTTGAGCCCCTGTAGAACTGTCTACAGTAATGTCTGTACCGACCTTTGCTTTTTTCACCACTTTACCCTTTTGTTTCTTACCCTGTTTTGATCCACTTGGTTCACCAACTTCAGAAACTTTGATTTCATTTGTGTCAATGTCTGTTGATTCCTCTTTTATCTTTACAGGTCCTGCATTGGGATTGCTGTTAACCATTGCGCTATTTTGTGCGACAACATTAACATTCGTCACAACACGATCAGCAGTGACTTTGCGCTGTTTATTCCTGCGTTTTCTTTCCACCTTAGGATCGTACCCTGTTTCCTTTACCAAATCTTCTATGATTTCCATTGCCTGATCATTGCTGTTCCAACATCAAATATGGATTAAAAACAAACCGCATATGAAGCATTCTTTACTAAGCAATAGTCATATGCCGAGCAACGACGGGATATGAAATCCAACAATAAAAACCAACAATAGTCATTCAGTCACATTTGATTTCTTGACAATACCACACATAATACAACATTGTGCTATATTGATACTACACCCATCATTAAATGTTGTTAAGTGTTATTACCACACTACCATATTTTGTATACCGGTATACCCTATTTTCTACCGCAAAGCAATGGTGAAATAAAATTATCTACTCATACCTGAAATCATTTTCATCATCAGAGGGAATACGCACAGAAGGACCACCGTGTGAAGATGCCATTGTCGGAACCCTAACCGCAGGCAGTTGCAATGCTAAACTTCTATTCAGTGCAATAGGAAACAAGTACTAGGTACATGCAGAAAGTGGGTTAACTGTTCAGTTTCTATTTACTTATAATATTAGTTTTGACTTAAAGTCTTTTTAAAAGAGTAACACATCCATCAAATAAAATATTATAAATAACCTGTATAGATTAAATTAAATACATTTAACACACACAACAGTTATAAGGGAGGGATAAGTAGTAATTTAAATCTATAACCATCATTCTATTCATATTCAGTTCCAATTTCATATATATTCAAGTATCAAAGAAAAATTAAAATCAATACTGCATTCATGACATTTGAACCCACCAATTCCCCTTCAATTAGAAACTGTAAACTTTTAGTATTCAAAATCATGAAGTAGCATGCTATACATCTCATATTGTGTGCATAAATCTATACAAATCAATCTTATTTGTAGTATTATTATTCATCCTACTTTTGTGTTTGTGATGGAAACAGATGTTGTTAAAAACACTGCTCCTCAAACATCCATTGCAAGAAAGAGGAGAAAGCTTATTCTTAAAGCAAAGAGGGATTATCGAAACCGTGTCAGATCAAGCAACCTCACTTCCCATTTAAATCATAATTTTACATCTTCTGTAACATATGAAACCACTATTGAAACGGCTATGGCTAGAAAGAGAAGGAAAATAATCTTGGATAACAGAAAAAGATTGAGAAATTTGTTCAATACTGAAGTTAGTAGGGTTCAAAATACGAACAACATTGTTAGTCAAAGTCAGAACATGGATCATGCATCTACTTCAAATTATAATATGTCAAGTCAGTCCATGGATCATCCATCTACCTCAAATCATAATGTGTCTGTTGAATCTCATTATGAAGACAATGATGACTCCAACTATGACAATAATTTAAATTCTTCTAATAGTTCCAGTTCTGACGAAGATTCAGACCCGGCACAATTACAGGAGGCCCATCTTCAAGGTATTTCCATATCATACACTGATAACCAAATGATGTACACTTCTTCTGTTGATAGACATATTCAGTATTGTGGTTTCTTTTTTCAGAATATTACGATATTGGCGACCAAAGTTATGAATGCGCACACTGCCAAGCATGTATGTGGTACCAAGAAAAAGTGAATAGACACAAAATTACAGCAACTCCTCGCTTTTATCGTTGTTGCCGTGGAGGAAAAATTGTTCTTCCGTTCCTTGAGCAACCTCCACAGGTGTTGGAAGATCTTCTATTTAATAACACATATTCAGATAGTAAAAACTACCAGGCTAACATACGAACATACAACGCAATGTTCTCATTCACTTCCCCTGGAATGAAGTTCGACACAACATATTCTAAAAGAGGTGGACCCCCTACTTTGAGACTGCAGGTTCAGACCTGTCATCGATTTGGTACACTGCTGCCAGAAACAGGGCAACCTCCGCAATATGCTCAATTATACATCTATGACACGGACAATGAAGTTGAACACAGAATAAAATGTTTCAAGTAAGCATGCTCAGACATAATTACACAATTGTTTTATACAAAAATTATGTTAAACTATTTATTCATGGCTGCGAAAAATAAACAGGGACAACAAAGGCATCGAGCGACCGGTTGTCAAAAAGCTCAAGATGATGTTAGATCAGCACAATGTTCATGCCAAAGCTTTTAGAATGGCAAGGGATGTTTTAAGGACAAATTCTTTCACAGATTTAAAACTCAGGCTTATTTCTGATAGATCCGAAGATGGCCGTGTTTACAACAAACCTACTGTCTCAGAAGTGGCTGCACTCATTGTGGGAGACATTGATTCTGCTGATAAAAGGGACATCTTAATTCAGCGCCGCAATGGTGGTTTGCAACGAATAGATGAGTTTCACCCAGCATATTTGGCTTATCAGTATCCTCTTATATTTCCTTATGGGGAAGATGGTTACAGGAAAAATATAATGCACAGATATCGCCATGAAACTGAGGTCACTAAGAGAAACCGTCAAAGCATTAAGGATTGGTTTTCTTACCGGTTACAACAACGTCGCAAAGAGGCAAAAACACTACTTTACTCAAGACGCCTATTTCAACAATTCTTAGTCGACGGCTATGCTATGATGGAATCCGAACGACTGAATTGGTTGAGAGATAATCAGTCGAAATTAAGAGTGGGCAAATATAATAATTTGGCCGCTCAAACTGATTGCGATACAAGAAATGAACACCAAAAGCGAGGAAAACGAGTTGTTCTGCCATCAACATTTGTTGGTAGCAAGAGATATATGGATCAATTATATTTTGACGGTATGGCCATTTCAAGTCAATTGGGATTCCCTGATTTATTTGTTACTTTTACCTGCAACCCAAATTGGCCTGAAATTAAAAGAGCATTGTCAGGCACAGGTCTACAACCCCATGATAGGCCAGATATCATTTCAAAAGTTTTCAAAATAAAGTTTGATACCCTCATGGATGATATTACAAAACACCATGTCGTGGGAAAAGTGATTGCATGTAAGTTGTTTCATTTAATTATACTACTTTTCAATCATGTGTCTGTGTAGTACCAAAATATTACATCGAACTAACTTTCAATTTAATAGATATGTACACCATCGAATTCCAAAAGCGCGGATTGCCACATGCTCACATCTTGATATTCCTACACCCTAAGAGCAAATACCCAACACCATCCGACATAGACAAGATCATTTCTGCTGAAATTTCCGACCCGACTGTTCATCCCAATTTATACAAATTGGTTAGGGCACATATGATGCATGGACCCTGTGGGCTTGCTCGCGTGACCTCACAATGTATGAAGAATGGACGATGTTCTAAATACTACCCCAAAAAGTTTATTGAAGACACTATTGTTGATGTAGAGGGATATCCGCTGTATAGGAGAAGATCAAAAACCTTCACTATTGAAAAAAATGGTATCACCTTGGACAACAGACATGTGGTTCCATATAATACCAGATTTCTTATGAAATACCAGGCACATATAAACATGGAATGGTGTAATCAGAGTACTTCAATAAAATATCTTTTCAAATATATCAATAAAGGCTATGACAGAATAACAGCAGCAGTTTCAACAAATAGCAATCAACCTGTTGATGAGATCCAACAATATCTCGACTGCAGGTATGTCTCACCCAGTGAAGCATGCTGGCGCATTTACTCTTACAATATTCATGGCAGAAAACCAGCTGTGGAACGTATGTTCTATCATTTGGTTGGGGAGAAACCTATATACTATACAGATTATGCACGCATGGAAAATGTGCTGGAAACTGCAAGTGTGACTGAATCAATGTTTACTGCATGGCTGGTAGCAAATGCTAAATATGAAGAGGCACAAACATTAACTTATGGTCAGTTTGTCTCAAAGTTTGTTTACCACAAAAAAAAGAGAGAATGGAAACCGCGGAAAAAAGGCTTCACCATTGGACGTCTCATATGGGTTCCGCCAACAACTGGTGAACTGTTTTACCTGCGCATGATGTTGACGGTGGCAAAAGGACCAACAACATATGAGGAAATCAGGACCGTGGATAACATTCAGTATGATACATTCAGAGATGCATGCTTTGCAATGGGATTTCTTGAAGACGACAAAGAATACATAGCTGCTATAAAGGAGGCAAGTCATTGGGGGACTGGTCATTTTCTTCGAAAACTGTTTGTTATCATGCTTTTGTCTGGTGCTGTTAATCGCCCTGCACATGTTTGGGAACAAACTTGGCTCCTATTATCTGATGGTGTCTTACATACACAAAGAGCATTGGCTGCTAATCCAGGTTTGTTAGACATAATAAAATAGCAAACAAAACAATTTGTTAATAACAAGCTACAGATGACTTACCAACAACATTATAACTCAATTTCTCATATCAATGCAGAATTGGACCTCACACAAGAAGAGTTGTAAAATTTGACTTTAATAGAAATTGAGAAACTGCTTCAGGCAAATAGAAGGACACTAAAGGATTTTAGTCCTATTCCATATCCGGATGCTTATGTTCTTGAACAGTTGGGAAACAGGCTCATATATGATGAGCGTAATTATGATACAGCATCAATGAACTCAGAATTTGAAAATCTGTTTGCTGCTCTTACAGGTAACTATTGCGTCAATTAAATTCATTTTATTTTACGCTTTGAAATTCTATGAATCAATTATTCTAACACCGTTCTACAATCAATATTATGTTCCTAAGATGAGCAAAGAAGTATTTATGAAAAAATCATCCACGCTGTGGAGTCTCAAAAACCTGCGGTTTTCTTCCTTCATGGTTATGGTGGTACCGGAAAAACATATATGTGGAGAACACTCGCAGCTGCATTAAGATCAAAACACGATATATGTTTAACTGTTGCAACTAGCGGTATAGCATCATTGTTACTTCCAGGAGGTAGAACTGCACATTCAAAGTTCAGGATACCGGTACCAACTATGGACAATTCTACTTGCAAGGTTGAATTCAACGATGATGTCGCAGACATGTTACGACAGACAAAGCTTATAATATGGGATGAGGCACCAATGGCGCATAAGTATGCAATAGAATCGCTTGACAGAACTTTGAAAGATGTTATGAGTGCAGACAAAAATTCAACTGATGTATTCGGTGGAAAGGTTGTTGTTTTCGGGGGTGATTTCAGACAGATTTTACCTGTCGTCCCCAGAGGTAGTCGTTCCGATATTGTACACTGTGCCATAAATGCATCTTACATATGGCATTCAGTTGAGGTATTAACATTGACAAGAAACATGCGGCTACGAACAGGATCGACACAGACTGACAAAAATGAGATAGCACAGTTTTCAGATTGGCTTTTAAGAATAGGAGAGGGCCGAATATCTGAGCCTAATGACGGCACCGCCGAAATCAACATACCACCTGATATTCTGATAACAGAATTTGATGATCCAATCGTGGCCATTGTCAATAGCACATACCCTGATTTCATAAATAATTTCCAATGTGTAGATTACCTTAAAAGTCGAGCGATACTTGCCTCTACACTGCAGATTGTTGATCAGATCAATGACCATATACTTAGCTTGATGCCAGGTTAAGCAACAAAAATATATAATTTAATGGATTATATTAATCTAATTTTTGCTTTTACTAATTCTGTTTGGTCAACAATGTAGGAGAGATTCGTGACTACTACAGCGCAAATTCAGTTGACAAGTCTGAGATTCATGACCCAGCAGTAGTTGATATCCTCACACCAGAATTTCTAAGTTCCCTCCGAACATCAGGATTGTCAAACCATCACTTAAAACTAAAGGTTGGGACACCTATAATGCTCATGAGAAATATAGATCAGGCTGAAGGTTTATGTAACGGCACAAGGCTGTGTATAACAAAGATGGCAGCCCATGTACTGGAGGCTTCAATAATGGGTGGTAAAGGTATGGGAAATTTGGTTTACATACCTCGAATGGACATGTCACCATCCCAATCACCATGGCCATTCAAACTGAATAGGAGACAGTTCCCTATTATAGTTTCCTATTCTATGACAATTAACAAATCACAGGGACAGTCCTTGGATAACATTGGTTTGTACTTACCGAAAGATGTATTCACACATGGCCAGATTTATGTCGCATTGTCAAGAGTAACAACAAAAAAGGGAATCAAAATACTGATACATGATGAAGAAAAGAAATTCAGGGAGAAAACTACAAATGTTGTCTATAAAGAAGTTTTTAACAATGTCTAAGTTTTTAGAATTGATCAGAGTAAATCTGTAACAGCAGTAATCTATATTAATAACAGCATATTAGTATTGCAAGTAACTGCTGTAATATATATTACTAATAGCATATTAGCAATGTAAGTAACAGAAATAATATATATATAGCATAACATCTAAAAACCAAAATCTTATATATTAATATAAAGGTGGACCTAAGTCCACCAGAAAATTACAAAAAGTTTAACACTTAGATATTTATAACAAACTTTGACATCATTGTCAATATTTCAACATTGTTACAAGTATCTCCTTGCTGATGGGATCCTTAACGCTGAAGCCCATAGAGTCTCCATCAAGCAGGCACCTTTCCTTGGCAAATTTGTACCAACCACGCCCTAAGAACATCTGACCCTTTTCGGTATGATGAACTTCACATTCATACCTGACTTCCCTTTCCCAGTCAACCAAATCTACAAACCTTGCTCCATGGAGCCAGCGACTTGCCACAACATGCTCAGGAATTTCCTGCAATATTGATATAAAACAACATTAGATAATCCCATTAACTGTTAGGGAAAGACAATAAGCTTAAAACGAATAATAACTTACAAGAAGACATGACTGAGCCATCTTCCCGTTGGACACATCTTGCTTCCAGATACAATATTGTAACTTAGCAGGCTGTTCTACATGGCAACTAAAATCGTCAACAACAGGTTCATGGCATCTGGAACATTATACAAACAGACAACATGGTCAATAAATAAATGTGTTATCAAACATTCTAAATTAAAACATAAAATGTATACTCAACATAAGCTAATTCAAACATACACAGAGTTATCAGAGGTGACAGCTTTCCCCACAGCCATTTGGTTGACCGAGTTTTCTTCACCTGCATGCAACCATATATAACTTTTAAATACAATATGTAACAGAGCAAACTTTCAAATGATGTGTTAACCTTTACCTCTCACTGCTTGATCAACTCTTCCTTCCATCTTTTCAGAAATTCGCAGCTTACACTGTTGATTGCAGAGTAATGATGAATGCTTTAGTGTTTAGTGCTATCAAACTATCTGCACATTACTTATATAACACTCTAAATGGACTCTTCACATACCTGCTACTTTTCCACCGCCCAATAGAAATCAATGCAATTGTTCAATTAGTCTTCTTTGCATTTACATCACTTCAAAACAGTTTTCGTTTTATTTATATGCCTCACGAAAAACAATAACTGCCCATAACCCAATTGATCTTTCACATCCCAATATAATATAACACATTACAACTATTTTATAACCATTTAATATTATCGTACTACTCTTTAACATATACTATTAAATTGAATTTTCAACTATTCATATGTCCATTGTTGTGTGTTTACCTATTAGATTTAATAGCCTACCATTTACAGGAGCCATACCCAAACTTATACCAACAATAATGAAATTAGGTTCCCTATTCTGATCAAGTTTGATAGATATCCTGTTCAATACTTATAATAAACAATACTTAATTTTAAAACAGAGTGGTAATCAATTTTGCATAAAAACCATGGCAGATTCGGCTCAGTCCATGAAACTTACAGCCAAAATTGATAATATTTAATTTAAAACCATACATAGTGCCATAATTGTTAATCTTGGTTCACATCCACCATTACAAAAAAAAACAAAACCATAAATCCCATACAAACCAAACTGCTAAAAAACGGCCCTATACATCCACCACAAACATTGCCTAACCAACAGCTCTATCAACGATCACCACTGCGCTCCACTGTTACCATAATATCTAACACCGGCGGGTAATAAATCACAAAGTGCACTTTATCACCTACTTTCAGTTCCGCTGCCCTTACATAGTCAAACCATTCTCCATACAAATATGTTTCATTTTTTTTTGGCCTCTTCTTCACATTGCACTCATATGGGTACCCGTTGTCCACATCATTGAGGGTAATCTCTGACATTCCAGCAAGCCCACATTTCTCTACTATTTCTGCAGGAATATACTGCACTCATTGACATACAATATCAGTTACATTACATCTCTGTATAACACCAGTGTGCCAACAACTATAGACTTTGAACACTGCTTACCATAACATTTGAGCAAAACTTCTTTACATCATGAACTTCACGTGTCCAGTACGCTTCTTCGAACTCTTCCTGTACAGGACTCATTTCCCTGCAATTAAGACCACATTTACAACACAATGCAAACACAACAGCATCAATATACCTATAACGATAATATATTCCCTATCTCTTATAAATAAACTTTACCTCTCACTATCAGAAGATATCATTATGTATTCAATTCCATCTCCATCATCCCTTCAACACAATAACATACAAACTATTTATTAAACTAAGTTGTAACTCATTATTCCGGAAACACATTCAATTTTGTAGAGGTTAAATGGAATTCAATACAAGAAACAAAATTAAACTATAAGATTACCCTTTATTTTCAACAATCCTGGCAGCCTCTACAGAAACTTTACCGGCATCGTCGACACGATTCAATCTTTGATGTTGTTTCTTCCATTCCTCCATAACATCATCATTCTCCTGTGACCCACTCAGTATCCTCTCAACTGTGAGCCGCTTCCATGGAGTTTGCAACTCCAACCTATCGGGTGAACTGGAATCAAAACAACATTGCGACCTCTAAATGGATGAATATCTTATGATAAACTCTGCAAACAACATAAACAGTAACACATGCACATACCTTCTTGGCTGCGACATTTTGTTCTTCACACTTATCACCCAACCCTGCGTTTCTTACACCAACAATGCCAAAGACAGACTCTTTGATTGCTTATGAATCCAACGTTACTTTCATTTTAAATTCCAGCGTTATGTAACAATACCAATAATAGGATTCTTTTTTGGGCCTATTAACAAATTAGGTCTAACAATAAAAATAGGTTTTCTGCACCAAGGCTAGAATTCTAAGGCCCAATAAACTTTATTGTCCTATTAACTTAGATAAATTAACCAACTATAAGGTCCAACAGGTATTTTTAACCTATTTAAAATATTTTACCTTATAATATGAACTTATATATATATATATATATATATATATATATATATATATATATATATATATATATATATATATATATATATATATATATATATATATATATATATATATATATATATATATATATATATATATATATATATTTTCCCTATTTTATTAAAGTGCCCTAAAACCCACTGCGCGAGACAGACGGGTACCCGTGCGAACGCACGGGTAAGACACTAGTAGAAAATAAATGGGAAGAAGAGAATGAAGCACGTCATACGGGCATATTTATTGGTCGACAGATAAACACCTGAACAAATTCCATTTCTAGTAAGGAGTGTGGAAATTGTATTTCAATTATGTGATTATATTTTCACAAAAGAAGCAAGATAAATTGCGGCTATTAATAAGCATTATAGACTAGTCAATTTTTATACTGGCCACCCTCAAAATAATGATAAGACATTGCCTATTAAAAAAACAGATGTGTTATCTCCTATAGACTTAAGAAAACGCAATGCTATAAAAATTTTGATTATTTATTTTATTAAATATTAAAGTTCAATATTTTATGCTCGAAAAAAATTTAAAATTTAATATTTTTAGAGTTTAATATTTCTTTTAGTTACCTTATAATTTACATCGGTTTTTTAATTTTAAAAAAATATTATATTAATTTTTAACTCTTCAAAATATATTATATTAATCATTTTCTTTTAATCAATAAACAACTCAAAAATTTATCATTAAATTTTTTATTAATTATACAAAAATATAAGACTACCGGAACAAATTTTAAAGAGTTATGAGATTAATATAATATTTTTAAGTTAAAGAATTAAAATGAACCCTAAACCGTAAATAAAAAATATTAATGTTTTTTCAATTATTTATTCGCCACTCATTTTATTAAATCTTTTTTCTGACCATTTAAAACAAAAGAAAAACTAAGTAGGTATAAACACTACTACAAAACGCGTAAAGAACAATGTTGTGGTCATCAAAATATATATGTAAAAGAGCATGAAATGCACGATGAGACGACATGTAATCAGAAAAACAATTGTTTGTTTAAGTTGATTTTCAACAATAGCTTAATTTTTAAATTATATACTTTTTCATCATTTGAAAACTTGTATTTTTTTAGTGGGGTGAATGGAAAACAATCAATCTACCTATTATTTAATAAATTCTGGACACTTTTCACAACGGTTATATATTGTAACCGTGATCATTTATGATTTACATGATTTGTGTTGATGGGTTTTGAACACAATACCTATGTGTAAGTATCACAATGGTTTATAAGTATAACCGTTGTAATAAGTGGCGCGCTTCCTGCCTTTCAATAACGGTTTTTAGGACGTGAAAAAAACAACGAACTTACAACCACACCCTACTTAACAACGGTATGACCCGCGTGATGGTACATTTTTTCAATCATTCTGAAAGGAGTTTTTCGTAATAGTGAAAGAAATACATGTGATTTCTGTATTTATATGATAAAAATAATATATATATATATATATATATATATATATATATATATATATATATATATATATATATATATATATATATATATACAAATATTATGAATAATAAAATAATCAAGTATACATATTAAAAACAAAGTCATGATGATCATACTCGATCTATTGAATTACTATGAAAAACATGTCTTATATTATTTATATTGATGAAATTTTAAATTAATTTATTTAATTAATCCATCCATTATTCTGTCTATATTTTATAATTATTTAAGAGAATATCTCAATACACCCCTTGAATATCTTAGGTACCTGACGAAATTTCAATAATATCCCCTGTTTCTTCTGTAAATGTATTTCCAGAAACATTATATTAAAAAAATGGTTTTTTCCATAGGTGCATCTACGGAAGCGTTAAAATCATAGTAAATGTTGAAAAAATTCAAATTATTTCAGTTCAGCAATTCTTCCGTTGCTACATCTACGGAACGAGTTAAAAACAGAGTTCCGTAGATGTACCTACAGAACATTTTCCTATATTTTCAAATCATATACATTTCACTCCAAAACTCAATTTTTATAACATCTATGAAAAATCAAATTATAGTAAATTAAAGTAATGCAATAGTAAATAGTACACCAAAAAATATATAATCAAAATCGTCGACCATAATGTCGAATACAAAATCATCGTATACATAATCAAAATAACATACATAAATGAAATTAAAATACAGATATAAAAAAATCACAGGCATCACTATTGTGTGTGTCAGGCATCATCATGCGCCTCTGCGTCCACCACGCCGTCTGCTTGCTAGCCTCCCTCTACCGTCAAGTGAAACTCCAAGGACGCGACATTGACGCCTGTCACTGTTTATTAGAGTTTGACCTAACAGAGTTTGACCTAACTCATCCTTACAAAACCGGTTGGTAAGGTGAGGAGTGTCCCTCTATATATATTCTTTGAAAGCTCTATCTCTAGCCAATGTGGGACTTTAGGATCTTCCTAATACACCCCCTCACGCCCAGCACTCTTTTGGGCTTGGTGCGTGGATATTAATGGTGGGCGGCCCATGGTCCGATCGATAGGCTCTGATACCATATTAGAGTTTGACCTAACTCATCCTTACAAAACCGGTTGGTAAGGTGAGGAGTGTCCCTCTATATATATTCTTTGAAAGCTCTATCTCTAGCCAATGTGGGACTTTAGGATCTTCCTAATACTGTTCCAGGGGCTTAAAACTCCCACTTTGACGGCTTAATCATCCGTTTTACACATCCAAAAATACCTACATTATCTCTAAATTATGTGTCTAAAACTATTAAATTATTTCTACCCCTAAAAATCAAATTTTAACTCTATTACAGAAAAACTCAAAAATAACTCGAAAACTTCTCTCTCTTCGACTTTATTTTATCTTTTACTACATGCTATTCACGTTTCAAAAACAAAAGTCATTTCTTTCTCCACAATAAAAAAGGCATATACCCTTTCACTTTCACTGTACTACTACACTGTTATTATCAGACATACTTTATCCGACCCGACTTAAATCTCTCACTAGTCTCTTCATAAACCATTTATGCTCATCTATACAAAAAAAATTATATACATCTAATAATTACAAAAAGCTAGCTAGCTCACGAGAGCACTTGTGATGAATTATTTTCAAAAAAGCCCTTGACTGTTCAAAAAAAGTCATCCACAAACAAGAATATAAAAAAATTATATACTTATGCAATGGAAACAGACCAACACTGCAAGTAGCACATACACTCCCAAACGAAACACATAGAAACAAAATCTCTTTTGAAACTTCACCAAATTGTGGTTCACATCCAATCTCCTTCTCCACATACTCTCTGACACCATTTCCAAATGTGGTAACGTTAATCATATTATTGCTACAAACCAAACTCTTCTCCATTATTTCACTACATGTTCTCCTTCTCCTCACAATATAAACCCTATCATTGCTATGCTTCTCTCAATTTTCACGAACACATAATTGAGCAAATCTTAGTTTGGTAGAAAAATATATATTTATATTATTTGTCACTAGGTTGAGTAGTTGAGTGTGGATCTGAGAGTATTGATGCTTGCGGTTTCACCATTGAGGAGCATCAACAAAGATGAAAACCAAGAAGGAATGGAGAGTACTTCAATTGGAACCTGCGAATTTAGTGACGGAAATTTATTGGAAAGCGTTAACTTTGATGATTTCTTTGTTGGCATCAACATGGAAGGAGATATCTTGCCGGATTTGGATATGGATTCAGAGATTTTCGCTGAGTTCTCCGTCAGTTACGGAGAGGAATCAGAGATAAACTCATCCGCTCTCAAGAAAGCGGATGAAAAGAATCATTCTACAGAAGAAGATAAAATAGGTTCTTCTCTGAGTGGTCAAGGTTCGGAGGAGATATTAAGCAAGAGAGATGAATCTGTTGTTGTGAATCCATTGCCGAAAAATGGTGAAAGAAAAGGAAGAAAATCGTCGAGTCAATCTAAGAATCCTCAAGGGAAGAAAAAAGTCAAGGTATTAAAGCTTTAGAATTTTATTCTTGAAAGATGGTTTATCTTAATTTGGTAATTAAATTCAGTGAAGGTTGAGTTCATCATGTGTAGTACGTAACTTTTTAGCTTATCATTAAGGTTCTGTCACTGTCTTAATAATTACAAGTCTTGAAAAAGTTTCTGATAAGTGTGTCGAACAACTCACGGGTACCCTAACTGTAGAGATAGAAGCATAATTACAAGATTGGGATTGTTGAAAATTTTGGCAAATGGTAAATTATTTTAAACAAGAGTTTTGTAGTTCATTGTAGTTTTAAGCGAGAGTTTTGTAGTTCATTTTAGTTTTATCGTGCTTGAGAAAAGATAATGTTTTTTTAAAGTAATATTTGTGTAAAAAGAATTATTTTATGTGTACCTAGGTGGATTGGACACCAGAATTGCACAGGAGATTTGTGCAAGCTGTGGAACAATTAGGATTGGATAAGGCAGTGCCTTCAAGGATTTTGGAGATAATGGGAATTGATTGTCTCACTCGCCATAACATTGCCAGCCATCTTCAGGTTCATATATATTTCTAATATAATCATTAATTTTCTAATAACTAATTTTAATTTTTGTATGTTATAGTATGTTTTAGGTAACATAATTTTTGAATGATGAATGCAGAAATATAGGTCCCATAGAAAACATGTGTTAGCGCGTGAAGCAGAAGCAGCAAACTGGAATCAAAGAAGAAATGTGTCATGGTCAACTGCTGTAGCAGCACCCACCATGGGTTTTCCTCCTCCTCCCATTATTCCATTGCACCATGTTAGATCCTTACATGTATGGGGACATCCTTCAATGGATCAATCATTTATGCATATGTGGCCGAAGCCGCAGCCACAGCCGCAGCCTCTCTCATGGCCCCCAACGCCACCTCAAGACCCTTCATTTTGGCTTTCTCAACACCAACAGGTAATTAATTACCTCTCTTATCAAACTGAAACATTATTGATTTGTCTGACTAAAATAATGTGATATCTTTCTTGAATGAATAGAGATCATTTGGATGTCAACTCCCCAGCAACCCACCGCATGGTATGTACAAAGCGGATCACGGCATTGCCGCTACTGGTCCTGCTTCTGGTCCCGGTCCCTTCTTCGACTTCCAGCCGGTAAACTTTCTCCTCATCATATTTGTTTTGTCACGATTGAACCATAGCTATCGAACCGGCCTCTAAAAACTTAAGAGGACTCTAATATTTGAAGGCCTAGATCATTGTTTGTATTTATGATTATTGTTTTCTTTTGCAGTCAAATGAGAGTATAGATGCAGCTATTGGAGACGTTTTATCAAAACCATGGTTGCCGCTACCACTTGGACTTAAACCTCCAGGACATGACAGCGTAATGAGTGAATTACAAAGACAAGGAATTTCAAACATTCCACCTTCGTGAGCTTGAAACAAAATAATTAATCCTTAACGGGGGAAGCTAGGTTCCAATAAAGCCTAATTAATTCGACGACTTTATATTCATTAGATGTTTCATATTTGTTGCATCTAATCTTGAATGTGAGTGATTCATATTGTAATTTCTAGTTTACTTTTAACAGCCAACTGGAAAAAAAGAAGTAAAAAAATGGAATTACCATGTGCTAATGCATGATTGATCATTAGCCATTTTGTATATTATGTTTAGTAGTGTAAAACTAATTAGGGGGGGCAATTTCTCTGCCCATCATAAAAAGTTTGGTAGTGTACCTCTAACCAATCACATGATTCAATCTCATTTAACATATTTAATAATTTATAAAAATACAACAAATGTTTGTTGTTTTCAAAGTATTTTACAAAGGAGATAACCTTACCCAACTTTTTGGGCTGGATAGATAAGAATTCACCAACTAAATAATAAGACGGAGACTCTCAATAAAGAACTTAATTTTTTGAAATATTTATTTACTTAAGGTACACATTACGTATTTTCATGACATGTGACATTTATTTCACATTTATTTAATTTTATATACCCAAAACTATATTAATGGAGTTTTCCATTTCTTTTAAGAAATGGAGAGGATCTCTAACCACACATTACTTGCTTACAAAAAAAAATTTAATGTGCACATTTAATTTATTATTTTGGATAAAAGAGAGATTGTCCTTGCTAAAAAAAAGTATAAAGAAGTTATTCATGTTTCTCTCGGTGAATGAGTTGATCCCTTCATCCCCTAAAAGAAGGATATATATATACATATATATATACATATATATATATATATATATATATATATATATATATATATATATATATATATATATATATATATATATGATTTCTCCAATAAAATATAGACACTTTTATTTAGTCATGAACACTTCAATGGGACACGCCGTCTCACCATTATGTTAGAAAGATTTTGGACATAAGGAGTTGGTCCCTTATTCGAACCGGACTCTAATACTATTGTTGAATCATCATAAGAGAAAAACATTCATATTTGGTCAAACACTTACCTAAAGGTCAAAACCACACCCAAACAATTGAGAGACGCTACATATTTATCCAAAATCGTAGATACACATTTAATTTATTATTTTGGATAAAAGAGGAATTGTTCTTGTTAAACCGGTGTGGGACTTAAAAAAATGGGTAACAAAACTATTAATTTTTTTTCTTTCCACCACTGGTTTAGTCCGGTTTGAGTGTCAGTTCTAACATTAAGTGGTTACAACCCTCTCCCGAAGTTGTGGGGGATTGAACCATAGTCGATCCCTACCAAATCTAGCACCAATCACCACTAGACTAACTAATTATTGGTGAAAAACTACTCTTACATCTACTAAGCATCAACCTAAAATATTTCGTGATACTATGTGGAAAAACAAGTACAAGTATACACAATAAAAAAAATACTTTAAAAACATCATTTATACTAGAATTTTTAATTTTATATTAACGAAGATCTCAACCTGAAAAAGAAAATGAGAAAGTAAATGTTTATTAGTATGTTTGGAAAAAGTGAAAACCACGGTCACAAATCACGTTGCAAGAGAAGCTACAAATAATGGCTTCACAAAATCACAGTGGAATGTAGGCAAACACGTGGTAACGGTAGAAAAAAGCTTAAACAAACACACGGTAAATTGAGCCAGACAAGTCTTAAATTTTTTTTATTACAATGAAAAGAAACTCATACACATTGATTCGCCTCCATATATGAATGTGAAACTTTCACCTCCCGTTCAAAATCCAATAATCTCCAGATGTTATTCACCTATGAAAAAAACTCATAACACTTCTTAGTATCCCTTTTTTAATCACTTGGTAGACTACCGTCGTGTCCACTTTCAACTCGATGACACTAAACCCCAACCTTTTAGCCTTCTTAAAGCCTTCCATTATTCTTCATAAATCGGTCACTGATGCACTACACATACCAAGATATATTGCAAAACCCTTAGCCAATTACCACCAATGTCTTGAATAATACCACCAATAAGGCTTCTAACCAACCAAACTAACCATACGAGGCGCGTTAGTAGGGGTCGCAAAATGGGCCCGACTCGTTGAGCATGTTCAATTTGCCGTCATTTTAGTGCGGGAAGGGTCAAGGATTTAAGCACTCGCTCTTTAATGTGACTGTCTCGCCCAACCCCTTTTTTGTGGACTTTTGCGGACATGAAATTAACACAATTTTATATTTTTTAGGCCTAAAAGGTATAGTGTCCGCGGGCATTCCCCGCTTTACCCTCACTTTTGTGCGGGACAGGGTAAGATTTTAGGCCCACACACTCAACTATGCCCGCCCCGCCCCATTTTTTGTGGGCTTTTATGGGCCGAGTCTAAACGGGACGGGTATGCCCGTTTGCCACCTTTACACGTTAGTGACAATAATATTAAAGACTTTTGTGGGGGTGCATTGACTATATTTCTAAGGTACAAAATATAGGGTTTGAATATTTTAAATGATTCTATTGTTATAAGTCATGCATCGTTACTTCATTAGTTAGTTAAAACTTTCATGATAAAATAAAATTATAGAATTTAAGGTTCATACATGTTGGTGAGATGGATTTAATTGATATAGATAAACAAGGTTCGTTGGGAGGTGAGATGTCTCACCTTTTTCCCTCACATTGGCCTTTATGGGTCCTTTACAAATATACCAGTACAGAGTCCCTCAAGCACGAGTGCTTGTAAAGGGAAAAGTGATTTAGTTTCACTTTCTTTCATTTGGAATTGTTCAAATGTAACCTTAAATAGAGCAACTTATGCGAGACTTAGTTAAGCCCATATAGAGATACGCAAGTTGAGTGTATTGGGTGAGACTTTAGTTGAGTCCCTCTTGTGATACATTAATTCGGTCCCTCTTGCTAGACTTAAGTTGAGTCTCTCATGTGAGACTTAAGTTGAGTCTCTCAGGTGAGACTTCAGCTAAATCCCCAGGTGAGACTTAAGTTGAGTCCCCCATGCGAGACTTTAGTTGAGTCTCTCTAGAAAAACTTTAATTTAGTCCCCTTTGTGAGACTTTATTTGAGTCTCTCTAGTGAAACTTAATTTGAGTCCCTCTAACGAGACTTTAGTTGAACCCTTCAGGGCGAGACTTCAATTGAGTCCCTTAGACGAGACTTTAGTTGAGTTCCTCTAGAGAGACTTTAGTTGATTCATACATTAGTAGGTAACGTTCCTTTTTTATAATCAACTATAGTAATATCTTTTATTAACTGGTGTCATACCCCAATTTTTGACCTAAGATACCACCTCATATCATTTGCACATGCATCATTTGCATTTCTAACAAATTGCATAGCTTGTGTTTGTTACTTGTGACTCAGCAGGATTTAATCAAGAAATCACTCATCAGTACAAGTAACAATCAATTAGGGTTTTGTTTTCCCTTCATCTCAAAAGAACCATCTTCATCAACAATCAATATTTGGTCCTCAGAGATTCATTTCAACAAGCTCAAAAGCTTTGAATTAGGATTCTTCATTCATTCACTCATTCTTTGCAAGATAATTTTGTGTTCATGGCGGTTTTCCACTTTTTATGCGCCATTGCCATTTGTGTGATTCAAGAGATTTGTTTGGAATTTATTTCGCGACTCTTGGCTTATGGATTCATCATGTTGAAGAAAGTTGGTTCATATTGATTACTTGGAAGTTGGTACAAGTTTGAAACAATTCATGATGGCAAGAATGTGTTTCAAGACTTAAAGTTTCATGCTACTCCAAGGATTTCCCATCATTTTCTATATAAAAGGGAATTGAATTTTTAAATTCAAAGTTCATTCAAAAAAATTCAAACTTCATTTTTGAGTAGCAAATTCATTCAAGATTCTAAAGGAAATTCAAGAGGAGTTTCTTTACATGAACAAGTTCCAAATTTCAAATGAATTACAATAGAGACTTTGTCCAAAGTTCAAGATTACAACATTTCAAGTCTAATTCAAGGTTCAAAGATATTACAACTTTCAAATTCTATTCACTTTCAAGAATACAAGTTCATACAATTCTAAAGTGGAATGAATTGGAATCACAAGAAAAAGAAAAAAAAGCTTCAAAGACTTTCTTGAATTCTTCAATCTTCAAAGTCTTCATTTTTCAAATTCAATTTTCTTCATGCTTTCCTCAATGATGCTCATGTCACATGAAAAAAAAGAAACAAAAAGGGGTGAGATTAGCAAAAGTTCAACAAAATAATTCAAAAGCCTAAGTCAAGACAAAAAAGGAATCAAAGAGATATTTTTTATGTCCACTTGCATGGCTTATGTCATAAGAAATAATGTCATAAAAAATATTCTTATTCTTATTCTTATTCTTGCAATGATTATAACTTGCCAACAAAGCTCATTAATTCCAAACATATCCCTCATTTTGCCTATAAATAGGAAGTTCTTTCCTTGGGATTAATCACACCAAAGCAACTTAAAACTACTTGCTTTCTCTCTTCTCCCTATTGCTCATATTGTGAGTGTTCTAGTTACAAAGAAGGAGGAGGTAGTTTTTCATACCTCACTTGAAGATCTTCATCTTCAAGCTTCCAACCACTTGAAGTTCATCTTCAAGTCTCCCACAATCCAAAGAGAGGTGACGTCATCTTCATCAAAGGATCCTACAACAACAAGCAAAGTTGTTAGGGAAATTGTTAGTAACAATTCAAGGTTGTTAGTAACAATAAGAAATTCAAGGCGTACCTTCAACAATAATCCGGCGAAAACCTCCTCGCCGTAGGTAAGCTAATTTCACTCTTACTCTCAATATTGTGGTTGCCATGAACATATTTCCCTGTTAAAACGAAATTTCCAGAAAAAATAGAGAAAACATATGTTATTGTATCATAAGAGAGAATTGTGTCATGAAGAACAAAATTGAGTAAAGTACACTTGGGTCTCTACCTTTGTTCATGAAAGAAATCAGGCCACTGGAAAAAATTTGAAGGCAGTTATTGTTGCTGCAACTGCAAGTAAAAAAACACAGAGACAGCAACAACAAAATCATGGTTCAGCATCATAACAACAATTCAGACTTGCAACAAAAATTCAGCAAAGCAACAATAATAACTTGCAGCCAGCAAAAAGAAGTCAATACATACATCAACTAATTCAAAGCAAAGTAGCAGTAACAACATACATGTTCAAAAATTCAGAATCACAACTCAGTTGCAATAACAACAAACTTGCAGCAACTTTCAGAAGCAGAGTAAACAAGAACTTACCTCAAATTCAAAATCCGGCGAACATCTCCTCGCCGAAGGTAAGTATACTTCGCACCTCACGCTCAATATTACTCTTCAATCATTGCTACAAATATTTCTTTCTTGTACATCATCTGGAAAAAACGAAAATACAGAGGGCATAACATTTGTTGCTAAGTCGTAAAAAGAGGAAAACGAAATTGAAACAAAATTGTGTTACCTCAAGCCATGAAAATCCGAGAGTTGTGATTATTCAACCGTTGTTGTTGTCATGAGGAACCGAGAGCAAAGAGAGTGTTTGAGAGGAAGAATTTCGTGCTCTTCCACTGTTGTTCAGAACGAACAGAGAGGACAATAGAGAGAAAGATGAAGTTGTCTTCATCGTTGTTCTTCGCGAAGAGAGAGACCGCGAATCAGAGAGCAAGGTCGCTTTTGTTGTTGCTGTTTCACCGAGAGAGACTGTGAGCTTGAGAGAGAGATTCGCTGTTTTGTTGTTTTACTGAGAGAGAAAGAAACCGATTAAAGCTTGTTGTTGTTGTTCGATCGAGAGAGCTGAGAAATCGGTCTTGGTTGTTCTCCTTTTGTTTTTTTTCTTTTTCAGAAGCGTGAAAGATGAAAAAGAAAGGGAAAGAGGCGCTGCCTCTATGTTTTGTTTTTAGGGTTTCTTTCAACCCATCCTTGCTTGTTAAGAGGCGGATCCGGGTCACACTGACCCGACCCGGCCCGGCCCGGCCCGGCCCGGCCCGGCTTCTTTTTAATTTTAATTCAGTTTTCAGCAATTGGGCCTGCACCTCCATCCGAGTTTTAAACCCCCTGGCCCATTCAATTAAGTTTTTTTTAACTAATTCTCTTTTAATCTTTTTCTATAAATATTTTCATGAGATTTAGTATTTTATTTTAATATAGGATCTTTAGTTTCTTTTGCTAATCTTTATTAAAATACCCAAAAAATATATTAGATACATATTTTTATTTATGTTTCTAATTATTTTCTTCTTTCATGGAAAAACACAAAAAAAATATCTTTTCTTAGATAAATTTCATTTGAATTTGATATTTTCATGTTATTTTTGTGTAGTTAATCATTTAAATTTCTATTTGATTACTGTTACACATCACTTGAATTTTCTAACTTCATCCAAGACTTCGAGATTATTTCTCTGTTGTCTTTTGGATTTGTCTGTTTTGTTTGGTCTTCCATTTGCTGTAGAATTCCATAAACAATTACTGGATGATCATGGAATGCTGAAAGCTGTGAGCTTATTCGACATTCTTTTCAGCTGGTGAGGATGCTTAATATCTGTTGAAATCCTAATTTATTCCAAGCATATCACTTGAGGATCACGGTAACACCTCAAACTCAGAAATCCAATTTTCTCATTCTTCGAGGTAAGCCTAAAACTCAATCAACTGTTTTCACAACAGTAATCAATTCACTTTCAAATCATGCAACTCATTTTCAAAACATTGGGCCTCTCGAATATTAGAGAGTATAAGTCCCATTCCTTTGTATAAAATTAGGTTTTTTCATTGTATATACACCTATCTTTTTATACCACGATCAATTTGATTTAAACCCTCGAATAACAAATCAAAAATTAGGGTTTTCTTCAAAATCTTCGTGGGCCTCTCGAATATTAGAGAGTATAAGTCCCATTCCTTTTTCTTTGTACAGTTTTTCTTTAAACAGAAAACTTCTTTCAAAACAAAACTTTCAAACTGTTTTCAAACGACGAAACCTCGCTTTTAACAAAACAATCAACCATGTTTTATAAAATGAAACATGGGCCTCCACATAGGTATAAGTCCCATTCCCTTACATGAAATTAGGTATTTCATTGTACATACAACTTTTTGTACATACCTCGATCAATTTGATTTTTAACCTCGAATAACAAATCAAAAATGAAGGTTTTCTTTAAATCTTCCCAAAAATACCATGGGCCTCCATGTAGGTATAAGTCCCGAGCCCTTTTGTAAATACTTGTTTACATAGCTTTTGAATAAACTCAATGGGCCTCTCCCCGAGTATAAGTCCCGAGCCCCGTGTATACAAACGGATCATCCTTACAAGTATATTTCCTTCATAAACTTCATTGTATACACACACCTTGTCATATATAATTGTTCATAACTGTTCATACTTGTTCATATTTGTTCATGTACTTATTCATATTTGTTCGTACTTGTTCATATTTGTGATCGTGTTATATATACTTGTTCAACTTAGTACAACACTAGGTTCCCCATAGCCTCCTATTGGGCTTCGTGCAAAGAATCTCCCTTAATTTAGGTTAGGACATAGAGTATGGTTTCCCGGTGAAATCGCTCTAAGAGCTCAAACCAACTATACCATGCCTCCTCTTGGGCTTCGTACAAACGACTTGTCCCTCCCATAGCCTCCTCTTGGGCTTACAATGCAAGGACCCTCGATTGTCCCTCCCATAGCCTCCTCTTGGGCTTACAATGCAAGGACCCTCGGATAGCCTCCTCTTGGGCTTCGTACAAGGACCCACGGGCTTCTTATAAGCATCCCCAATATCCAAATCAAAAAAAACTAGGAGATTAGACATTTATCATCTCTAAGATAGGAGTATCTCATCTATATCATCACAAACAATCAATCAATCAAATTTC
The DNA here is from genome assembly GCF_029867415.1 of Vicia villosa. Classification (NCBI taxonomy): domain Eukaryota; kingdom Viridiplantae; phylum Streptophyta; class Magnoliopsida; order Fabales; family Fabaceae; genus Vicia; species Vicia villosa. The sequence goes on along the minus strand of NC_081184.1, from coordinate 124,452,067 downwards.
TCTTTTGCCACAAGGCTGGCTAATCAATCAAACCTTTTGCCACCAGGCTGGCTGATTAATCAAAGTTTTTGCCACAAGGCTGGCTTCGTCGAAACTTTTGCCACAAGGCTGGCTGATTAATCAAAACTTTTTGTCACAAGGCTGACTTCATTGAAAGTTTTTGCCACAAGGCTGGCTAATCAAACTTGTTTTTGCCACAAGGCTGGCTAAACAAAAATCATCTTTATCATTCTAAGCGCCATAAGTGGCACAGCCCAGGGCTTATAATGAAAAGATTTCAAACAAAGACAAACAGATGTATGTGATGATATAGATTAGATACATCGAACATTGAGATGACATTTGTCTCTTTTCCTTTGCTCCCACTAGCATAAGTGGGAACTACGATTGCTCTGACTTTCTCAACATCCCTTTGAGAATACGTAGGCACAAGGTCGTATCCTTGGCGAGCAAAACTTCTCCCTCAAACCACTCAAACCTTAGCACCCATAGACCCCGAGCTACAGATGCTCTGATTCCCTCTAAGGGATATGTATGCAGAGGATCGCGATGATCTTTGCGAGCATAATCAAACAAACACCTTAGGTCCCACCTATTTCACAACAGAACCTCCACAATAGCATAGAATGAAAAACATAACAAAGAAGCCTATAGAGTACTATAGATACGTTAGGTGCTAATACCTTCCCTTCGTATAACCAACCCTCTTACCCAAGATCTCTCCCCCACTTTTAAGGTTATTGCAGCTTTTTTCCTTTTCCTACTTTGGAAATAATAAAAATTTTGGTCGTGACAAAAACAAAGAAAAATCCTTTTCTTGAGTACTCGAGCCCAAAGAAGGCATCCGGTGTCTCGTCCCACATAACGATTTTTCCCCGCGACAACTGGGTTCTAAGTTCTGGGAATGAATCTTCCATCTAACTCTTCGAACATGTAGGCTCTGTGAGGCAGCTTCTAGTGTATGTGATCGGTCACCATTTCTACTTAATTTCGTCATAAATTCGGCATAAGATCGTCATACTTGGTAACACTTTGTGGTTGTTTTCAAGAGTTTTTCGTTGATTCCTTTAATATTAGTTAATTGCTTGCATTATGTTTTTGTGCCCTTTATCATGTCTTTTTAGATGCTTTTGATCTCTCTACTTGGTGGTTGTAGGTTAATTCTGGATCAGATGGAAATTGCACAAGTGTTGGTGTAAAAGAAGTTGAAAATCGTGACATGCGTGTAGTATTTTGATCATAACTGGAGCTTCGTAACTCGGAATGACGCGGTTCCGGTGGCAAAATTTCGCTAACAAAAAGGGCTACAACTTTGATGTTGAAGTCAAAGCCAAAATAGGCAGAGACAGACACGGTCAGACCGTGTCAAGTGACACGGCCGTGTCAGCCTGTGCGGACAGAATTTCTGAATTTTGATGTTTTTACAATTTTAAAGACCCAGGGGCAATTTTGGTATTCTGGCTGGGATCTGAAAACCTAGAGAAGTTAAAAGTGATTTGAGAGACAAGGAGAAGGCACTTTTTGGTGAGGAGAAGACACTATTGAAGATTGGAGAAAACAAGGGTTTGGGAGAGAAGAAGGTTTTCAAGATCGGAAGCGATTGAAGATCAACTTTCATCTCAATTCTTGTAATGTCTCTATTTTATATTTTGTTTTCTTTGAACAATATGAGTAACTAAACCCTAATGCTAGGGGGTGTCCCTGATTCGATTCTGTAATGATTTTGAATTCCTGAGTTCATCAATAGATTTGTTTTCTTATTCGATTTAATTGTACAAGGTTTTTATGCTTTCTTTGTCGGACCAACAAGATTGATTTACGGTTAACAACCAGCTGGATAGCGGTTGTTAAGGTTTTTGTACGATTAGACTATAGTAGATATCACCTAGGACTAGGGATACCCTATAGTTACCGGTTAACTCTTGATAACATAAAGGCTTGATTTCATCATAATTCTCTAAGGACTTAGGATTTAGGATGAATGTTCAAAGGTTTTCCCACTAAGGACTTAGGGGAAAATAATCTAAAGGGCGGTAATTAAAGGTTATGAACTTGTTGAAGAGATCTAAATCCAAGGTTATTACAGGAACAATCACACACTATACCCCTAGCATAATACTCATATTTGTCAAAAAGCCAATTTACTTTTCTGCTTATTTTAATTATTGTTTAGTGACAATTTGCAAACAAAACCCCAATATTAGTTTTTGTTTAATTGATCTATAATTTGAACTCGATATTACTACGCAGTCCTTGAGATCGACATTCGGGGAATTTCCCTATTATTACTACAGAGGCAAAATAGTACACTTGCTATTTTACCGATCAAGTTTTTGGCGCCGTTGCCGGGGACTGCCAAAAATATAGAGTTTTAATTTTAGTTCAATTAAAATTTTGTTGCTCGTCAACTAAAATTTTGTTTTCAGTTTTTGTTTATTTGAATTTGATTTTATTATAAAAAATAAAAAAAAGAAAAAAAATCTGATTATTTTTGCTTCATGAATTCTTCTATACTTTGCTACTAACAAATTGTCTGAGTTTTGTAGCTATGTATTGTTTTGATACATTGCCACCTATATCTCCTGCATGTTGGTCGCCTGATTCGGGAGTCACTTTGGAAGAGGCGACTAAAATTTTTAAAGCATATAAGAAGGAGGTAAGAATCCTTATGAATGAATGTAAGGAAGCTAACTTTTATCCAGATAGGTTTATTTGTAGAAAGTTAGAGTTTGAAGAAGAATATGTTGAACTAGGAGAAAAATGCATAACATCAGATGAAGAGGATGCAGTAAGAATAGAAGAATTTGAGGTAAAAAAGAAATATGTGGAAGAAGAAATAAGGAAACTTGAAGATGATCGAGTTTTGGATAAAACCACAAATTTAACAATTTTTGAAGATGTGGACATCCCACAAGAAAATCTTCAACAAAAGAGTATCCCCAAAAACGATTTTTATAACAAGGCAGATGAAAGACAAGAAATTGACAAAGTATTGGAAGACATTTGTGCCCTGTTTCATAAAGTCCAGCTAAAAAGGATTTGGCAGCAACATCATCAGTACTTTAAGTTCATGGGATTGCTACCAAACAAAAGAAATAAAAAAGATGATGTGTTCTTTGTGTCATATATGCCACCCTAACAAGAGGAATGGACCGTCGAGCCATGCGACGTTAAACGAAGCGCTCCGTGGGAGGCAACCCACGGTTTTAATAATTAATTTCTCTATTTGTTTGTTTTATTTTCAGGAAATAAAAGAGGGCATCTCTAGTGAAAGCTCGGAAGTGATCATTGGAGTGCAATACCCTCTGTAAGTAACCTCTCCAAGGCTTGTTCTAAAACATTGAGGCCAATGTTTAGTTCAAGTGTGGGAGAGGTTCTTTTCATTTGCTTTTAGTTGTTTTCCATTTTTGTTTTTTGTTTGTGCGTTGTGTTGACATTGTGTTATAAATTGAGTGATGGGTGCCGAATGAATGATGATTGGTAGTTAGTGGATGAAAGGTGCAACCCGAACTTAATCTCTCGAGGTACTTTGGAAGTGGACATAGCCGAAAGTGTCGGACGCAACTTGAAGAACTGGACTGAGAAGGTAAGTGGTGAAATCGAGCCGAAAAGGAAGTCACACGACATAAAGGGTGTGATGAAACTGCAAACTTAGCTTACATGGTGAGGAACATAAAAATCCAAACACATGTAAAGATCATCATGAGAGTGAAATCAGGTATGACTTTATCTCTCTAATTTTGCGTTTGTCCTGCCGACACAGTACAACTATGAAATCACACACTGAGGCACTTGTTTGTTCTCCCCAGAGCCTTTCCGTCCTTCATTTATTTTTGTTTTATACCTCGTTAAACCCGTTGAGCCATCCCCCCTTGTTTGTTAAACCCACACATGTCATCCTTAACCATAATTCTATCATTTTTGTTTGGCACTTGTGTAATTATTGTTTCTTTTGAACTTGTGTGAAATTGTAAGTTTGGGGTGGTGCTTAAGAAAATAAAGGGCAAGTGTGATATAAAAAAAAAGTGTGTAAAGCACAAGAAAAAAAAAATAAAAAAATAGTTTGAAACACTTGCCTAAAAAGATTTGAAAGACTCGAACGATGTTGATTACCCGGTAATTAGGTAAAAAGGAGAGTCTAAGAAGAAACCCCCTCACACAAAATCGAACACAAAGACAAGAAAAATAACATAAGTGCTAGTTCATAAAGCATTTGCATATCAATCTCTTGTTTATCCTTCCTTCCACCTCAGCCCCGTTACAACCTAAAAAGTCCTCAAAAGTGTGTGAATTCTTTTTGTGTAGTGAAAGTAGGATGTATGCAAAGTCAAGGGTTGATATTGCATATCGTGATGTTGAGCGAAAAGCACTCTAACCCCGAGAGACAATGTGAGAAGTGTGAAAAGTTTGCAGGTGAAATACACTGTTGTGAAGTGTGATGGACAACAAGGTTCGATAAGTCCAAAAGCTTAATCAAGAAAGGGAAGTAAGTTGCGATAGACATCGACTATGTTGTGGAAAAGAAAAGTTTAAGGTGACCTCGGTTTGATCTCTTGCATCACTTGAGGACAAGCAATGAGATAAGTTTGGGGTTGTGATCGGTCACCATTTCTACTTAATTTCGTCATAAATTCGGCATAAGATCGTCATACTTGGTAACACTTTGTGGTTGTTTTCAAGAGTTTTTCGTTGATTCCTTTAATATTAGTTAATTGCTTGCATTATGTTTTTGTGCCCTTTATCATGTCTTTTTAGATGCTTTTGATCTCTCTACTTGGTGGTTGTAGGTTAATTCTGGATCAGATGGAAATTGCACAAGTGTTGGTGTAAAAGAAGTTGAAAATCGTGACATGCGTGTAGTATTTTGATCATAACTGGAGCTTCGTAACTCGGAATGATGCGGTTCCGGTGGCAAAATTTCGCTAACAAAAAGGGCTACAACTTTGATGTTGAAGTCAAAGCCAAAATAGGCAGAGACAGACACGGTCAGACCGTGTCAAGTGACACGGCCGTGTCAGCCTGTGCGGACAGAATTTCTGAATTTTGATGTTTTTACAATTTTAAAGACCCAGGGGCAATTTTGGTATTCTGGCTGGGATCTGAAAACCTAGAGAAGTTAAAAGTGATTTGAGAGACAAGGAGAAGGCACTTTTTGGTGAGGAGAAGACACTATTGAAGATTGGAGAAAACAAGGGTTTGGGAGAGAAGAAGGTTTTCAAGATCGGAAGCGATTGAAGATCAACTTTCATCTCAATTCTTGTAATGTCTCTATTTTATATTTTGTTTTCTTTGAACAATATGAGTAACTAAACCCTAATGCTAGGGGGTGTCCCTGATTCGATTCTGTAATGATTTTGAATTCCTGAGTTCATCAATAGATTTGTTTTCTTATTCGATTTAATTGTACAAGGTTTTTATGCTTTCTTTGTCGGACCAACAAGATTGATTTACGGTTAACAACCAGCTGGATAGCGGTTGTTAAGGTTTTTGTACGATTAGACTATAGTAGATATCACCTAGGACTAGGGATACCCTATAGTTACCGGTTAACTCTTGATAACATAAAGGCTTGATTTCATCATAATTCTCTAAGGACTTAGGATTTAGGATGAATGTTCAAAGGTTTTCCCACTAAGGACTTAGGGGAAAATAATCTAAAGGGCGGTAATTAAAGGTTATGAACTTGTTGAAGAGATCTAAATCCAAGGTTATTACAGGAACAATCACACACTATACCCCTAGCATAATACTCATATTTGTCAAAAAGCCAATTTACTTTTCTGCTTATTTTAATTATTGTTTAGTGACAATTTGCAAACAAAACCCCAATATTAGTTTTTGTTTAATTGATCTATAATTTGAACTCGATATTACTACGCAGTCCTTGAGATCGACATTCGGGGAATTTCCCTATTATTACTACAGAGGCAAAATAGTACACTTGCAAATGGGTTATAGTTTCCCAAATGGCTCCCAAATGGGTTATAGTTTCCCCTGTCGGGTGGTCACGATGACTCATCTCAGCACTAAATAGCCCTTATGCATTTCCCTTCGAACCACTTTAGAGTAATATCTTTTGGCATCCCTTTGCTTGGTGGTGAATTCTTGCATATGGGAAACATCTTTTACTTCTTCGATTAGGTCAACATAACATCTTATCCCTGCCCAATTATCTTATGCATTAAATTGTGAGCATCTCCAAGAAGGCTTGTCGATTTCGACATGCAACATAGCATCTGATTCATATACTATGGTGAATGGAGTCTCACTAGTATTCGAATGTGGGGTTGTGTGATATGTCCAGAGCACTTCGTAAAGCTATTTATCCCAAAGTCTCTTGGCACCATCTAATTATTTCTTAATCCGCTTAAATATTACCTTATTTGCTGAATCTGCTTGCCCATTCACACGTGGATTAACAACATAAATAAAATTTGTTTACAATCCAAGGTCGTGACAAAAATCAACTATGGTAGTGTTGGCGAACTAAGAACCATTATACGTAATGAAGATATCTGGTAAGCCAAACATACACATAATCTTATGTCGATAAAAATGGCAGACCTTTTTTGTTGTGATCTTGGCGACGACTTCAACATTTATTCATTTTGTGAAATAGTCTGTTCTAACTATCAGAAATTTTAGTTGGTCGAGTGCAAGGAGAAAAGGCCTGGTGTCATACCCCAAAAATTTCCCATCATAATTCAAGATAATTTGGCTCCTATGATCATCAGATACTCCAGGCTACACAAGAATTGTGCATGTTCACACTTCTCCTAAGCAACAAACCTTCAACTAGGGTTTTCTCTCTCTCCAATGTAAAATCAGGTTCTGATACCTCAAATGGACTTCATGGCTTCTCATATGCCTCAAAGGATCTTCATGCCAAATTTCAAGCCCTGATTCATAAGATTGCACATTCAACCACTCAAAGGATCAATAGTCGACTAGTTTGACCTGAAAGTCAACCATGGTCAAATCATAGTCAAAACTCCTGATTTTTGGTCAACATCAATATTTTGAATCTAAATTCATAATTTTTTCAAAGATTGATCATGATTCATCAAGGAAATCTCCAAAATCACTAAATGTTCAAGTTTCTAAATTAGGGTTTTGGACTAAAAGTCAACTAAACTTTGACTGGCCATAAGTCTCTCATACTTTATCATAAATTCCCCAACAAAAGCTCATTCTCAAGGAAATTCAATTCTTTACAACTTTGATGTTGGGTCCAAAGTCAAGAAATTCACCATTGGAGAGATATGAGCCAAAACATTGCAGGTCCTTCTAGAAGCTCGCAAAAAGCTGGTTTTTGTCATGAGTCATATATTCAAAATAAAATCTCCAAATGCAAAAAATGTTCCAAAGGGAGTTGTAGAGGACATATTGGGCTTTTCAAAAAGTAAAAGATCACTCTCATGTGATAAAAATTGAATGGGTTATGATTGTTAGAAGTTGGATAAATTTTGGAAAAGGCATGAAACCCTAAGTAAGGAATTTTAATTTTTTTGGGTAACGGGTCTATATTTTTTATTTATGAATGTGATAAGGATCCCTTAAAAGGCCCATAAGTCATCTCCTTTTTATTTTTTGGTTTTATTTATTTTATTTTTGAATTTATTCAATTTTAATTCAAATAAAATTATAACTTGAATGGAAAAGATTATGATGAATCATTCCTTAAATATTTTAGATCCAAATCAATCCACAAGGCCAAGATCACGTGAGAAAAAGAGCATGGAAATAGATTGGAATCAAGAATGGAAAGTTTGTATGCAAAAATCAAATGAAATTTCTTTTTAATCAAGGCATGATTTCTTTCTAAATCTTTCAACTCTAGTTCACTCCCATATATATGCTCAGTTATTTAGCATCAAAGGAGGACGAAAAAAATGGCTAAAAGACAAGGGTTCCAAAAGAGAAAAATCTTCAAAAACTAGGGCAAGTGAGATTTTTTCCTGCAGCAAGTATCAAAGCTTTCCAACAATCCCAACTCACTTCTGAGGTGTTAAGGATCGATCCCAGGCCCAAAGGCAAGTCAAAAGCGTCCATGAGTCGCACCATCCAACTGCACCAATTTGGTATGATTTGCTGACTTCAAACTCTTGATTCATGTGATATAAAATGTTATTGAGTATTCATTCATGATCATGTTGGTGTTTAAAGTCATATTGACGTGGTTGTTCTGAGTTTTAGCGCAGATATAATGCTTTGCCATTGTTAGGAAAAAGCTATCTTTGTTCTTTGTATTCCTATTTCCAGACACTTACAGGCCAAACCAATACCACTATCGTGTTCAAAAGATGTTTTTTAGTCGATTTGGGTCCTTTGCAGTATTGCTTGGATCGTGTTTTGCGTGTTTGAATTTTGTAGGGATGAAGACGCAAAACCTGCGGAAAAATCCGCAGGTAAATCCGTAACAAGTTTCGTAACTAAATCCGCAGGCCACGCGAAGAAGATGATGAACAGTGAACCTGGAACATTTGGTTGTGTGCGTGGCGTGCATCTGTTCGCCAGTCAACATGGGCTTCCTCTCTCCCCACGTGTGACAATCTGATTGGTCGGTCAAAGGGTCTCTCTCCTCTCTCCATTCACGATTGGTGATATGCACAATAGTGGGCCCCAATTTCTAATTTGTTTGACTTTTATATTTAAGTGTCGCGTTTCATATTTATTCTTTCTTGGTTAACTTACTGACAAGTTAAAAGCGTAGCACGGACGACGTCACATGGATATTGGCAATCGTACGCACCTGGGTTCGATCCCTGGGTATTGTCTATCTTTTTATTTTATTTGTTTGTTACACTTTGTTCACAGATCCCATGCCTGTGGTCTACAAGCACTCATAATGCGCCCTCACTTATCAGCGGCTGGATCTCCTTTGATCCTAATCCAAGGGTCACAATAGTGCATGTCTACCATGGAGTCTCAGAGCCCTGTCACATTGGAACAAGCGCCTCTTTCTCTAATTTTTTTATCTTATTGTTTTTATATTGTTTTATATATTTTTCTTTACAAACTAACCATTTAATCAACCATTCATCAATTAACATCTAATTAACATTAGGATTAGGTTTAGGCAAGTAAAATAATTTTCTTTTTAACTTTTGGTTAAATTAGTTAATTAGGTTTTTATTTCACTTTAATAAAAAAATCACTAAAAATATTTAGATTTTATTCTAATTGATTCCATTTGATTTAATAATTAACCTTTTTTTTAGTTTAATAATTAAGACTAATTTTCAATTCAAGATTTAATTAGGCTAGATTAAATTTAATTTGATTTAATAATTATTTAGACTTAGGATAATTAACTTAGAATTAGGTCATTTAATAAATAATTTTGTAATTAGACGTTAATTAATCACTAACTTAAGTCTTTTACTAAACCCTAATCTCTCCTGGTTTCTCTTCTAATCTCAAAACTCTCAATGATTGTCGCATGATTGTGTATTTATTTATTTAAATTATTTCATGTATATTTAAATATTAGAAATCGATGTATAGCTCGCATGGGTATTTTTGTAATAGTGTAGGGTATTTATTTTCCGCAATTTATTTTCCTGTAAGTATATTAACTGCGTGGTTAGTAAAATAGGGAGTGACAAGATAATTAATCAAGCGTTAGATCATTAACATCAAGATTAAATATCTGAACATAACACGTGATTGTTGCACACATTCACCTCTAGGGTTCCCCATCTTATGTTGCCTTCGAATAATAGTCAAGTCCCTTCGAGCATAGGGATACCTTAGCCCATGTTGCCTTCGATTCAAAATCACCATGTCCCGCCGATTTAAAGATCATAGTCCCTTCGATGTCGCCTTTGGTATAAATGATCTTGTCCCTCGATTAAATGGTGATCGTCCCTTCGAATGCTAAGGTATCTCTACTGGTTGCCTTTATGACTATTCATATCTCATAGGACTTCCTACCCTCTTTATGGTATGGATGGCCCCTATGACGATTCGATGACCCTTCGATGACTCGTACATCCAATGTATAGGACTACCTGCCCTCATATGGTAGGGATAGTACTATCGCTCAAGGAAAGCCTTTAGAATAGGAAAGACCTTATGAAATTAGGGTAGATAACTCTTAAGTGCTTGCTCACAACAAATCAAATGCTTTTCACACCCCTTTTTTAACATTGTCTTTTTAGACATTTTCAAAATCAAAATGTTTTTCTAAACACACACCACTCTTTCAAACATTTCAAACAAACAAGTGAGCTAAGCAAGTAAGAGCCCGTGGATAACCATGGATGCAAATGGTGCTTACACCTTCCCTTTGTATAACCTACCCCCGAACTCAAACTCTTTTCTTTAATGTCTTTCCTGTTCTTTTATACCTTTCCTAATTGGATAAAATAAAAGTCGGTGGCGACTCTTGCTCACCGCAACATTGTTTGTGAAATTAAAGTCAATTCTCCCACCGTGTAACACCTGGAATGTCCATGCCTCGTTGGTAAAATGGTTAGGGCGTCATGACAGAATGCAGGAGTTCAACTAGTTCATGTTTTATATTAGCGTGTCTTTGGCATTTCTTGCATTTTCTAACTAACACCATATTGTCCTTCATTAGAGTAGGCCAATAATAGCTCACCCTTAGCAGCTTATGGGTCAGGGATCTTCCACCAATCAAACTACCATAAGCCCCTTAATGTACTTCAACGAGGACTAAGGAAATTTCATATTGCCACATACACCTTATCATGGGGTAGGCCAATAATAGCCCACCCTTAGGAGCTTGTGGGCCATGGCTCATCCACAAATGAGACTACCATAAGCCCTTTAATGTACTTCAGCAAGGAATAGGGAAATTTCATATTTCCATAGGCACCTTAGCATGTCAAAGAGTATTCCCATTTTGTAAAGCCTTTCAGGCATCAAATTGTATTTTGTTGCACGCTTGTAAATCTTATTTGCTTCTAAATCATCTTGTGGTAGTTCATCTTATTGCAAATAGTGTATTATGGGCATCATCCAACTAGTGGTATGGGTGACGTCGATATTGTTGGTCTCATCTATCTTGATGCTAAGGCAGCGAGTGTTTCCTAAATTATAGTGCGGTTGTACCCTGTTTTCTTTGAGCTGGCGAGCTTAAATAGAAGGTCCGCCCTAAAATTCTACTCACAGGGAACATATATTATTTTGAAAGTTTTGAAGCGTTATAACAAGTCGCGTACCTTTTTTAGATACTTTATAAGCTGGTGCTATTTCGTCTAATATTCCCAAGTGACTCGACTTTCCACCAATTAGGATTCGCTCTTAACTTTCAAATTTGACGCGCCCACCTCAAGAGCGAATGTCATGCCAGAAATGAGAGCTCGATATTCGGTCTGATTGTTACTAGGTCTGAACTTGAACTTCAAAATTCTATTGATTAGCAAGTTGTTCGATCCTTTTAACACCATCCATGTGTCGCAACGCGAAAAATACCTGAGCTTCTAAAAGCTCGAAATAAACAGAGAGTCATTTTTCAAGTTTTTTATGTTAATATTAAAACTTACAATCCATTTTTCAGAGTATTGTTTATGCTTGTTGTTTTTCATCTGATGTTTGTTAACTATGTTTATTTGTTATTGATGTTATTTTCTTTATCTACTCGAAACATGTACTAGCCAAAAAGATAATGCAATAAAAAAGATGTTCGTACAAAATATACAAATATAAAAATAATACAAATGATATAATCATAATGAAATAAATCTACATAGGTCATCCACTGGCAACATCCACCAACCTAGATAAAATACTATGAACCTCACCATCATGGTTCACCAAACCTGTGAGGCTATCCAAGTGTACAGCGATGAACTGTAGGTGGTTGTCATGTGTTAGAACAAGATTTGTTCTAATCAATATTCTTAGTTTTGATGATAACAATTTATATGAATTTTGTATGAGATAATGTGGTACTCTAATACTATGCAATTTCCATTTCAGGAATTATTTAAAGAGTATGCACAAAATCAGCGCAAGAAGCACTGACTCAGAAGGTTCAACATGCAACATCAGAACATGGTCTGGCAAGACATCAGAAGATGGTCAAGCAGAATCAGAACATGGTCTATGGAAGCATCAGAAGAACTTGAGATCAAAAGCAGAAGCACTGAAGTTCTCATGGTATCACGCTAAGAAGCACTTCAAGGTCAGAAGACAAGAAGATGCTCTGCACCAAGCTGTTTGACTCTGATGATATTCAAACGTTGTTTACACAAACATCAGATCAGAAGCAAGTACAAGATGGCAGGCTACGCTGACTGACAAAAGGAACGTTAGAACCTATTAAAAGCAACGTCAGTAGACACAGCAAAAGCAAGGCTCGAGGTAGTTGACAAAAGAGTGAAACATTAAATGCAATGTTGTACGGATTACGCAAAGCATTAAATGCTCCCAACGGTCATCTTTTCAAACGCCTATATATTGAAGTTCTGATGAGAAGCTGAATACAACACTTGCGCAAATATACAGAAACGCTGTCAAATTCAAAAAGCTCTCAAACTTCATCTTCAACCTCACTACATTGCTGTTGTAATATATTAGTGAGATTAAGCTTAAACTTAAGAGAAAATCACAGTTGTGATAATAGCTTATTAAGAAGCATTTGTAACTCTTAAAAGAACTTGTTTACATTAAGTTGTAAGAACTAGAGTGATCAGGTTGTTGATCAGTATACTCTAGAAAGTCTTAGAGGTTATCTAAGCAGTTTGTTCCTAGAGTGATCAGGTTGTGATCAGTATACTCTAGAAGACTTAGAAGTTGTCTAAGTGGAAAACCATTGTAATCTTGTGTGATTAGTGGATTAAATCCTCAGGTGAGGTAAATCACTCCAAGGGGGTGGACTGGAGTAGTTTAGTTAACAACGAACCAGGATAAAAATCATTGTGCAAATTGTTTTTATCTTACAAGTTTTAAAGCTACACTTATTCAAACTCCCCCTTTCTAAGTGTTTTTCTATCCTTCAATTGGCATCAGAGCGCCGGTTCTAAGGTGCAAGCACTTAACCGAGTTTAGAAAAGATTCAGGAAGAGAAAAACGCTTAAGTCAAGATGGCTGGTGAAGATCCAACAAATACATCTACATCTGGCTCTACTGAGCAACACAATGGAAATGGTAACAATGGTTATACTAGACCACCAGTATTTGATGGTGAAAACTTTGAATACTGGAAAGTTAAACTTGAAAGTTACTTCCTTGGTCTAGATGGTGACTTATGGGATCTTCTAATGGATGGTTACAAACATCCAGTGAAAGCTACTGGCGTAAGGCTTACAAGACAAGAAATGAATGATGATCAAAAGAAGCTATTCAAAAATCATCATAAATGTAGGACTGTTTTGCTGAATGCTATCTCTCATGCTGAGTATGAGAAGATGTCTAACAGGGAAACTGCCTATGATATATATGAGTCATTGAAAATAACCCATGAAGGAAATGCTCAACTCAAGGAGACCAAAGCTCTTGCCTAATCCAGAAATATGAAGCCTTCAAGATGGAGGATGATGAAAATATTGAGAAGATGTTCTCAAGATTTCAAACGCTAACTGCTGGATTAAGAGTTCTGGACAAAGGCTACACCAAGGCTGATCATGTAAAGAAGATCATTAGAAGCTTGCCCAGAAGATGGGGTCCAATGGTGACTGCATTTAAGATAGCAAAGAATTTGAATGAAGTCTCTTTGGAAGAGCTAATCAGTGCCTTGAGAAGCCATGAGATAGAGCTGGATGCAAATGAACCTCAAAAGAAAGGTAAGTCTATTGCATTAAAATCTAATTATAAAAAATGCACTAATGCTTTTCAGGCTGAAGAAGAAGATTCTGAAGAATCAGAATCAGAAGAAGAAGATGAACTGTCCATGATCTCCAGAAGGGTTAACCAACTCTGAAAGAGCAAGCAAAGGAAGTTCAAGAACTTCAGAAGTTCTAAGAAGCCTGAAAGAGGAGAATCTTTTGGAGGCAGAAGATCTGACAAGAAGAAGGTCATCTGCTATGAGTGCAATGAGCCTGGACACTTCAAGAATGAATGTCCAAAACTTCAGAAGGAGAATCCTAAGAAGAAGTTTCATAAGAAGAAGGGTCTTATGGAAACATGGGATGATTCTGAATAAGAATCAGAATCAGACTCTAAAGGCGAGCAAGCAATCCTTGCACTGATGGCCACAGTGGGTGATGGATCAGAATCAGATTCTAAAGAGGTATTTTCTGAACTATCTAGAGAAGAGTTAGTTTCCAGTTTAACTGAACTTCTGGAACTCAAGGCTCGTCTTAGTATCAAATACAAAAAGCTGAAAAAGCTATTTGAATCTGAAACTAAGAAGCTGGAAGTGGAAAATTCTGAACTGAAGGAAAAAGTTTTAAAATTATCCAAAGACATTGGATCTCCTTCTGAATCAGAAAAATCCATTCATAGCCTCAATCATATTCTGAAAGAATATGACTCGAGCTTCAGAAAGTTTCTATCTAGAAGTATTGGTAGAAGTCACCTTGCTTCTATGATATATGGAGTTTCTGGAAACAAAAGGATTGGCGTTGGCTATGAGGGTGATACCCAACGTAAATTTGAACCTGTTGATGATATGAAAATGACATACAAGCCATTGTATGAGCAGTTCAAATATGGCCACTCACATGATATTAGGCTCACTTCACATGCACAAAGCTTTCATACTACACACACCAAGAAGCATGTGACACAACCTAAAAGATATCATGTTGCCAAACCTAAAGAATATCATGCTGTCCCTCCTGTTAATTATTATGCTAAACCCAAGTTCAATCAGAACTTGCGGAAAACTAACAAGAAAGGACCCAAGAAATTGTGGGTACCTAAGGAGAAGATAATTTATGTTGCAGATATCCTTGGCAGCAAAGAAGACAAAGCACAAAATGTCATGGTACCTGGACTCTGGGTGCTCGCGACACATGACGGGAAGAAGGTCTATGTTCCAAGACCTGGTGCTTAAGTCTGGTGGAGAAGTCAAGTTTGGAGGAGATCAGAAGGGCAAGATTATTGGCTCTGGAACCATAAGTATTGGTAACTCTCCTTCCATAACTAATGTACTTCTTGTAGAAGGATTAACGCATAACTTATTGTCCATAAGTCAATTAAGTGACAATGGTTATGATATAATCTTCAATCAAAAGTCTTGCAAGGCTGTAAGTCATAAGGATGGCTCAATCCTATTTACAGGCAAGAGAAAGAACAACATTTATAAGATTGATCTTTCTGATCTTGAGAAGCAGAAGGTGACTTGTCTTATGTCTGTTTCTGAAGAGCAATGGGTCTGGCACAGAATATTAGGACATGCTAGTTTGAGAAAGATTTCTCAGATTAACAAACTAAATCTGGTCAGAGGACTCCCAAATCTGAAATACAAATCAGATGCTCTTTGTGAAGCATGTCAGAAGGGCAAGTTCTCCAAACATGCATTCAAATCTAAGAACGTTGTCTCTTCCTCAAGGCCGTTAGAACTTCTGCACATTGTTCTGTTTGGCCCAGTCAAAACAGCATATGTCAGAGGGAAGAAATATGGATTAGTCATCGTAGATGATTATAGCCACTGGACATGGGTAAAGTTCTTAAAACACAGGGATGAGTCTCATTCAGTGTTCTTTGAATTCTGCACTCAGATTCAATCTGAGAAGGAGTGTAAAATCATAAAGGTCAGAAGTGATCATGGTGGTGAATTTGAGAACAGATTCTTTGAGAAGTTCTTCAATGAAAATGGTATTGCCCATGATTTCTCTTTCCCTAGAACTCCACAGCAAAATGGAGTTGTAGAGCGAAAGAATAGGACTCTACAAGAAACGGCCAGAACCATGATCAATGAAACCAATATGGCTAAGCACTTCTGGGCAGAAGCAATAAACACTGCATGTTATATTCAGAATAGAATCTCTATAAGACTTATTCTAAATAAGACTCCTTATGAAGTGTGGAAGAACAGAAAGCCCAACATTTCATATTTTCATCCTTTTGGATGTGTGTGTTTTATTCTGAATACTAAAGATCATCTTGGTAAGTTTGATTCTAAGGCACAAAAATGTTTCCTTCTTGGATATTCTGAACGCTCTAAAGGCTACAGAGTATACAATACTGAAATATTGGTTATAGAAGAATCAATCAATATCAGATTTGATGATAAGCTTGGTCTTGAAAAGCCAAAGCAGGTTGAGAATTTTGCAGATATAGATATTGATATATCAGAAGCTGTAGAACCAAGGAGCAAAGTTTCAGAAGCTGAAAATCTCAGAATCAAAGGATTAGAAGATCAAGTTGCTGCATCTTTAGAGAATCTCAAAATTTCTGAAGAGCCAACAGTCAGAAGATCTTCTAGACTCACCTCAGCTCACTCAGAAGATGTGATCCTTGGAAAGAAAGATGATCCTATCAGAACTAGATCATTTCTAAAGAATAATAATCAGAATTAGTGATAAGAATCAGAAGATGAAAAGTTCTATTATGTGCAACACAGCTGTCATCAAGTGTATTCTGATGGTGAACACGTGTCTGTACGGTTGGTAAAAGCGTGAGTGAATCTGATGGGACGCCGCCCTAGGTAACTGTGTTAAATCATTTCAATTACCATGTTCTCTCACCTAACGTCACTCATCATTTAATGCATTTGATTTCATTTGATTCTGTAACTGTTCATTCTCATAAATATATTGCATTCTTTTTCAAATCAGCCTCTATAAATACATTTCAAATCATAACGTTTATCTTTTTCGCTCCCATTCTCTCTCTCTTCTTGCATGCATTTTTGCAACCTTTTTGGTCTTTTCTCAAACCCTAAGCGCAAACCCAGAAATATTTCTTGCAATCTCAGTACTGTTTCAATGGTTGCTTCGTCGTCTCTCAACACTGGCTCATCTGTTCCTCTCCATCTTCAAGAAGAAGATCAGCAAATTGTTCCGGTTATCTCCTGCTCTATTCCCAAAAAGGAGTTGGAAGTTATCTGTGAACTCATGGTAGACTTTGATAGTCTCGAAGAACATGAATTTCACCTTAAAGAAGATATCATTTTTCAAGGATGGACTTCATTATTTGCTGAGTTCTGTGGACCGGTTTACCCAGATCTAGTAAAGGAATTTTGGGTGCATGCTCTTGTTGCCCCTAAATCTATTCTGTCCTTTGTCCATGGGAAGTTTGTGGTTGTTACTGAAAACATCCTGAGAATGATGTTTGATCTAAGAAACCCTGAGGGTGCTCATGAAATTGATCAAAGGGCTGATTGGGAAGAGGTTTTGGCTACTCTTTATACAGACGTAAAGAAGACAAAGCGTGTCAAGGACATGAGGGACCTCTACAAAATCTGGACCTAGATTCTTCTGGGGTGTTTCTATCACAGGAAATCAACCCACTCTGCAGATTTTGTCAACAATGAGCAGAAATACATTCTGTATTGCATTGCCACTCAGAAGAAGGTTGATGTTATCTACATAATCTTCAACCACATGTGGACTGCTGTGAGGGATTCCAGAAATGCCTTCAGAACAAAGAAGTGTACTATTATTCCTTTTGGGAGAATCATTACAAACCTTTTGGTTCATTCCAAGATTGTTGAGGACTTGGAAGCTCAAGGGATCATCAAAGATCTTGTTGTTGATACTGGAAGCTGCTTGAATGCTCTCACCTTGAGAAAGATGAATGTTATTGAAGCTATCAGACAAACCCCTCAACCTCTTCCTAGAGCAAGAAGCGGAAGAGATCCCATTCTTGCTGACTTTGAATCCTTCTTCAAAAGTGAGCTGCCAGGAGTCAGAACTAGATATCTGAACTCACTCAAGGAAGAAAAAGAAGAAAAAGAAAAAGAAAAAGGTGCTCCTGCTAAAGGAGGTCGCAAGAAAGCTTCTACTTCCAGGCCTGCTGCTTCAGAAGATGTTTCAGAAGCTGCTCCTGAAGCTGTTGTCAAGAAGGAAAGAAGGACAAAGCAAAAATTTGATCATCCTTCTGATAACCAGGAGAAGGTAGTCCAGAGTGTAGCTGCTGCTACTGTTATTGAGAAAGTCGTTCAAAAAGAAGTTGTTGTTGAAAATGTTCAGGAAGTCTTAGTTGAAAATAAAAAGAGTAAAAATGAAACTGCTGAGAAGAAGAAGAGAAAGATAAATAACATAAATGTGGAAGTTGAAAAGGCTGTTGAGAAGAAGAAGATAAGAAAAAGAAAATTGATCATTGAAGCCTCAAATGAAGATGAGGAAGTTCAGGAAGCTGTGAATCAGCAAGCAGAAGCTGTGAATCAGCAAGAAGAAATCATTCAAGGACTAACAACTCAAGAAGTTGAAGGTCAGAAGGTTGTTGATAGTGAGAAGGAGAAACTGGAATCTGCCAGAAGAAGAGAAATTTCTCTTGGGAAGGCAAAGATTGTGGAAGAGCAGAAGAGTAAGAAGCAGAGGAAGCTGGAGGTTGTGTTTGAAGCTGTTCAAAAGGTGTCCAAAGGTATACATCTCTCTGAACCTAATTATGTTCCTGCTTTACATTCAGAAGTTGCACCAATAAATGCTGCTCAAACCCCTGAACCAGTAAATCAACCAGAAAAAGCCCCATCAGAATCACCCATAAACATCCATGTTCTCACACCTCCTTCATCTCCCATAACCAAAACTCTCACCCCTCCTCATTCACCCATAAAAAATGTTCCCATTCCTTCATCTGCACCCACAACCAACATTGCTTCTGACCAGGCCCTTGAAACCTATGTTCTTGATATACAACCTCTTCAAACTCTCTTTCCACCTCACACAAATATGTCCACTTCTCAACCACCACCTCATGCACACTATGAACCCATTCCTTCCACCTCTCAAAACAATCCCTCAGTATCTGATCTTCCAGATTCTGCATCACATGAGCAATTGCTCCGTGACTGCAATTACACTCCCAAGCCTCATCCTGAACCTGAAGTGGTAGTGTTAGATTCTGAGAATGAAGTAGAATCATCCTTCCGTTTTGATAGAGACCCTCAACCCTACCTTGTTCTGAAACCAGACTCTCCCATAACCAAAATCAAATCCCGCCGAGCATACCCTATTGGTGTAATTTATGAATTGGTAAAGAGGAATATCAGAAGAGTCTTTGATACTCTTAGAATAGTTCAACATGCTGGATTGAATGATGTTGCTATGCGAAAATTCTGGAGAATCTTCCGAAGAAGAGCAGATGCTTATTTTGAAGAACTTCAGGAAATTTGTGTAGAATTGGCTCCACGACCTTGTGGAATTCTGAGGCATCATGAGGACTTCTGGTTCAGTCGTCTTGGAGGGAGATATTGCTTTGAGGATAAGATGTTTGTTGATGAGTTGCTGGATAATCCTTGCAGGGATATTGTGGTCTAGAGACCTAAGTATCCAGTTCTGACTGGAGACTTCAAGTCACTGCTTGACTTTCTAAGGCAAAATCCTTCTAAGGAAGACCCAGATATGGTCATTCCAGAAGTTGTTGACCCGCCAGAAGTTGAAGGTCCTTCTGCTCCAAGGAATCTTGCTGCCATTCTTCAAGCTCTTGAGAATGGAGATTCTGATCTTCCTGCTCTAGAATATGAAGAAGATGCTTCTATGGAAGAAGCTGATGCTGAAGATCATCCTGCTGAGACTATTCTTGTTGAGGAAAATCAAGTTGATGATCTCACTATGGAAGCTGCAGTAGTGAATGTTGTCCCTCTGGACAGAAGTTGTGAAGCTTCTTCTGGTGAACCCTCTCTTCTGGTGAAAACTCTAGAGGTTATTCAGAAGAATCAGGCTGAGCTAGCTTCCCGCATGGACGCGCAAGATACTATCAATGCTGAGTTTCGTTCCTTCATGGAAAGGCAGATTGAGAGCAATGTTGGGATTCATGAGATGCTGGCCAAGATTATGTCTAAGCTAGGGTCGTCTTAGTCCTTTGTGTCTTAGTTGTGTTTCTTTGTTTCTTGCATCTGTCTTCTCTGCATCTTCCTTGTACCTTCTGATAATTCTTTTTGTGCAATCAATGAAAATTATCCTTCTTTCCTCATATTGTTTGTTTTTCATCCGAATCTTTTGCGTTTTTTGATGTTATGACAAAAAGGGGGAGAAACTGTGATAAATGATCTGATTTATATTATCAGTTGCTGGGAGAAAGTCTCCATATTTCTAACAGAACTTGCAAGTTCTATGTCTTTGAGTGTTTTGCAGGAATTGAAGATATTCTTAAAAGCTCAACATGAGAAGCAAAGACATGAGGAAAAGCAATTCTGTATGGAATCAAGCTCATGGAAATTGAAGCAAGCTGAGTGCTGTAAAGCTTCAAGGATCAGAAGCAAGAAGGAAGAATGTTATGATATTCTGATGATAGAATATGCTCTAACTCATTCTTATTCCTTATATGTTCTGATGCATGTTTTTGTTCTAAATATGCTCTGAAACATTATTGTTTTTGCTCTGATACATATTATATGTTCTGATACATATATTATATTCTGATTCATTCATGCTATGACTGTTGTCGTTTAGTTTGTTCTGTAACATTTCAGGATGTAGAGATGCTCTGATGATGCTCTGGTACATTCAACAATGTTCTGATACAATCTAGCATGCAATGATTCAAGAAAAAATTCAAGCTCTGAAGCTGTCCTATGGAAGCAAGAATCAGAAGCTATGAATGTTCTGAAGATCTAAGCATATGTGATCGTCTCAACTGAAATGGAAAATACTCAGCGAAGTCCTTTATTTATAAATTTCTTCCAGTATTTATTTAAAGGGGAGATTATTTATCTCAGGGGGAGATTGTTAATCTCAGGGGGAGACATATTCACACACTATGTTTATATGCTTATGCTATAGCTGTGTAATTGTCTTTAGCCGTCTGATATTCTGATTGCAAATTCATATCATTTATATATATTTTTGTCATCACCAAAAATGGGGGAGATTGTTAGAACAAGATTTGTTCTGATCAATATTCTTAGTTTTGATTATAACAATGTATATGAATTTTGTATGAGATAATATTGGACTCTAATACTATGCAATTTCCATTTCAGGAATTATATAAAGAGTATGCACAAAATCAGCGCAAGAAGCACTGACTCAGAAGGTTCAGCATGCAACATCAGAACATGGTCTGGCAAGACATCAGAAGATGGTCAAGCAGAATTAGAACATGATCTATGGAAGCATCAGAAGAACTTAAGATCAGAAGCAGAAGCACAGAAGTTCTCATGGTATCACGCTAAGAAGCACTTCAAGGTCAGAAGACAAGAAGATGCTCTGCACCAAGCTGTTTGACTCTGATGATATTCAAACGTTGTTTACACAAACATCAGATCAGAAGCAAGTACAAGATGGCAGGCTACGCTGACTGACAAAAGGAACGTTAGAACCTATTAAAGGCAAGCAAGGCTCGAGGTAGTTGACAAAAGAGTGAAACATTAAATGCAATGTTGTACGGATTACGCAAAGCATTAAATGCTCCCAACGGTCATCGTCTCAAACGCCTATATATTGAAGTTCTGATGAGAAGCTGAATACAACACTTGCGCAAATATAAAAAATGCTGTCAAATTCAAAAAGCTCTCAAACTTCATCTTCAACCTCACTACATTGCTGTTGTAATATATTAGTGAGATTAAGCTTAAACTTAAGAGAAAATCACAGTTGTGATAATAGCTTATTAAGAAGCATTTGTAACTCTTAAAAGAACTAGTTTACATTAAGTTGTAAGAACTAGAGTGCTCAGGTTGTTGATCAGTATATTCTAGAAAGTCTTAGAGGTTATCTAAGCAGTTTGTTCCTAGAGTGATCAGGTTGTGATCAATATATTCTAGAAGACTTAGACGTTGTCTAAGTGGAAAACCATTGTAATCTTGTGTGATTAGTGAATTAAATCCTCAGGTGAGGTAAATCACTCCAAGGGGGTGGACTGGAGTAGTTTAGTTAACAACGAACCAGGATAAAAATCATTGTGCAAATTGTTTTTATCTTACAAGTTTTAAAGCTACACTTATTCAAACCCCCCATTTCTAAGTGTTTTTCTATCCTTCATCCTGGTCACCTTTGGGAGGTGGAGGTGGCGGTGGATCGGAAGAAACTCTGGTAGCTAAAGGCCCTAGAACATCAGATGTTGCCGCAGATGGCGTGACCCTAGGGTATGAGACAATGACGAACCACTCCAGGTAACCATCCTGACACTGCCCAGGTTGCTGAACCGCAACGGCTGTATCCATGATCTCACGGGGGGAGCTGAGGATGTGACTCTAAAACTAGCGATCAATGCCACCAGCCGGAGTCTCTATGACCGGTCGTGGGATGCCTTGTATATAAGCATACTGGCATAGACACCTTTCAGGCAAGTGTCTAGCCACATGACTCTCCCATCCGACTTACCCTGAATATAAGGAAGATACCCCAAAAGGACAATGTGCGCAGTGAGCTGTATAAGGTGTCCAGATGACATCATCTAGCGTTAGAGCATCCAACCTCCGTATGTACTCTATCAATCCTCCTGGATTGGTCTTTCTGGCCTTCCACCTCCTCGCACATGGGTCAGCAGCCGCATAACGCTGGATCTTTCGCTCACAGATGTGAGGGAAGTGGTCGTAGATCTAACACTACATAAATAAAAATAATCAGGCCCACGTAAATTTTAATAAAACACAAAAAACCATGTAATAAAATATACATGTAACCAGCTCAGGTAACCAGCAAGCTGTCTGGTGTCAGGACGAGATGCAACATCAAGCGTCGTGTACAACATCGTCAATGCCGCCACTCCCCATGCCCAACATGGGGTCTCAAGGTTGTTGAACAGAAAAAGATAGAGGACATAAATATATACTTCAAACTTGTCTTCAAAGAGAGTACATGCTACTAGATGTAACATGTACCCCTAGCGGCAGCCTGGTACCTCCCTGCATCGGCAAACTGTTGATAAATCTTCCTCAACCAAGACATCCAAAGGTGAAAGTTGTGAGTATCACCAAACTCAGTAAGGACAACCACCTCATCAATCTCAAAATCATCCATCACCATGCGCACCGCCGTCGCCTGGTCCTTATGAACAGGTGTAAAAAACGTACAAGCGATCGGAAGGTGAAACAAGGAATCCACATCATCCAAAGTCACCGCCATCTCCCCGAATGGAAGATGGAAAGATGATGTCTCTGGGTGCCACCTCTCAACAAAATCTGATAATAGAGGGTCAGTCAACATCATCAGGGAGAATTCAGTAAAGTCCATCAGATGGAAGTCCCGAGCTATCCTCGCCACCTACTCAAGCATCGGTCTCTCGGGGAAGTTCTTCAACTTCGACCCGCGAGAAGCGAGCTTCAGCACTGGACGCTCCTTTAACAAAAAAATACAACTAAAACAAAGTAATATAAATTAAATTGCATAATTTGTTACATACCTCGCCCTCCCATATCCTATAAGCGACATGGTCAATCCTGTTAAAACAGACATGTCAGAAGTTCCTCTTGGAAAAGCTTCATAGGTATGTATTGATGGCTCCGTAGATGCACCCCCTCTCCTCAACAACCCCCTCCTCAACCACATCCACTAGCTCCTCGGCGACAAGCATCGACTCCCGAACAACAGTCATCGACTCCTCAACAACAGGCACCGGCTCCTCAACAACGGGCACCACCGCCTCATCAACCTCATCCTGAACCACCTACTCGTCCACAACAGTGGACGCTCTACCACCCCGGCGGCGAAGTGCGCAGACCCCCCTCCCCGCCTGCTCAGGCCTCCAATTCCAGTTAGAACCGGTCGAAGGAACACATCCAACACGTAACACTGAGGTACCAACCTCATCAACAGCCGCGCGAGCAAGAGCGTCGGCTCTATCAATGGCCTGACCCGCAAAAGTACCATATGTGCCTCTAGTCCTTATTGAAAAAGTTAAAAATATAAGAAAAATAGCATTTAAAAAAAATAGAATTACGTGAAATTTCAAAATTTCCGGAATGAGAATCTGTTTCGAAAATTTCAAAATTGCCGATATTTTTATAACTTTATAAGGATACCAAAAATTGTGAAATTTCCGGTACAAAATACAAGATATTTTAAAATTTCCGGAAGAAAATACAAGATATTTTAAAATTTCCGGTAGAAAATACCGGAACTTCCACAATTTCCGGTAGAAAATACCGAAATTCCACAAAATCTACGTAAAGTTACTTGTTTTCGCCAAATTTTCGGTATGCACGTCAAATTTCCGATATCTCCCAAAAATTTGAATATCCGATGTTGGCATAAATTTCTTAAAATGTGGTCATGAATTGATTTTGGACATTTAGGTCAGTTCATACATTTTGGAGGATGCCAAGTATAATTTCGGTGGTGGTAAGTTTAATTCTCCCAAGAACCAAGCTATTGGGCCTTATTTATAAATCGCGGCCCATCGAAACAAAGCAAATCCTCGGCAACAAGAAACCTCCCTCTTCTAAATTCTTCAAGGTCCCACGATTTTTCACTTTAGCATTCACCACCGAAACTCAATTCGCGAGATTTTCACTACTTCTATTTCGTAGTTCATCCTCCTTCTAATTTCACGTCAACTCCAATTTAGGGTTTCCCACTCCTCCTTCTCCGATGGCTCCCGATGCTAACCGTGCCGGTACCGGCGCCAGCACCAGTGGAACTGCCAAAGACGAAGCAGCGGCTAAGAAGAAGATCGAGAGTGAAGATCTGGTAAGTCGAACAGCCTGGATTCGAATTTTGTTGTTGTTCCATTACTCAGTTTACGGTTCGCGTGTCTATTAAGCTCTATTGAGTAAAACAAATTCGATTGTTTGTGGTAATCCGTGCAGTCAGATGAGGATTTGGCTTTGAAGCAACAACTCGAGTTGTATGTTGAGAGGGTTCAGGATTCCGAGCCTGGTTTACAGAAGGTTGCTCTTGAGAGCATGAGGTAAACCTAATTTTATAGTTGAGGGTTTACTTTAAGTGATTAAGTGAAAAAATTTTGATTCGAGTGGGAATTGACTTATTTCTATTAAATTGTGCATTTGTGTATTGAGATTGAAATCTGTGGTTTTGTATTGTAGACAAGAAATTCGTACTTCCACTAGCTCCATGACCTCAGTTCCCAAGCCACTGAAGTTTTTGCGTCCCCATTATGGCACTCTTAAGGCATATTATGAAACTATGGCGGAATCAGAGTTGAAGGTATTGCTAGTTGTGTGTTTTAGGAATGATTTTGGAGTAAGTATGGTATTATGTTGCCTGACTGGTTTTTATTTCCTTATTGCAGAAGTACTTGGCAGACATATTATCAGTTTTGGCCCTTACAATGTCTGCAGAAGGAGAAAGAGTGAGTTTGCTGTATTTAGAAACTAATTAGTGTTTTTGGGTTATTGCTTTAATATTATTCAAGTTTGGGGGGTGTACCTTCATAAAGACATATTTTAATACTCAGTTCTGATTTTCCCTTAGTCCGATTTCCTACATATTCTCTTCTTTCCCTTTCCCATTGCATCGCCCATATTACATTTTTCTTTTTTTACTTTCTATCTCCCCCTTCTTTAAACCTTAACTTTCCACTGGGTTCTTCTGGTACACAATCTTCTTCCTTTGAAACCATTAACAACAGTTTTCATCTAGCTGTTATATTGACTGTTTCCATTGAATCTGCCAGGAAAGTCTCAAATACAGATTGCTAGGTTCAGAGGGCGATATTGGTTCATGGGGACACGAATATGTTAGGTGAGAATTATTTTATTCTTCTTTGTGTCTACTTTATACTGTTGAAGATGAACTTCCGCTATAAACAATTGATAACTAATTAAGTTTTGGTGACAGAGTTTTGACTGAAAAAGAGTTGATTATATCATCAATCTAAATCTTATGTTTTCTTTTGATGTCAGGAATTTGGCTGGAGAAATTGCCCAGGAATATGCAAAACGACAGGTTAGGCATCTAAGCTAACTTACATGCCTTCACTGCAGCATTTTTCGTTACTTGTTTTTTTTAGTAATGTTAACAATTGCAAATTTAGTTCTGTGTTATGCATATAAGTGATTGATTTCTAATTTTGCTTTGACAGAGTGAAGAGGCCCCAATTGATGATCTCATGGAACTTGTACAGCAGATAGTTGCTTTTCACATGAAGGTATGATCTATAGCATTCATTTTACTTAATAATGTTAATATATGTAATATTGACTCACCAAGATGTGTTATATGATGATTGCTAATAATTGTTTTTTGACCAATTTTAATTTTTGCAGCATAATGCTGAACCAGAAGCTGTTGATCTTTTGATGGAGGTAAAATCTCACATCCTTTTTTGGTTTTCCAGATCTATTCAGATAGTAAACTGAATGACATTTTCATGTAATCAATGTTTATTGTTAGGTTGAAGACCTAGATATGTTGATCGAGCATGTTGACAAAACAAATTTTAGAAGGACTTGCCTGTATCTCACAAGTTCAGCTAGGTAAGTCCGACCTCATGTTATATTTTAAGAGAATCAATTTACTTCAGAACAGTTATGAAGAAAGAGAAAACAATGGTTTGTCATAAAGGTTCAACTTCTGTGTCTTGTGGTTCCAAGATTTTTTGTTTCACAAACTCGAACACCCGTTTCTTTGGTTTCCCTCATATCTATCGAATTCTATGTCAATATCTATAATTTTTTGAATTGTCTTAATTTAATTGGTAAGTGATGTCATTGGTTATCATCCTGGACACATCAAAGTGATAAAGTGATATGGTGCTTAAAAAATGAGAAATATTGTTAGCTTTACTGACACTTGGGCCATTTAATACTGTTCTGGCCATGTCTGTTAGAATACCAAGTCCAACTGTCGAAGTCAGAGTTTTAGATGAGAGAAAGAATGGAGATTTCAAGATATGATTAAGGCAGTGATGATGATCTGCTGGTGCTAAAAGGTTAAGCACTAATCCCTATTGTAGGGGTACATAACTCCTAATCCTAGTTGAATAGGGAAATTAATCAATATGATAACCAGTAATAAAACCTAATTCTATTCTATGAGATAATTCATGACACTCAGATACAAATGGTATGATGATAAGGTATTTTCCGACATAATAACACTAAGGATTGGAAGTTATTTGTTCATGTGACAGAATAGACCAAAATGACATGTTTCTGTAGCCATTGCCTTGGATATGAAGATAATTAATTTTGTTTGGAAAGCATTTAAAAAGCGGTTGTTATATGTTACTAAAGGTTTATTAGATGGAGTTTCGCTTGCAACTGGGGAGAATAGTTTAAAGTTCTGTTTGATATATAGCCATTGGCTTGGCTCTGGATCTATTGAGTTGTAAGCATCAATTTGCATGACAACGAGGTCTTGTACATGTTTATTTTTTTTGGGTTAAATGACTGACGGATTAGCAATTTTTTATTAATTTTACAGGTATCTTCCTGGACCAGATGATATGCTAGTTTTAGACATTGCATATTTAATCTATCTAAAATTTGAAGAATATCCAAATGCACTCCAAATCGCATTGTTCCTGGATAACCTGCAGGTGTGACACTGGAATTCTTTGACTCTTGTTGTGATTGATTTTCTCTATATGGATTATCGATGTACTGTAAAGAACTGATTTCTAAAATGTGTTCCTTTAAAGCAGTTGTGGTTTGAAACTAACTAGTTGCTGTGTTAACAGTATGTGAGGCAGGTGTTCACCTCTTGTGAGGATGTTCTGCGAAAGAAGCAATTTTGTTACATACTTGCACGCCATGTAAGTCCTGGATTCTGTGTTAGTATTTGGTGTACATTTTTTAACTGAAATTTCCTTGCCTGTGATGTTATATGTAACTGTTGCATGTCAGTTTTTTTACAAGTAATTAATATGCTCAACTCTAGCTGTATGTTGGCAATGGCAAAGCTAAAGGATGTCTGAGACTGAAAATTCCATTCTAAATTATATTGGGGACTCTTTTTTGACGGTTTTAGTGATGCATTCAGGGAATCACTTTTGAGCTTGATGAGGAAATGGTTAATGATGACGAAGACCGAGAAGTATTGCAAGATATCATAAACAATTCTAAGCTAAGTGAAGGATATCTAACTCTTGCTCGTGATATTGAAGTCATGGAGCCCAAGTCCCCTGAAGATATATACAAGGTGTGTTTGTGATGTTAAATTTACTTTTACTGCAATGAACACTTGACTAAATATGACTCCCTGTTCATGTGAAGTTTTTACATCCAATGCTCTGAGATTTAAGTTTTTATTAATTCAAATATGGTTCAGATGAAAGGAAACCTAGTGGTTGAATTCAAGTATATACTTAACGAGTTTCTGTTGAGATTGAATTGATAGTGAGTACCCAGGTTTGATCCTTGTCTAGAACAATTATTGGCCAGAATTTACTTACCTACCAATGAACACTGAATTACTAGAGTTCTTTTTCCCCTGCAAACCGGAGTGCTAAGACAATTTTGTTTGGCAAAAGGATAGATAAGTGAACCGTGTTTTTTTTATTTGGTATGCATGTATTGCTTTTGCGGATTGCATATGGCCGTATGTCATTTCTTAGAGTTTTCTATTGAAAATTGCATGTGATTGAAGACCCAGTTGACTCTGATTTGTTATGTGTTTGTTGAATTTTAACCCATTTGCTTAGGCCAAAATGTTTTCTTTTTTTTTGGTTAAAAAATTATTTAGTTATTATGAGAATCCATAAATTAAAATTTTTTGGCCTAAATTAGTGTTGTTGTAGTAGTGTGTCACATTGTTGATTTTCTGTTACCTCACGTTTTATTCTGATTTGTTTTCTCCTAGGCACATTTGCTTGATGGACGTGCAAGTGCTGGTGCGAGTGTTGACTCAGCCAGACAGAACCTTGCTGCTACTTTTGTTAATGCATTTGTTAATGCTGGGTTTGGTCAGGTACATTGAACCTTTATATTTCAAGATAATTTTAGATGTATATGTTGTGATTCAATATTAGTATTTATGTTGTCCTTCCATTCCATTATTGTTGTCCAGGATAAGTTAATGACTGTTGCATCCGATTCTTCAAGTAGTGGTTCTTCTGGAAATTGGCTTTTCAAAAACAAGGAACACGGGAAGACTAGTGCTGCAGCAAGTCTGGTATGAGTTTCTTACCGAATCATCATTATTCTTTTAATTTATAATTTATGGATCATATTAATATGATTTTCTATACTTATAATATTATCCCTTGTTTTATAACAGGGTATGATTTTACTCTGGGATGTTGACTCTGGACTTGCACAACTTGACAAATACTTCCATAGTAATGATAACCATGTCATTGCTGGTGCATTACTGGGAGTTGGAATTGTCAATTGTAGTATCAAGAATGACTGTGACCCTGTGAGCTCCTCATATTTATTCCTTTCCTCGGTATGATATGTATATCTTAATTTTCTGTATTTGACCTTATTTGATTCCTTTGCAGGCAATGGCACTCCTTGGTGATTATATAGATAAAGAAGATAGTTCAACCAGAATTGGTGCAATTATGGGATTAGGAATTGCATATGCAGGTTCCCAGAATGAGCAGGTGAGTAGTTTCTTTCAGTAATACTAGTTGAGATGCTTGTGGCTTTTTATTTGAGATTATAATTTGACTGATTGCTTCTCTCAGTTACGATACAAGTTGGCACCTATTCTGAGTGATCCTAAAGCTTCACTTGATGTGATTGCTTTCACGGCAATTGCATTGGGCTTGATCTACGTGGGTTCTTGCAATGAGGAAGTTGCTCAAGCAATAATATTTACGTTGATGGACCGGAGTGAATCAGAGTTGGGAGAGCCCCTTACACGACTACTACCACTTGGCCTTGGTCTTCTTTATCTTGGGAAGCAGGTATTTACCTGATTGGCAGTTTCAATTGCCTCTTTTGTTGTCCTTTTGTTTTTTTCAGTTAATTAAAAAGACAACCTTGATTCTACAAAACTCCCACCATGCAAGGTCCAAATCAAAGTTGGATCTTTAGTTTCTGAAAACATTGAATAGTTAGGAGGGGTTTTCCTATTAGGTTGGGTCAAAGTCACTCGTGTAATATTTACTCCATAATGTGCTCTATTACAACAGGAAAGCGTGGAGGCAACAGCTGAAGTTTCAAAGACTTTTAATGAAAAAATTAGAAAGTATTGTGACATGACACTACTGTCATGTGCCTATGCTGGAACTGGGAATGTTCTCAAGGTACACTCTTATAATATACTTAACCTTTAAATGAAAAGATTTCTGCTGCAGCCTTTAATGCTTATAATTGCCGGTGCTTATTTCACGCAGGTGCAAAATCTTTTGGGTCATTGTTCACAACATCTTGACAAAGGTGAAATGCACCAAGGTCCTGCAGTTCTTGGAATTGCTATGGTAGCAATGGCTGAAGAATTAGGTGTTGAGATGGCTATTCGATCGTTAGAACATCTTCTACAGTATGGAGAGCAGAATATTCGCCGAGCAGTTCCTCTGGCACTTGGTCTGCTCTGCATATCAAACCCAAAGGTAAAATAGATTTGCCTCCCTGCTTAGTATCACCCTGGTATTGTTATTTATCAGTATAGAACACATTATGACCTTGTTCTGAAAAGACGACAGATGGTAAACATCTGTTGCAATCTCAAGCAAGATTTCGTGTTTGTTTACTTTGCTGATTGCCAACTCTTTAATTGATTGTCACAGGTCAATGTTATGGATACCTTGAGCAGACTTAGCCATGATACTGATTCAGAAGTAGCAATGGTAAGATGGTAGAGCCTCTTAAATCATTGCTGTCTATGATATGATTTTTATTTTTTGTAATAAATTTTTTTGTATGCTACAGGCAGCTGTTATCTCCTTGGGTCTAATAGGCGCTGGAACAAACAATGCTCGGATTGCTGGCATGCTACGCAATCTTTCAAGCTATTACTACAAGGATACCAGCCTTCTATTTTGTGTATGTTTCATCTATAAGCTGTTCTTATTTTTTAATTCCGGTTGTTTCAATGATCTCTGATTTTCTTTTCTGCCCTACAGGTGCGAATTGCCCAAGGTCTTGTACATTTGGGAAAGGGACTCCTTACACTTAATCCTTATCATTCTGACCGGGCCTTATTGTCACCGTAAGTAAATTCTTATTTTCCCATCTTCTGTTGTCTCTTGACTGAATCTTTTTATTGTCATATAGCAAGCTAATTTGAGTTGGTGACTTCAAATGACATTGGTTCATTGTGATAATTCTACTTGACATTACTTCCCTTTAAATTTTTACAGGACAGCACTTGCCGGCCTAATTACTATGTTACATGCTTGCCTCGATATGAAAGCTATTGTGTTGGGAAAATATCACTACGTTCTCTACTTCCTCGTTTTGGCAATGCAGGTTTGTATGAGTCTCATTTCTTCTCTTTTCCCCCATTGAAACTGGTTTTAATTATACTCTGTTGCAACAGCCAAGGATGTTGTTGACTGTGGATGAGAACTTAAAGCCTCTATCAGTACCTGTCCGAGTTGGTCAAGCTGTGGACGTTGTTGGACAGGCAGGTCGTCCTAAGACGATCACTGGATTTCAGACCCATTCTACCCCTGTTCTCCTGGCTGCTGGGGATAGGGCAGAGCTAGCCACAGAAAAGTAATTCTACTACTACTGCCATGTAAACTTTGAAAATGAGCTTTCTTGTCTCTGTCATACTAACAGTTGTTTTTTCTGCAGATATATTCCCCTATCACCAATTCTTGAAGGTTTTGTAATATTGAAGGACAATCCAGATTATAGGGAAGAGTGAGGACCTTAATGATGTTTTTCTCATTTCTTTTGGTGTGTGAACAGTGCTTAGTTATCTTACTTTTGAAATAGTTAAAATGTAAAAGGAATCATTTTAAATTATTCTCTCTTTAATCTGCCAATTTATGAGCATTTTTCTAACGTGTATTTGATGATGCATTATTTTGCGGTGCTGATTAATTTGAAAGATAGTTTATTAAGTATGCAGGCAATGTGATTAGATTTTATTCGTAAATTTAATTATTGGGAAAAGCTAACATGTGTCCCAAGGACACCAGTTAATGAAATATTTATAGATTTTTTTTCTTGAAATGCGTGCATTTAGGGTATCGAAACTTTAAATATAACTTTATTGCATTTATTTATATGAAACTTTTTATATTTATAGAATCCTTAACATGTGCCCTAAATTCACATGTTAGCATGATCCTAAATAATTTTGTAGAGAATTTATTTAGAATTGAATTTTATTTTCTTCTTTTTGAAGCTCTCTAAAACTTTTGACATGAGAGACAATTATGGAATCAAAAAACGGAACCATATTTGAATTTCAAATATTTAGATATTTGTAAGTTTTCGGAAAGGAGGATGGTTTTATTAAATTCATTTCATAGTATTATTATGATATTATCTCTCCCTTACTTAGGGATGGCTCAAAAAATGAGGAGGGAGATGTTGAAAGTACTATCTAAAATAAAACTTTAGATCTTTTCAAAATCTTCATTCTTCCAAGTCATATTTTCATAGTTTTAACATAGTATAAATTCTCAAAATATGTCATTCTTATAATCAATGTTAAAAGTACTTCATATAAGGTTAGTCTTGAAAAAAAAAACATGTAAGTTTTCGGAAGGGATGCTAGTTTTGTTAAATATATATCTTTAGTATAATTATGGTATTATGTTTTTCTTACTTAAAGAGGGAGATAGTTAAATTAAGAAAAAATATTGTTGAGTGGTGAAGACTTACACACACACATATATATATATGTATATATATATATATATAGATTGTGAGAATGAATCTGAACAATTGGATTTTAATATAAATGGTGGAGATTATGGGTGGATCATTTTTTTCCCTCTCCTATATCATTTATTTCAAAATGGAGGAGAGAAAAAAAATTCACCCATAATCTCCACCATTTATTTTAAAATCCAATGGTTCAATTTATTCTCACATTCTCATAGAATATAAAAATGACATTCTCATATGATATGTAATATATATATCATATATATATATATATATATATATATATATATATATATATATATATATATATATATATATATATATATATATATATATATATATATATATATATATATATATATATATATATATCAAATGTTAAATATGATATAAAAATAAAAATTATTAGTTAAATATAAAATTTATTTAAAACAATTTGTATACATAATAGGTAATCATGACTAATATTTTATTTTGGAGTTTGATAAAATTTAAAGTAATGAAAAGTTAAACAATGGAATGGAAGTAAAAGAGATCTATATTTAATAAAAAAAAAGTTATGTTTATATCAAAAACAACCAACCGTTTTTACCAAAATAAAAGCACGAACAGTAATTAAAATATACCTCACACGTTGGTTGAAAATAAATCTGTTTTTATGTTCTAAAAAGTTTGGCCTATAATAAAGGAGGTATAAATATTATCCAACTAAAATTGAAGTAAACAAATTATCCTTATTTTAAGTTTAACTCTACTTGTGATACATTCTTATTTTAAAATAAAATTAAAAACAAATTTATTACAGCTGATTGATCGAAATTTAAATATCAAATATCAAATCTTTTTAAAATTTTGTAACAAATTTCGTAGGGAATATGGATATGTGATAAGATATTAATATTATTTTGTTTTTAATTTTCAATCTTCACCAATATTATAAATACATACATCATAAACACTTAGAATCACAACACTTGATCAACATAACCACACATTATTGAGAGAGAAAAAAAACAATGGCTATAGAGAAGAAAAGTGCATTGTTACAAAATTCAGAAGAAGTCTTGATGAAAAAGAGATCTATGGCTATTGAGAAGATCAATGCATATATGAAAAAATTGGAAACGATGAAGAAGGAATTTGATCCATTATCTCATTTTACTTTGCATAGAGTATTGTCTAAAATTTCTCCACAATTTTATGCCAAAGATGAGTTAACAAAGATAGAGAAAATCAATCAAGTTTTGTTTAAAGAAACAAATCGTTCTCTTATTTCAAAGTAAAATGGAAAGAGGAGAAGTAAGTGCCTTAAAAAGGTGTCGTCCAAGTGATAAGTGTTGGGTGTAAGAATAACATTACTTGATATTATGTTAAATATGTTGATAACTTGATAAGTGTCAAATGTTTTATCTAAATATTAAAATTTTGGTACCATTTGAGAAAGTTTTGGTGGATAGACAAATGCTCATAATTATAATTATAATTTTTATTATAGTGGTCATTGAATAACTAATAATTATAATTATAATTTTGATAAATAGTTATGATTTTTATAATATTGGTAGTTGGATATTATTATTATTATTATTATTATTATTATTATTATTATTATTTTCTTTTATTATTATTAATACATTTTTTTTTATTATTTATACAGGGTTAATTTAATAAATACTATAATTAAGATTTTGTTAAGAGTTTCTATCATAAGGATACATAGTTAAAGTTGCCATCATGTCAACCTTGAATTTATATATACTAGATCTATTGCCATGTGTTGCTCGAGTTTGATTAGAATTTTTATATTAATAATATATATATATATATATTATCATTTGTTTAAATATAGGGTTAATACTACTTTACCCCCTGCCATATAAGCGAGATTCGGTTTACCCCCCTCTAAAAAAAAAACTTATTGGACAAACCTTGCAAAATAAAGATTCCATCAAATTTGACCCTGATCAGTTTTTTTGGCCAAGATTCTTAGAATCTTGCCTACGTGGCATTTTTGGTAGTGCTGACTGTACAGCACATTGCTTATGTGGCACAGTCAGCACTGCCACGTGGAATTTATTTATTTTTTTAATTTTTTTTTTTGAAAAATTTTTTTATTAATTTTTTTTTTAATAAAAATTTAATATTTTTCTAAATTTTTTTTTTAATAAAAATTTAATATTTTTCTAAATTTTTTTTATTAATTTTGTTGATTTTTTTTTTAAAAAAAAATTAATATTTTTTTTACGTTTTTATTATATATAAATTATAAAAAAATTGAAAAAGAATTATAAAAAATTAGAAAAATTAAAAAAAATTTACGTTTTTATTAATTTTTTTAAAAATTTTTTTCCAAAATTGTTTTACTGTTTTTTTAATTATTTTTAAAATTTATTTTTATTATATATAAATTCGCAGGTATTTTCAAATTCGTAGGTAAATCCACAGGTATTGTCAAATTCGCAGGTAAATCTGCATGTATTTTTAAAGGTAAATCCGCAGGTAATTTTAAATTCGTAGTTAAATCCGCAGGTATTGTCAAATCCGTAGGTAAATCCGCAGGTATTTTTAAATCCGTAGGTAAATCCGCAGGTATTGTCAAATTCGTAGGTAAATCCGCAGGTATTGTCAAATTCGCAGGTAAATTTGCAGGTAAATCCGCAGGTAAATTCGCAGGTAAATCCCCAGGTATTGTCAAATTCGTAGGTAAATCCGCAGGTATTGTCAAATCCGTTGGTGAATCCGCAGATATTTTTAAATCCGTACGTAAATCCGCAGGTACTGTCAAATATTTTTTAAAAACGTAAAAAAATATTAATTTAAAAAAAAAATTTTTTTTTTTTAAAAAAATATTAATTTTAAAAAAAATTTCAAAAAAAAAAAATTAAAAAATAAATAAATTCCACGTGGCAGTGTTGACTGTGCCACATTGCTTATGTGTTGTACAGTCAGCACTATCAAAAATGCCACGTAGGCAAGATTCTAAGAATCTTGGCCAAAAAAACTGATCAGGGTCAATATTGATAGAATCTTTATTTTGCAAGGTTTGTCCAATAAGTTTTTTTTTTAGAGGGGGGTAAACCGAATCTCGCTTATATGGTAGGGGGTAAAGTAGTATTAACCCTTAAATATATTTAAAAGTAATATTAAATATAAACAAAAGATTCAGCTAGGAAATAACAGTGATGCGTTGTCGAATTTGTTTTTCTCC
The DNA here is from genome assembly GCF_029867415.1 of Vicia villosa. NCBI lineage: Eukaryota > Viridiplantae > Streptophyta > Magnoliopsida > Fabales > Fabaceae > Vicia > Vicia villosa. The sequence continues at coordinate 124,416,194 of NC_081184.1, read as the reverse complement.
TCGTTACAACAACGACACTATAGTTTCAGAAGCGGTTTGAGCATTTACCGGCGACGAAAATTAATTATCAGTGCAAAGTGAATTTTAAAGTTCGAGAAGAAAATTCATGGAAAGAAGAATGGAAAATTGGGGCTGGTTTCAGTTGCGGCTTTAGATTCAAGGGAGAAAAAGATTGAAAATTGGGACTGAGTTCAATTTATGCGTTCGATTCAGAGAAGAAGAAAATTGAAAATTGGGGTTTGGTTTAACGATGAAAGTGTAGCTCTATTAGTTTTCAAACAGGAATTAACAAAATTAAAAGTCACGTGATTCATTTAATCCATGTTATAATCCTAGCCATTCATTTTAGGGTTAATACCTATTTTCACCCCTGCCATATAGGCGACATTTGAAAAACCCCCCTGCAAAAAAAAAGTTGCAAGAATTTAGTAAGCATGTTAATGTCCAAAAATTTGACTTGGGTGGGAGTTGAACCCACACATTTCCACTTAAGCTGTGCTTCGCCTGACCACTAGGCTGGATATTTAAACTTGTTATATATTACTTTTAATTCTTCTTATCTATACTTACGTTATATATATATATATATATATATATATATATATATATATATAATATATATACTATACTTACGTTATATATATATATATATATATATATATATATATATATATATATATATATATATATATATATATATATATATATATATATATATATATATATATATATATACTATATTTACGTTAAATACTTACGTTATATATATATATATATATAATATATATACTATACTTACGTTTTATATATATATATATATATAATATACTTACGTTAAATATTTATGTTTTATATATAATAATAATATATTTACGTTAAATAATAATAATAATAATATATATACTAAACCAATACTGTAGCTATTTAAATAAATTAAAAATAAACTAAACTAATTATATTAATACATATTAATTAATTTAAAACTAGTTTAATTAATATAGTTAAATTAAAAATATTTTTATTTAATATAAAAAATATTTAAATACATATAGTTTAATTAATATATATTAAATAAAAAATATTTAAATACATTTTTATTTAATAATTAAAATGTATGTTTTTATTTAATATTTAAATACATTTTATTTAATTTAATACGTTTTAATTGTATTTGTTTAATAAGTTTAAATATTAAATAAAAAATATTTAAATACATTTTTATTTAATAATTAAAATGTATGTTTTTATTTAATATTTAAATACATTTTATTGAATTTAATACGTTTTAATTGTATTTGTTTAATAAGTTTAAATATTAAATAAAAAATATTTAAATACATTTTTATTTAATAATTAAAACGTATGTTAGAAAATAAAAATTAATTAAATAAAAATAAATTAAATTAAATTAAACATAAACGTTAAATTAAATTAAATAAATATTAATTAGAAAATATAAACTAAATGAAATTAATATAATTAGTATATAATTAGTTGTATATAATTATTAATTAAATGCAAATAATAAGTTGGATACTATAACAATAATTAAATGTAAACATATATCAACTTGGAACATGCAGCTTAGTGGTCAAGCGCCGCAGCTTATGGTGGAAGGGAGTGGGTTCAACGGAGTGGGTTCAACTCCCACTTCCAACAAATTTTTAACATGTTATCTTATATTAACCAAAAATAAAGATAATATAAAATACATGTGGCATTAAAATTAATAAATAAATAAAATAAAAAGCCACCTGGGCATCCACGTCATAATAAAAAGCCACCTGGGCATCCACGTCATTAAAAAAATAAAAAAAATACATGCCACGTAAGCTTTTTGGATGACTGGATCTGACGAAGGTTTAAAATGAGAGAATCTTCAAATGTTAGGGGAATTCTTGCAACTTTTTTTTTTTGCAGGGGGTTTTTCAAATGTCGCCTATATGGCAGGGGTGAAAATAGGTATTAACCCTTCATTTTAATCCAAAGGTTAAAATTACATCCTCTCACTCTCGCATAAAAAGTGGCTTTCTCACTAGATACATTCCATATATATATATATATATATATATATATATATATATATATATATATATATATATATATATATATATATATATATATATATATATATATATATATATATATATATATATATATATATATATATATATATATATATATATATATATATATATATATATAATTGATGAGTGGGTGAAGAATTTGAAAAAAAATATAAATATTAAATATATGAATGAGTTTGGTTTTAAATAAATTATAAAATTATTATTATTATTATTATTATTATTATTATTATTATTGTTATTATTATGTTTTTATTTAGAATTGCTCTAAAAATGTTACATAAGATTATTGTTAGGTGTTATCTAAACATGCCACATAAAATTTCTGATTAGGGTTGTGTTGAAGTTTGTTAACATAACAACATTGAATAGATTAAAATTAAAATAAGATTACGATTAAAATAAAATAAGTAAGATTGCATTAAAAATAGATAAAAAAATTGCAATCTAATTTTTTAAAAAGTAATAATAATAAAATAAAGTACTGAGGCAGTATATATATATATGTCACGGTAGATTCCAATCCAAAGACATGAGATCTGTCAAAGTCATGAGAAAAAACCCTAACACGTTGTCTTCCGCTGATCTTCTTCCTTTTGATCTGATTTTAGAAATACTAACTAGGTTACCGGTGAAGTCCCTTCTCCAATTCCGATGCGTCTCTAAATCTTGGAATTTACTAATCTCTGATCCAAAATTTGCTAGAAAGCACCTTAACCTGTCAACCACGCCCCGCCGCGTCCTCCGTTTAAGCTACGACACTCCCTCGTACAGGTATATTCTAAATTCTTACTCACTCCAATCCATTTTCACGGACGCGGACGCTAACTTCACTCAATTTGAATATCCACTTTTAAAGCGCTCTTCCATATATTACGCTGTTGGCTCTTGTGACGGAATCCTTTGTTTTGCCAATCATCCTACTTTCACCGATTATAAACCTTTTGTTGTACTTTGGAATCCATCTATTGCAAAATTTAAGGAATTGCCCCCTTTTGAAAACCTCTCGCTGCTCAAAGGGCTCAATTGGGTTCGTACGTCATATGGATTCGGCTATGATCATGTTTCTCATGATTACAAAGTGGTTGTTATTTACAACCCCACTAATAGTAATGGTGTTACTGAAGGCACAACTCAAGCAAAGGTTTATACTTTGAATACTGATTCTTCTTGGAGAACCATTCAACCTTTCCCTTTCGGTATTAACTCTAATTATACACTAGGAAGATATGTATGCGGTTCAATGAATTGGATGTCCTATAATCAACTCACCCATCGACGCTGTATTGTTTCTTTGGATTTAGGCGACGAGTCTTATCAAATCATTTTGCCGCCTACTGACCTGAAAGATTATTTGAGATTGTCTGTCTTGAGGGATTGCTTGTGCATAATCTCTGATCACGATGTTTGGCTCATGGAGGAATATGGAATTCAAGACTCTTGGACTAAATTGTTCAACGTTACTCACTTGTTAGATCCTCCGTCTAAGTCTTTTACCTTGACAACTTTATTATATATTTTTGAACAAGATCAAGTGCTGCTGCTCTTTAGAAAGGCTTGTGAAAGAATCTTGATTCTTTACAATTTCAAGAATGACACTTCTAAAGTTAGTTTTACGTTGAAAGACATCCCAGAACTGTGTGTTGAGAGTTTGATATCACCATGTTCTTAATGCTAGAATTATTTTTCAAGACCATCAAGATCAAGTGCTGCTGTTTACAATTTCAATAATGGTGCTTTATTTTTATTATAATTATTATTTAGTTTTTAAATCTACTTTTTTTAATTTTTTTTTCTTTCATATATCAATTTAATAATATATAATGTATTGTAGTTTCTTTGTCATGGTAACTTAATACAATTTTTTTAACTTTTGTTTTGGATTGACTTCTCTAGTAATACATTTTATATAGAAACTCTTGTTTTTCAATTAATGTACAACTACTGATATTGGAATTTCTGCCGCGTCAATTTTTTTTCCAACACTGTTTGTGTTTTGACAGCAGCACCAAGAAACTCTGATAAAACCGCGATTGTGTTATGCAAATTGATAAAAATAAGTATAATTGCTTACATCATGTAATAGGCTTAGGTTGTTCTGTCTCCTTCTGTTATATGTCTAAAGGCATTTGTGTATTATGGGATTGTTGCCAGGAACTTTTGTGAAGACACAATCACTAACCTTTGCATCAGGTTTGGTTGAAGCTGTTCATACTGGTGCGGCTTTGCGTTGCTGGCCATCTCCCTCCAATACTGTAAGTTACAAATCTTTGCATGGCATATTTAATCACTTGATGTACCGGTTTGCAAAAATGACACTTTGAATGGTGTGATTGAAGTCCTCTTTATTTCACTTGGCAACTATCAGCTTGAGATACAAACGAAAAAAGCTAGCAACTGCATCATTTTATAGCGCTTTGTCATTTGCAAGTTGCTTTAATTCTTGCATACACTTTTTTGTTTATTGTTTAGACACGAGAGCCTAAAGGCTACTCATCTTTCTGGCCATCTTTGAACTTGGTTCGACATAATTTCATTTTTTAATGATAAATGCAAAAAGTGTTAAATTGGACATGTTTATGGAAATGTGTGACGTGTTTTAGCAGTTGCATTCCGATGACGAGATTGACACAGCAGGAAACTAAGGGAGAGGTTGATGGACCATGGAGATATTGTTCAATTTTCAAGCTGACAAAGTTGCTTAGTCGGTTATAATCTTAGCTATTGAATATTGATTTCTCATTTCTTTTATATGCCTAAGTTGACGTCTTTAATTTAGGATTATAATTGTGTATGCAGTAAACATTTATAATTCAAGTGGAATAGGCGGATGGCTGCATTGATGTTATTTCTATTTTATTAATGATTATAACAGACTAAGTAACTTCAAATTGTGAGATTGAAATTTTCTGTTAAATGAAAATTAGTCCATTGTAAATTGCAATATAACTTGGCTATGCCCTTCCTATCTTGTTTAAAAAGAAAATAATGTGTGCCAATGGTCTTCTATTTTCTTCAGATTACTCTTGTGATTTTTTATATCAAGATTCTTTGCTACATTCTCCTCATAAGGATACTATTTTGTAAATTTTTTTTTGAATAACCAGTTTTTTTTTAAAATTTCAGAAATAACAAGTATTTCAAATAAATTACACAAATAGCAATTTTTTTAAAAAAATATACGTTGTCGCCGGGGGTGGCGACAACACTTAACCCATATAGTTGTCGCCAATGGGCCTGGCAAATGCATGTATAAAATAGGTGGTGTCGCCACCCCCTGGCGACAACACCCTCCCTTTATTTTTTTTTCAATTTTTTTATATTATTTTTTTTACTTATTATTTTTAACTATTTTTTTAGTTTGGAAAAATAATATCAATAAACAAAAAAGTACCAAATACATTAACCATTAATTATAATTAAAAAAGTACATTAAAATTAAAAACAACACAAAATACATTAACGATAATAATAAAATTCCTATTGATCGCTGAGTCGACGGCCCCTCAATGCATTTCGGGTATATAAAGTCTGTGAGCCGTCCTTGACCTCTAGAATTCCCTCTATAGGAAAGGCGGGTGCCCGCGGCGCCTTCAAAGCTTTGTCTTGGTGGGTTGAAATTTCGCCTAGTGGGTGCGGCCTCGAAGTTTGGTCTTTGGAAGTTGGTGGTGGGTTCGGTTTGGTTAAAATACACTGGTTGTTGTGGTGTATTGAAGTTCAATGGTTGGTTGGGGTATTATGATGTTTGTTGGTCGAATGAGTTGTATGGCGGGTATTCTTCTTGTATGCCTATGTCTGGGGTAAGTGGTGGTGATCTGGAAGAGCTCGCCATATTGAGTTCTTGGAAGCGTAGGTGGTGGGGTTGAGTTTGTGGTTGAGTTTGAAATGGTTGTTGGTGGTGGTATTGTTGGGATTGTTGTTGTTGTTGTTGTTGGTAAATAGGTGTTTGTTGGTTTATTGGTTGCTGCTGGTAATTGGGTGGTTGTTGTTGTGGGTAATGTTGTTGTTGGAAATTTGGTGGTGGTTGTTGATGTTGGAAATATGGTGGCGGTTGTTGTTGTTGGAAATTTTGTTGTTGTTGTTGTTGGAAAATATGTGGTTGTTGTTGTTGCTGTCCTCCAAAATATGGTTGTTGTGCTCGCGGGTCTGCCAAATAGAAAGGGTCAGACACAAACATTTCGGGATTTGTGACCGTTCTGTACCTGTTGACATATTCAGCCGTTGGTTTCATTTCGGCCGGCGCCACAGGAAATTGTAGGACAGTGGTGGAACGACGAGCCCATATTTTACGCTGCTCTTTAGCAAACGTCTTCCAATTATGTACGTACCACTGTTGGCTAACCTTTTGCAGATGCCAAGGTTCCAAACACTCAGGGGGGTCAGGGATACCTTGATGCATGCTGAATTGGAGCTTCACACGGTCACTTTGGTGCATCTCCATAGTAGAAGGAGAAACAACTGCTGCTGGGAGTTTCTTTCTGAAGAATCTCCGAGCTAGAGTTGCTCCACAATCTAATCTTTGTTTGATTTCGGACAGACACGCTTCTATTGACAGCGCATACAACAGTCCGGCAAATGGTTGGCACAACCCCCCGTCTAAGCATGTCTACTGTATTAGGCATATCGCACAAAATTTTATGAGAGAGATCAAAGATAAATTTTTGAAGAACCACTTGGTGAACGCGGGGTATGCCTTAAACCAACCTGGATTTCAATACTACCTCAGAGAAATAGCATTGTCAAATCCAGATGCAGGGAGGTGGATTGACAGCATTGACAGAGCGAGATGGACTAGGTCATACGACAATGGGGCTAGGTGGGGCCACATGACTACAAATCTTGTGGAATCAATGAACGGGATTTTTAAAGGCATACGAAACCTATCTGTAACTGCTTTGGTTAGTGCAACGTATTTTCGGATGGCAACTTTGTTCGCCACAAGAGGTAAGCGGCGGAATTCAGTGTTACAAACACAACAGGTATACAGCGATGTCTGCATGAAATATATACAACAAGAATCTGCCAAGGGGAACACTCATCGAGTGACAGAGTTCGACCGTCACGGCCACACCTTCAGTGTCAAAGAAACAATTGACCACAACCAGGGGCTGCCACGACAGTATCACGTCTCAATCCCAGGTCGTTGGTGCGACTGTGGCCAATTTCAAGCCTATCGCATGCCTTGCTCCCATGTCATTGCAGCATGTTCACATACTCACTTTGATGCATTATCATTGGTATCAGAAATTTACAAGGTATCAACGTTGCTCAACGTATAAGACAATTACTTTCCGGTGGTAGCGATGGAGGCATATTGGCCTGTTTACAAGGGGGAAACAGTTTGACATAACGATTTAATGCGTCGGAATAAAAGCGGTCGACCAAACAGCAGGCGTATTAGAACCGAAATTGACGCAACTGAAAAAATGCAGAGGAAGTGTAGTATATGTCGTGAGGTAAGACATAATAGGAACAAATGTCCCAATCGTGGATCTAGCTCCACAACATAGTTTTTAGGTGCAATGATATTTGTAATTTATTTTTTCAATGAAATGGACTTTTTTTCATTAATTAGATGGGTTACAACAACACAACAAACAACAAACACTAGGACTAGAAATAAATTTTTACCTAAAGGAAACATTTGAACAGACAACACAACAACACAACAAACAATTAAAATCTAGGAAATTATAGCGGTTAAAACAATGTCATCTGTTCCGTCCATTATTTGTTCAGTATCAAGGTCGGTTTTCACATCAACCCACCAACGGATCGTCTCTCCGGTCCTAAGCGACACCCTTGTTCTAAGCCTCTGAATCCTTTTTATTTCTTCCCCGGGACTGTACTCCCCTTCTAACTGTGCCATCAAAATCCGCTTCAGGTTGTTGAAGTCGCGGATGTTCCAAAACGTCACCGCCATAGGGGGTTAGACCGGGGAAAAATTACATGCCCATAACATCTCTTGTATTCCGGCGCCGGCACAGGACGACTGGATGATGTTCGTTGCCATGACTGCGGCCTTATGCGAGACATGATCAATAATGCGAAGTGAAAATGGAAAAATTGAAGGAGAAAATCATGAAGATTGATTGCATGATGAGCTGCTATATATAGGCAAAAATATTAGGTGTTGTCGCCACCTAAGGAGGCGACCGGGACAGCTGGATGCAGCTAAAAAAAATAATATAAAAAAACTGGAAAAAAAAACCAGCTAAAAAAAATAATATAAAAAAATTGAAAAAAATAAAATAAAGGGGAGGTATTGTCGCCAGGGGGGTGGCGACAACACTAAGCATTTGCACATAGTCGCCAGGCCCATTGGCGAATTCATTGAAATTGGAGTCTTGTCGCCACCCCCTGGCGACAACGTGTTAATTTAAAAAAAATGGCCATTTATGTAATTTATTTGAAATACTTGTTATTTCTTGAATTTTTTTAAAAAAACTGGTTATTAAAAAAAATCCTATTTTGTGCATCCAGAAATTGTTGTCTTATTTTAATAGACATGAGGTACCCAATGTAACCTATTTGAAGCACGTACTCACCCACTTAAAGTTAAAAGTATAAAAGTTAAGAATGAAGCAGCTCTCTGGTCAAACCTAAAGATAAGAAGATGCTCATTGGAAATAAACATTTGATGAAAGCACTGTAACCAGAACTAACAATGAACTGATAATTTCAGAATGTTATAACTCATTCACTTAATGTCAACCACCTCCTCAAACTTGTAGTTGAAGGATGTGCTATAAAACACTCTGACAATCAACTCAATCTTTAATCGAGAGTATGAGACTTTTAGGGTTTAGAGTGTGTATCACAATTATAACTTGAGTTACATGTGAGTATTTATTGGACAAACTCCAGAGTTTTTCAAGTGGAGTTCATGTATCTGCTGTGTAATATGAATCAAGCTGCATAGTATGGACTATTTTGCAGCAGATCAGGCAGATGGAATTTTAAGACCCTGAACTTTTGGATGTACGAATATGAGCTTGTAGAAAAAATTGTGGAAACGGCCATTAAAATTTGACTTGCTTGTGTTATGCATTCCCTTCTAGCATGATGAGTGGATTGAGAAAGGGTAGCAATGCCCATTAATTTCTCAAGTTTTATTTGATAACAGAGAATCAGAACTTGGTGGTGGGCAATGCAGAACATTGATTACACAACACTTGGGTTTGGAACCTCAACTAGAATCTGTACCCATTTGAATATTTACTGTTTACTTGGGTTTGGAACCTCAAACTAGAATCTGTACCCATTTGAATACTTACTTTTTACTTGGGTTTGGAACCTCAAACTAGAATCTCTACCCATTTGAATATTTACTTTTTACTTGGGTTTGGAACCTCAACTAGAGTCTATACCCATTTGAATATGAGAATTTCTTTCCTGACCCCACTATGGGGGTGACCCCAGCGAAAAACCAAAAACACCCCTACTTCGGAAATGCATTTCCGAAGTAATTTTTTTTCAATTTTTTTTCCAGAATTCGAAAATGCACTTCCGAAAACATCAAATGGGGGTGTTTTCGGAGATGCATTTTCGAAAACACCCATTTTTGGAGGTTTCGAAAGTATACTTCCGAAAAACAAAAATCAAGAGGAGGAGATCACTGATCAGATACACTGTTCATTCTGCAAAATACACGGCCGCAGAAACAAATAAAAACCCTAAACTTTGTTTTTCACATGTTATTTAATTGATTCATAGCATGCTGTTGTTATTAATGATGTTGTGTTTGGAGTTGAATAGTGAAAAAAAAGAGAAGTTTCGTTCATGATTGGGACAGTGCCATTGTTTTTGTTTTCTTGTGAGAAAAGACAAAGGGTTCATTTGTTTTATGGTTGATGATTGATTTTCTGGGTTTTCAGTGTTTGAGGTTTTTCTGTGTTCTTTGATTGAGAAGATGATGAACAAAGTTTAGGGTTTTTGATTTGTTTCTGCGGCTATGTATTTTGCAGAATGAACAGTTTTCGGAAATATACTTCCGAAACCTCAAAAAATGGGTGTTTTCGAAAATGCATCTCCAAAAACACTCCCATTTGATGTTTTCGGAAGTGCATTTCCGAATTCTAGGAAAATTTTGAAAAATAAATTACTTCGGAAATGCATTTTCAAAGTAGGGGTATTTTTGGTTTTTCGTCGCGGGTGACCAAAAAGGTAGGGGGTCTATAAAGAAAATCTCTTTGAATATTTACTTTTTACTTAGGTTTAGAACCTCAACTAGAATCTGTACCCATTTGAATATTTACTTTTTACTTGGGTTTGGAACCTCAAACTAGAATCTGTACCCATTTGAATATTTACTTTTTACTTGGGTTTGGAACCTCAACTAGAATTTATACCCATTTGAATATTTACTTTTTACTTGGGTTTGAAACCTCAAACTAGAATATGTACCCATTTGAATATTTACTTTTTACTTGGGTTTGGAACCTCAACTAAAATCTCTATCCATTTGAATATTTACTTTTTTGTTAGCTTCACTTACTTTCATGCTTAATGCATAATAATAAGAGGACTACTATTCCTACACTTAAAATCTAACACCCTATACCTACACCCAATGAAATACAGCAATGACATGTGCTTCTTCGTATTTAAAAAAGTAAAAAATAATGATTAAATATAATAAAATAATAAAACAGTATAAAAATACAGTGTAAGATGTAACTTTTAATGTACGACTATCATTTCTCTAATAATAACTCTTGTTTTTTTAATAGTCTATTATACAAACTCTTGTTTTTTTGAATAATCTATTAAACGTTACCAAATAAATTAAAAGTAAAAATTAAATAAAAAATAATTTAGATAGTTTTTAATACAAATTTATTTTTTATTATACTAAAAATTATTATGTGATTTAAACTATGATCTAAGATGAGGAACTCCTTTAAGTGTATTCAGACACCACAAATTAAGATGAGGAACTCCTGAGTAAATTTAGACACCACATAATATAAGATGAGAAACTCCTCAGAGTATATTTAGACACCACAAACTAAAATGAGGAACTCCTATGAGTGTATTCACACAGAACATACTAAGGTGTGGAACTCCTAACTATATTCAGACACCACAGATGATGGTCAAATATGTGTGAACTATGGATGAGAGTCAAATGAAGATTGTCAATTATGTGTGAACCATATCAGTGATGCATTAAAGATGATAAACTATGTGTGAACCATGTCAGAGATGCATAGAAGATGATCAATTATATGTGAACCATGTCAGGGATGCATTAAAGATGGTAGACTATGTGTGAACCATGTAAGATAGCCAATTGATGATGGTTAACTATGTGTGGACCATGTCAGAGATGCATTGAAGATGGCCAATCATGTGTAAACCATTTAAGATAATCAACTGATGATGGTGAACTTTGTGTGAACTATGTCAAGGATGCATTGAAGATAGTCAACTATGTGTGAACCATGGAATATAGTTAACTGATGATGTTCAAGATAGTCAATTGATGATGTTAAACTATTTGTGAACCATATCAGAGATTCATAGGATGATGGTTAACTATGTGTGAACCATGAAAGGTAGTCAACTGATGATGGTCAACTATGTGTGAATCATAGGAGGGATGTATTGAAGATGGTCAAGAATATGTGAACCATGGAAGATAGTTAACTTATGATGGTCGACTACGTGTGAATCATGTCAGAAACGCATTGATGATGGTTGACAATGTGTGAACCAAGGATGGGATGCATTAATGATGGTCAACTATGTGTGAACAATTCTAGGGATGCACTGATGATGTCTGATTGTGTATGAACCACGTCAGACAATCAACCGATGATCTCCGAATATGTGTGAACCATGTCAAGGATACATTAAATGTGAAATAATATTGAAATAATTCGATACGGTAATATAATATGTTGAAAAAAATATGAACCATAATTAAGCGTGAAATAATTAAAAAGAAACGTACCGTGAGGAGTGTGCATGATCCAATCAACTGTCTGGTCCTCCAGTTGGAGGCTTCATTCAGCTTCTGATATAGGTATACCATAATAACTGCCCCCAGTTCCACAAGGCCACTGTAGTCAGATCAATAAAGTATCGAAAAAGTGCAGTGCCTACCAAGAACGTGAACCAACACCGCAGAGCGCAAGCACGGTGATACTTAGTAAAAAGCCCGTCACCCTTCTTCTCCGACTCCACTGCCGCCACCAAGTGGTTCTCATACAACTCTTTCAAGCTGGAGAACCTAATATGCGCCCCACTCGTCGCTCTGCACTCATAATCAGCCATGTTTGGGTCCATGCCCAGATAATCAACCATCCACTCTATGGCCTCAACCCTCTGTATCTAGGAATGGTCCAGCAGCCTCCATCTGATCGGCAGGTGGAGCAGACAGGCCACGTCGTGTAAGGTGATCATCAACTCCCCAACAGGAAGGTGGAAAGAAGACGTCTCCTTGTGCCACCACTCGGCAAAAGCACCCTGGATGCCGTGACTGATGGTACAATATCTGGTCATGCATAACCCGCCAAGCCCGCTCCCAGCTACCACGTCATTAAACCACTGAGCCTGTGGTTTAAACAGAGAAAATATTTTCCGCGCGTGGTTCACAGATTTTATGGTCGGCCGTTCTTACACAACAAAAACAAAAAAGAAACTTAGTTAGACCTTTAGGAGAAAGTGGAATAAAAACCTAAATAAAAACGGTTAAATTATCAAGTGTAATTAAAACGGTCAAAAAAAAATTAAAACGGTTAAATTATAAAACAGTTAAAAAACTACCTCTCCCTCTCAAACACGTCGAGCGACGTGGTTATGGTAGTAAATCAGCTAGATAGTGTTTGTAGGCCCTCCCGGGTAGCCCTCCTCCGCATCATCCTCCCCGTGCGATGGGTCGTCATGTCTCGCCTCTTCTTCCTCCTCCTCCTCACGTACCACCTCACGAGAGGAAGACGCCCGAGCCAACCGACTCCTCGATCCAGATGAGGAACCAGCAGGCACCTCATCCGTTTGGACGGGTACTTGTACTCAACCTCATCCATGTATCGATGCTAGCTGTACCGCGTGTAACACCCCATATTTTTTAATTTTAATTTAGTCGGAAATTAAATTATTATTTAGAATTATTTAGTATTTTCGTTGAACTAATTGGAGGAATTATGGAAGATTGGTCTTTGGGCCAAGTGTGATATTTAGTAATGAGGGAGTGTTAAGTTGTTGAGCCCATTATTAAATAAGTTATATTGTCATAAAATAAAGAAATAAGAGTAAATTGAGAAATAGAAGAGGAAAACCTAAGAGGGAGAGAAGAAGAACTCGTGGACAAGACCATTTTCGTATTCATGGTGCAGCCCTCACAAAATGAGTCATAACTTTCTGCTCGTAGCTCCAAATCAAGTAATTCTTGAAGATTCAGATTATACACGAAATTTCCTTCGATTTGATATATTAATTCGTGTCAGGGAAGTTCTTGATGAGGGAGATAAGTGAGTTTGAAGATTGGAGATTCTTGCTGAATTTGGAGAAAAAGGGCTTACGGGTTTGATGGAGAAGAAGGGGAAAAGTCCAGATTCTTGGCTAAGGTAAGGGGGGACTCTTCCGGTTAATTTCTATTATGCGATTATATGTAATAGGATGGATTAATGTATGATTCGATTCGATTGGGTATATCGGGATTTGAAATTGTTAGGTTTAGGGAAACTTGATGAATTTGTATGAATTGATGATTAATAGTATGTTTATTTGATGTTTGATGATATCTGATGATGTTCGTGATGACTGTATGTCTGTAAATGACGTTTAGAATCGATTTTGGGTGAAAGGAGTGTGAAATTGCAAGTCTGTCGTAGAGCAGCGAATCTACAAAATCGCACGTCCGTTAAGCGGAGGGGGGTCCGCTAAGCGGAGGTCCCAACGTAGTTCGCTTCTGCCTCACGTCGCTAGTGGTCCGCTGAGCGAACCCTGCTGTGCAGAAATTTCCAAAACTTTAAAATAGTGTATCTTTTGATTCGTGTATCCTTTCTTAGTGTTGTTTTGGGCGTTGAAAAGCAAATTAAATATTTTATATGATGAATCGGTGAGATGGGCGGTGGCCCGAATTATTTTAAAATTTAATTAATTGCTTTGGTGATATACATTGTGCATATGTGGAATTGCGTAGATATGGCAATGTTTCGGTGTGATGATGGACGAATCGTAATTATTATTATTGGGATGATTGTGTAAATAATTTAATGATTGTGCATGATTTGGTTAATGTGACAATGTGGTGAGGTTGTAATGATATAACTGTGATTTTGATGTTATATGTGGTGTGAATTATATTGATATAATTGTAGATGGTGTTGAAACCGAATATACCATTCAATGTTGATTTGGTGAGTTATTGGTGATGACATTGTTCATTTTGATCATGTGGTGATTGTTGCGATCAATGATGATGATTGATTTGTTTTGAATGATGCATGATACATGTACATACTTGTTGGTGATAACTATGGTGAGTTATGGTGAGACGATGCGGTGCATTGGATCGGTGATGTTTTTAAGTATGTTATATGTGTGCATTCATTCATATGCATTCGGTGATGGATCCCGGTGATGTTTGGATCGATGGTGGACATAATTCCCATTGTATGGAATTTGTGTCGGTGGGCCGTATCTCGATGAGGCGTAGATCGGTCAGGTGGATTAATTCCACGGATTATTGGTACCACATGCATAATGTCAGTTAGTCATATGCATCCTTGTCATAACATGATTAAGTTGATTTCAGTGTTATGTTTGGTGTTGTATTTGTTGTGATTAATGAATGATAATTGAATATCTGAATATATGCCAAATTGGGTGAATGATATATTATGATGTTTTATTGCTTATGAGTGCATAACATTGATTAATTGAGAATGAGACTCATCCTTACTTGTTGACATTTTTAAGATTGAGGAGTAGCGACATTAGTGCTCGGTGAAAATGACTCTTAGAGTTTATCCATTATGTTGGTTCGAGTCGGTGTCATGCTTTGATATTGTAACAATGGGGGAACACTAGTATAGAGTTTTGATTTTAACTCTATCTGTTTGTTTTTGGATTTATTTTGTGGGATATTGCATAGATGATGTTATGCTTATCCGTTGAAAAATATTCCGTTGTGTAGAAACATGATTATGATAATTTGATGATTTGTTCCTAAGTGTAGCATGACAATTGACTTATGATAAATTGATTTATTTTAATTGTGGCACCCTTGTTTTTATGTTTACTCTGAATTCTATATAATTGTCGTGGGGTTTAAAAGGGTGTTACACCGCGCGCTCGCGCCGAGTCGATGCGGTCTGGGTCTCCCTACCTTGTCTAAGTCGTGCTTGGTTTCCTGATATTTTCCTGAAAAAATTGAAACCGGTAAGAAGGCGAAACAATCAAGAAAAAAACAATTCTAAGTACAATTCGGAAGTGCATTTTTGAAACTGGTCAGAGGTGTTTTCAGAGACGCACTTCCGAAAACACATGCGAACTCCATTTCTGCAGAAAACTCACTTCTTGCCCTAAATGCTTCAAAATCCATTTTTTCCTATCTAAACACACTCATTGACATATAATAACTTAACCCTATAAAATTTTGCTAATTTCTAACAGCCCTAATATGATTTTCAATCCTAGAGTTTAAGGTTGTGAAACTTACAAATTTGAACCTTTTAATGTAGCCTTTGAATGTTGTAGAGAAACTTTAGATGTCAAACTAAATATAGTAGTAGGAAGAAATGGAGCAAGTTTTGGAAATTTTATATTTTAGGGTAAAATGAAAAGGGGGAGGCTGTTTTGTTTAAACTGCAAAACGCGTATTTTCGATGATGCATCTCCGAAAACACCCTATTTTTAAAAAAATAATGATTTCGGAGATGCATCTCCGAAATCACCCTTTTTATGACTTCGGAGATGCACTTCCGAAATATAAAGGCGTTTTAGAAATTTCACGCGAGTATCTAAGAAGTTTGTGGGGTGGATAAAGAAATTGTCAATTTTTTTCGGAAATACATTTTCATTTTCTTTTTGTGGCTCAGGCCCAAGCCCAATAGCCACGAAAGGGATAGAGACCAAAGTTTCTACTATCAGGGTTTTGGACTCCACAGAACCAAACCAAAAAACCCTACACCTATCTCAACAATTCCGATCACTACAATGGCCTCCACCGCCGCCAGATCAATATTCCGATCTTCTTCCTCAGCCAGATCAGCGTTTCGTGTCGCATCGGAAGCTAAACCAGCTCGTTCCTCATTCCGCACCGCCTCCAGTAAACCTCCCTCGCCATCACAGTCCACATTCAGGTGATAATCAATAGACGTATCCACCGGAAACTTCATTTCTCGGTGTTTTGTTTTCATTTTCCAAATTCACAATCGATTATTGACAGTAGTTTTGTCTATGTGATTAGGTCTCCGGTTCAATTGAGTTTTTGCGTGGAATCCATGATGCCTTACCACACGGTCACTGCTTCTGCGCTCATGACCTCCATGCTTTCCATTTCGAGCCGCAACTACGCTTGGCTTTCAGAAGGTATTATCAATCAAACTGTTTGATAATACTTTTGGAAAATTCGACGTGTTTTTGTGCAAATTGAATTGTTTTTGTTTAGTTGCATTGTTAATTGTAAACAAATATGAATTAATTACAACTGGTTATTCATTTGGATTTGAATACTATGTAGCATGAGGTGCATTTTGGAGGAAATTGAATAAGAACGTTACCATTGATTGATCAATGAGTGCAATATATGAACTACTCCTTACTCTGACTGAGTTGAAACTTACTCTCTTTTGTGTTATTTGGCATCTTTAATACTAAGATTTCTTAGAATCAGGTTTAGAAAATATTTGCGGTTTTATGTAGTTAAAAGTAGTTGAACTAGAGCTTGTAGAAAACCTGTGTGTGTAATGTGCCCATTCGCTTTGGGCCTGCTAGTTTGTCTCTGTTTTGATTTCCTGACCATTGGTTTAATTTTGAATTAGGTAGCTAAGCATCTCTAGGATTCCCTGATGTTCTTTCTACAATTATTTTTTCGGGTATGTTTTCTTTTAGTTCTTGTGACTGAGATTTAATATATGGCGATGATGCATTTAGATAAATACATAAACGTAGGCACAGGGAAGTTTGTCAATTTGATCCTTGACAACATTTTTTCCATAATTGTGCTAATCCTGTACCAAATGTTGACGGATTAGTTTACTCCCTACTTCACTTTTCCCCGCACCCCCTCCGTATATCAAACACCCAACTAAATCATTTAGTAAGACCATACACATTCTTTTTGTTTGTAGGCCTAAAGCAGACTATTTGAAGAGCGGGAAACAAAGGTGGATGCTGAAACTTCCTGTGATATTTTGAGCTTTTAAACAAAAAAGATTTTGTTGCTACTAGGAATAATTTCTCTGTAACTAATTATTTGATATTATTTAGGTTTTTAGAGCACAGTTGTGTGCTCCTGAATTTGATTGTTGTTATGCAGAATGTCTCTTAATTTACACTGCGAGTTATCTTATTCTCTCTAAATCTTTCTCTATGTGAATCATATTTTCCAATGTTTGTGCATCTTGAAAACTATCATCATTTATCGAGTACCAGATAAGAACAGTGACCATGATGCTGTACTGCAATTTATTACCTGATTTGCTTGCATCACACAGTATTCATGTTTGACTGGATTCCGATACTGATATTCTGTAGGAGAACTTCTGTTGAATAGATCACTTTTATTAACATCGAAACTTGTTTATGTTAGGACTTTTGTTGATCTTTTTGTTTGTTAGGCAGTCTATAATGTGTTCTCCATTACTTTTCTTTTCTACTTTCAGCCGGAGATGAGTCATGATGTGTGATAACTACAGAATCCAATAAAGATTATGCTCAATATTTACGTGGTGGTTACCGAAATTGTACTTTTTTCTTCTTGTAGTTGATGTAGTTTGAGTTTGAGCCATTCTTGCTGGAACTTTTGAAAATGTAGGATTATCATTTCAAGTTCTGATTCAATGTTTTGTTTGTATAGGTCTGTGATATCCCTTTAAATCAGCTTTGGCTTTCAGAGCCTTGATTTTCACTTTCATTGCCATAATTTGTTTCTGTCGTCGGTATAAGAAGACGGCTTGCCATCCGTTCTCCGAACATTGGGCAGTTTTGTTGTAAGGGTATCTTAGCATCTCGATACATGTTAATGCACGGGATTGAGATTATGTTGGAAATATTAACAAAGTTATATTTCATTTCTATGTCAATTAATTTGGAGTTACAAAATGTTACTGTCTCATAAAAGTTGATTTTGTACATGTCTGATGTATAACCATTCGTTTTTCTTCAGTTTGTCATGAAATGGAAATTTTATTTCAAACTGTTTCGTAATAAATTACTTCAACACGAAGTTTCCTTCAGGATTAATTAATTAATACAATCACTTTGCAAAATAAATAGTGCAATAGCTGAATTCCTTGTCTTTTTCTACTAGATGATTTAGAAGCTTTAACTTAGCATCTGTTTTCTGAAGAAATTCCCCAAAATAATCTGCAGTTAATATATTGCAACTGTTTGATTAATGTAGAATTGGTTCTGTTTTTTTATAGAATTTATTCTATTTGAAAGCAACGTATCTTCATTTTCATGTATAAGCAATGATAACTGAATGCAAGTTTCAGATGATGTATATATTTTCAGGATAGTTGATATAGAATTGATTTTTATTTGGAAAGAGGCAAAAACAAATTTAAACAGTTTAGAATTGATTTTGATTTGTTTGATTGATGTATATATTTTCAGGATAGTTGATATAGAATTGATTTTTATTTGGAAAGAGGCAAAAACAAATTTAAACAGTTTAGAATTGATTTTGATTTGTTTGATTGATGTATATATTTTCAGGATAGTTGATATAGAATTGATTTTTATTTGGAAAGAGGCAAAAACAAATTAAAACAGTTTAGAATTGATTTTGATTTGTTTGATTGATGTAGAACTGGTTATGTTTTTTAATAGAATTTATTCTATTTAAAATTAGAATTTCTAGATTTTGAATTTAAATATGATTTTTTAAATTGAAATTTATCATTGAATTAATTTTTGTATGAATATATCTAAACATAAGTTATTTTTCCTTATAACCATATAGTATAATATATGGAAAACAACACCCCTCTTTCAATTGTAAAAACATATCTGTTTCATGAATCGATGACCTAACTACGAAATGCAAAACCTTTTGCTCCCTTATTATTGGATTGGTTAGTTTAGCTTAGCCAAATCTAAATGAAAAGGAGGCCTGGGAATTAAAACTAAAAGGAATTCTACCACTTCTATTGCATTTGGTGTGCAATAGTCAAAGCTTAAGATGTCCTGAAAGATGGACTTATTTATAGGATTGGTTGTGAGAAGGTTTCCTTTTGGTATGACAAATGAACATTTAATGATTATTTTTGCAATTTGGTTCCTTGTGTTCATATTAGTAACACAAAGATCAAAGTTAAAGATGTAGAGGAGAATGATCAATGGATATTTTAGAGACTTGGCACTACTCTTTTAGAATTAGTCAGTGATAACATTCATAATACCATGGATAATAATTTTGAGGATGTTCTAATTTGGAATGGCTCTTCCAATGAGATTTATTGAACTTCGAGTAGTTATATGTCGTTAACTTCTCATTTGAATCATCAAGACACTAATTTGGATTGTTGGAGTTGGATTTGAAAGTTATATGTGCCCCAGAATTCACGTCTTTTTGGGTGGTTTAAAAGTTATATGTGTGATAACTATTAGTGTGTTTCTTTGCCTCTTTCCTTGTAATAAAAAAAGATACAATTGAAAAATAACACATTTTACAATCTTGAACAAATAATGCCCTTCGAAAAATTATGTACTATGAAATTACACTTTTAGAAGCATGGTGATATTTTGAGGATGACTGAAGATCCTATGATATCACGCATTTAGGCTATGTTGTTAATAGTGGTTGTAGCGGTCGATATCACGGCGCGATGTAGATTTTCCGGTCAAGCCGCTTCCCATGGTACCGGTATAGTGTGATATGAAGAAGCGGCTTGAGCGGCCGCGAAACCGAGACTCAGAGCGGTTCGGATGCGGCTCCAACCGGCCGCTTTTTCTTTTTCGCAAACTGGGTCGGGTCGGGTATAAAAATTAGGTTAAAAACGTAAAAAAAAAAAACCTAAATTCTGTATGCTCGCTTTGCTTTCTCACACGCCTCTCTCCTTCGCACATCATCATCATCTCCCCGCAACTCTCCATCGCCCATCACCATCATCGATCTCCATCTTTCTCTTCTCTCCATCCCACATCATCAACTCTGCTTCAGGTATTTTGGTTCTGCACCATCATATCTTTATTTCTGCTTCTTTTATTTAGTTTTTTCTTCTGTTATGTGATTTCTGCCTCTACCAACAGTCATGTCAACTCCTCCTACTAATTCTACTCAACCATCATCATCCAAGAAAAATACAAAGGGAAGGCAAGCGAACTTGAAGGCAAGCATAGCTCGTTTTTTTTATCGGAATGAAATTGATTTTGATGTTGCAAATTTAAAAAGTTTTAAAATGATGGTTGAAGCTATTGGTATGTATGGTGCAAATTTGAAGTACAATCAAATGTTGCAAGATTTGATTATAAAGTATAATCAAACTTTGAAAGAGCGGTTTGAAAGTGATGTTTTGATTGATCTTGTGATCATGGATGGTGATATTGATACCAATAACCCATGGTTGGGTGGAGGTGAAGATGAAGAGGATGAAGATGATGAAGTTATAGATGCTTAAGTGTATGTTTTCTTGAATTTTATTGTTATTTGGAAGTATGTTTCAATGTTTTGCTTAAGACTTATGCTAATATGTATTTGGATTTAATTTCGAAGACTTAATGAAATTTGAGTTTTTTTTATCCTAAGTTAGTATGTTTTGAGCATGTAAGTGTCATTAAAATTTTTAGTTTTTAGTGTCGGGGTCGCTGAAATAGCGTCAGCTCCTCGCTTCCGCGCCGCTTCCATTTTTGGATTGACCGCGCCGCTTTCCGAGATTAGGTCTTACTGAATACATTCAGATTAGATTAGATATGAATAAAAAGTTTAATGTTATAAATTTGATTTCTGCAAACTAAGCAACCAATTATAAGGGAAGAATTGGGGTAACCCTTTTGAGGCACATGCAACAAGGGACATTAATGAATGTTCCAACAAGTATTGTAATATACTAAAGAACATTCCAAGGAACACTAAACCTAAAATCTGCCTCCGAGCATATTTTTCTGGTTTTTGTATAATCAGATTCAACAACTATCCATAAGAACATACTCAAATTATCCCAAATACAACTCCTAATTAAAAATCTAGCACCTATATAATCACTTTATATATGAAAGAGAGTCTGATTTCCCAGCCGTCTGCAGAACAAAGTTGGTTTTCAATGTGTCAGCTTTCAAAGTGTAAAATCTTTTGCAGGGAACAGAAATGTTAATAAACCTACAAATACACGATAAGGGTTGATGTTAATGTTACAGCTTAAGTGCAAGTATAACCAAACACATAATAAAGGAGGAATATAATCTCGCATAGAAATGATACCTCATTGTAAAAAACTTGAAACAAAGCAAAATACTGGTAGTATCTGTCTGCATTCATTTTACTTGTTCATAGTTGATGACAGGTAAAAATTCCAAAATATTGAGCCCATCGACATAAAAGCTACTCGAGCTGGAAGAGGCACCACCCTATACAGATTCCATAAAAATAGCAAAGGAATGTAAGACTCATCAAGTTCTAAGCAAATTCAAACCACAAATAACTAGATAATTAGTAGAATAATTGAATGCTACATCATGTATGTGAGAGGAAATGATAACGATAAATAGAATATTAAATTGAAGAATGTGAACATGCGTACCAGAAATTTAACACACTGACAGGAACCCAAAATCTAAACCCTGAACAAAAAAATTCCACAGAAAGGAATTAGAAATATGCATATCAGAAGTCCAGAGTAACAATTAGGCAATGAGGTTTGTTTGTACCATAAAGTAAAGTTGGAAGAGCATCTCTTCTGTATTTTTCTGGAAGCTCTGAGAGCTTCTGTTGCCATAAATTGTTCCATGCAAAGACAACAGCAATCACACACGGACCCAATACAATCTGGTTTAGTAAAACCTGTCAAAAGAGATTTTAGAATCAATCACCATCCTTCACCACTGCATGCTTCTATAAATTAAACTAAATATAATTCATAGATGAAACATAATACCTTTAACATTAGGTTCTGGACATTAGGTTTGGGGAGACAATGGTCAAGCAACTGGTACCAGGCGAAAGAACCAGGACCATAGAAAAGGAATCCATAGGAAGTCATTCGCAGAGCACGTAGCAAGTCGTGTTCCGAAAGAAGCCTCGACAATACATCCTACAGAAAACCCATTTGGTTAATAACAAACTCCAAAATATCACCATGTATTTTTTATGCAAAAATAAACAAATAACACCTCTCATTCACCCTCTCAACATGACCAAACCCAAAAACCATTCAGCACATATTGCAATACGAAGAACAAACTGTTTTTCTCTAGTGGCTAAAAGCAGCACTTACATTAATCTTAATATAGATGGATACACCTAAAAAACAAGCTTCTTCTTTCAAACTTAAAAGAAAACACACTTCAGCTGAACCTTCTAGACCTATGTTTTCTTTTTATCGATAGACGAAGTGATAATAACCACTAGAAACTCACACACACAACCGTGACGTGAGTATCAAGGCTAGAATACCAGGGCTCGAACCCTGGTGATGAAGTCCAACCTAGAAATATAGTTTATCGGATTTGCGGACTTCGAGACCTATGATTTTACATCCAACGAATCAATATATAACACTAATTTCCTACAAAATTAATCAACTATTACAAAAACAATTCATAAAACTACCAACTCAAAGTTCTTTTTTTTTTTCTGATAATTTTAATCTAACAGTAACCCTTACCTGAGAGGCATTTCCATCAGTGTCTTTGCCTTTGCTCCAACGGTTACTGATCTGAGCAATTGTGTCACCAGTAAGAGCGAGGGATGCGGCGGTTATCGCCTGCTTCACCGGGAACTGATAACCACCTCCGACGACGGAACCAGGCGAAGTCGAATTAGACCGAATACGACGCCGTTGAGAATCCGGTGACGGATTCCACTTCCAGAAGCCGCTAAACCCACTCCCAAATCCAAGCGCGTCCATTCCCTCTCGAAAAAGACGCAATTTTTTCGCTCTTCAATCTTATTCTTATTTCAAGACTAACATGTGGTGTGACTTGTGAGTCTGAAACAAAGAAAAAGCGAAAACGCAGCGTTTCATACTCAACTCCCCTTTTTCCCAAATTCAATAAAAATGGTTTTTTTCAAAATGAAATATAAAAATCGTTTTTTTTTTTCAATTCCCCAATTGGGTCTTCAAAATCAGTGACAAAAATCTTTCTTTTCAAAATCTTAATTTATAGTACCTTTTTTTGAAGAGAAACTTGGAAGGTTTTTCAGTTTTACTTAGAACAAAATGCATAGGTTTTGATTGTTTTTAAGGTTTCTGGTGTTATGAGTTATTCAGGTGAATGTTTGTTGCAACTTGCACAACGTTGCTTGAAGTACCCAAAACAATTGAAGCAGATTCATTCTCTTGTAATCACCAAGGGTTACCTCCTTTTTCACCATAACAAATGGATGCCAACACTTCTCTACAATGCTCTCATAAGAGCCTATCATGTTCAAAATCACAACAAGGTTCTTGTCATTTTTACTCACATGCTTTCCAACAATGTCTCACCCAACACTCACACTTTCCCTCCTCTCCTTAAATCATCACCTCGTTCTCTTGTCGCGTCTCTTCATTCTCAAGCCTTCAAACGTGGGGTCTTGTCTGACCCTTTTGTGCTGACTACTCTTCTCGTACTCTATGCAAGACACAACCACATTGTTTGTGCCCAAAAGGTGTTTGAGGAAGTTCCTCTCTTTTGTCTTGTTGCTTCCAATGCAATGATCAATGCTTTTTCAATGAATGGTAACATGGAGTGTGCTTTGTCGCTTTTTCAATCCATGCCTTACCAGGATGTTGTTTCGTGGACTACTATGATTAATGGTTATGCTTTGAATGGGAGTTTCGGTGCTGCGATTCGGTTTTTTGGGAGGATGATGACTCATAAGGATGTTGTGGGTTGTTTGGTAAAACCAAATGAGGCTACTTATGTTAGTGTGATATCTTCATGTGCTGGTTTAGAAGGAAAGGTTTCTCTTGATTTTGGAAGGCAAGTTCATGGTTACATGTTGCTGAAAGGGGTTGATTTGGGAGTTTTTGTTGGAACTTCATTGATAAATCTTTATGGAAAGATGGGGTGCTTGAATTATGCTGTAAATGTTTTTAGAGTAATGGTTAAAAGAGAGGTTTGTACTTGGAATGCAATGATTTCTTCATTGGCTTCCAATGGTAGAGAGAAGGAGGCACTGGATTTGTTTAAAAAGATGAAGAAGCGTCAAGGGTTGCAACCGAATAGCATTACCTTTGTGGCAGTTCTTACGGCATGTGCTCGTGGAAGATTTGTTAGGGATGGATTGGAGTTGTTTGGATTGATGTCGAGTGAGTTTCATGTAGTGCCAGTAATGGAGCACTATGGATGCGTGGTTGACCTTTTGGGAAGAGCTGGTCATATTCAGGAAGCTGCTGATATCATAAGAAATATGCCTTTTCAGCCCGATGAATCTGTACTGGGTGCCTTTTTGGGTGCATGTAGGATTCATGGAGCTATTGAACTCGGAGAAGAAATAACGAAAACGCTTAAATTGCAGACGCAACACTGCGGCCAATACTTGTTATTGTCAAGCATGAATGCTGAGAAAGAAAGATGGGATCATGCTGCTGATCTAAGGAAAGAAATCATGGAAGCTGGAATTCACAAAATTCCAGCATTTAGTATGGTTCATTTGACATAATTTTACTCTTTCTCTATTAAATATGTTATCTATTTGTTCTATTGTACATAGTTTCGAGTCACTTGCTTTCTTGTCATTGATAGAAATCAATTGATGACAGCTTTCTGCTAAAGTACTTTGTATTCCCACCAATCAGAAAACACATACAGAATTTCTCATTGCTCATTGTTGAATAACACATTTTTTATTTTTAAACTATTAGTTACAAAGAAATGCCCCATGTATGGATGTTAGATACATACACGTGCTAAGTGTTATGAAATGAATATATTAGGAGAATTATGACTATTACAAAGAGATGTAAGATATAGGTTCGTGTTAAGTATGAAGGAATGAACGAATGAACTTCTAGCATTGGCCTTGCTGTTAGGCAGCCGCTTGTTAGGCAGCAACTTGTAGTGCCTGATGTGGTTTCTCATCCACTGGTTCTGCAACTAATGATACATGTCGCTGTTCCTTGTCTGCCGCATATGCTTCTCTGTCTTCTACTTTTTGTAGGACATTTTGTCGAATGCATCTGAATATTACAACCAATAAAAATCCTGCGAAGAAAATTACATTGTAAAACTAAAAATCAGCAAACACGGTTGAAAACTGCACACATCAGAATGATTGACACAGCAAGTGGCTAACTAAGAAAATTACCTGTGCAGATTCGAGTCTTTATAGAAGACAGGTTCCAAAAGATAATAAGGGCCGACATGACCACTATCTTCTTGTGACCGCAAGCACTCCATGAGTCCAACAATCGCAATTTCAAGCACTCAGCTGCATATAAAAACAAACTTATCTACAATATAAAAAATTTATAAGACCTACAGATGTTAGTCAATTGATGGATGGAATTATACCTCGCTGATTGATCTGAGCAGAGTAGCAAGAATAAAGCTTTGGTACACTGAAGCTGACAAAAAAACCTGCTCATAAATATGTATTACTATTATATCAGAACAAAGATATGAAAAATAAATAATATATTCATACTGTGAACACTAATAGGTAATAATAATATTGTCTTACCAATGGCACTGAGCCTCCAAATTGTAATAAGATGGCCATACTGTGCTCCTAGTAGAAGAAAAGGAGCTACCTGCGCAACAACCAGAAAAAGAAAAAAAAAAAACTTAACCAACGACTAAACCCTAAAATTGGCATGATTTTGCAGACAATCAGAGAATTAACTACGAGTAAGGTAACATGGATTACTTTCAGTGTCATAGATGGTTCTCCAGAGAACAGCCCTTTCGTCTTTGAAATTGCAAAATTCAAAGCAGGAAGAATCAATTTTGCAAGACGCAAAATATCATCTTCTTTTAGTTTGGCATAACCACTTTGCTTAGCTTGCTCTCTAAACATATACAAGTTGTAAATTCATTAGTTTTGTCATCACTTAAAACAAAAACAATACAATCATAAAAAATAAAATAAAAAGCAAAACTATACCTTTGACAAACAGAATTTGAGATAAAAGAAAGAGCCAAAAATAGAATTGCCAATTGTGAAATAGCAGAAAAGATGCTGAAACAACAAGCACAAAAAAATCTCAGAATTTTCCACTATATACATAACAAAGAAAAGGGCGAGAAAAAAACAGTTGCAGACCTAAAATTGATCCCTTTGGTGAAGCAAGAAGACAAGAAACAAAGAGATCCAAAACCAAACCAAAAGGTTGATTTTTGCACATCGTTCCACATGATTAATTCAGCAATCAACATTCCAATGCGATCCAAATCGCCTCCATTCTCTTCTTCAGCTTCTAAACACCACATTAACACACATCAATTATCAATCTCTACTTCAAAATAACATACAATGGAATCAAATAAACATAACAGCAAAATCTCTATCACAATCAAAAAGCAAAATGTATAATCCATTTTCAAAATGAATTCTCTATCACATACTTGGTGGTTGAAAAGGCACCAAACTGAGTTTATCCTTCTTATGTCTCCCACTGTTTCTTCTCTTCCTTTGTTTCCCAACCTCATCCATCAACGCAATCTCCTTTTCTTCCCTAACCTCAACCTCGGATCTCCGTCTCGACCTCCGCGAGTTTCTCGGCGAAGACAGACTCGCCCTACACCGCCTTCTCAGACTGTTCGACTCCTGCATCTCGTCATCAAACCTCGGCTTGGATTTCCTGGAAGACGGAGGGGACATGAGAAGAAGCTCCCTGAGTGGAAAACATCGTGTTGGAGATTTTGGAGATCGGAGAAGAGATAGCGGTGAAGGCGATGATGGTGGCTTTTTAGCGATGGTTGGTGATTGATCGAGGTCGAGTGATATACGAAGAGGTTCGGTGGCGGTTATTTCACCAATGCGGGATAGGGGAGAGGTTCGGGAATTGGTTCGGCGTTCTGATGAACGGTGGTGATGACGGTGAGGGGTAGAATTGGAAGAATCCATGAAGATTATAGTGAAGTGTTGTTGTTACTAGATTGTTGAATGAGTGAAAATGATAGTGAAGTGATTTTGGGTGTTGTAGCCGTTGGAGAAAGAAGCGATTTTATAGAAGTCATTTGTTAACTTCCTTTTAAATAAGTCAAATCTAGTAGAGATGAGGTGGGGCTACAAGCTTTAACGGTAAATAAATGCGATCTATAGTTTCCTTTATTAGGTTTTTTTTTTTTTTTTTGCAAAGCCTTTATTAGGTTTGTTAATACTACTAGAAGTTGTATTAAATTAGTCTTGTAATGATAAAATTTCAATAATGAAAGAAACATTGTAATAAATCCTTCCAAAGTTAAAAAAAAAAAAAAAACTCCCGTATAAAACAAACCAAAATATAGAAAAATATATATTATTTTGATTAGGGTGTGTTTGGTTCGAGGTAAATGGAGGGAAGGGGAGGGGAGGGGAGGAAATGTTTATAATAAATTGTGTTTGATTCAATTTTTAGGAGGGGAGAGGAGAGGAGGGGAGGGGAGCAAAATCCCTCCAAATCACACTTTTTGCGTCCCCCGAATCGGGGGGATTCGGAGGGGAGGGGAGGAAACATGACTGTTGATATTTAATAAATTAATATATTTACTAAAATACCTTCAATTTTATTTTATTATTTTCTTTCGTCTGCTTCTTCCTTTTTTGTGATTTTTCTCTATTGCTTATTATAATTATTTTTTATCTTAAAATTATTATGTTTATTTAATAAAAATTATAATCACTAAAAATTTTAATTTTTTATTATAATTTTAATTTTTATGTTTATTTATAATAATGTTTTTCTAATTTTATTATATATTCTATTATATATATTTTATATAAAATTTTAAACCATTCATTTATTTTGTTTATTATATATATATATATATATATATATATATATATATATGACAATAAGTTATTTTATGTATTCAAAAGTTGTTATCAACATATAGATAATTTTGCGCCGAAAGTTATAATACGTATAGAGTGTATTCAGTTTTTTTAATATTATGTGGTAAGTTATAAATTTTTAATCACTCAATATTACAAATATTATTTCAAAAAAATTATTTATGAAATTTTCACCTTTGAATATCATGTCAGTAATATAAAATCATAAGGATAAAAATGTAAATTATTAACAAAATCCCTCCCCTCCCCTCGTGAACCAAACACATTTTTAACCAAAATCTCTTCCCTCCCCTCCCCTCCCCTCGTTTGAACCAAACATACATAAAATTAATAAAACTCCCTCCCCTTCCCTCCCCTCCCCTTCCCTCCATTAAAATCCCTCCCCTCCCCTCCCCTCCCCCTCATTTGAGCATTTTTATCTCTTTACTTTACTCTATTTTTTATTAATTTTTTATTTTAGTACTTCAACATCTCCATATACCAGTGTTTTAAAAACCGGACCGGACATCAAACCGGTGAGGGTACTGAGCCACTGGTTTATTGGTCGAACCACTGGGTTACTGGTCGAACCACATGACTAAACAGGGTTAAATCGGATAACTCGGTTGAATAGACCGGTCGTTATAACAAAATTATATAGGTATAAAATCTGTCGAACCGGATGATTCAGTCCCTACAAAATATAACTAGTACTTAAATTTTTTGAAAACATCATATTATAAAAAATTCACAAGTTCATAATTTAAATTCAAATTTTACACATAGGTATCACACACAATCAAATAATACATAATTATAAAATATCACTACTAGAAAATTCGCTTTTAGTCACCGAATTAGAGACCGAAAAAGCTTAAAAATCGGTCACTAATACGTTTAGAGACCGATTTAGCGACCATTACTTTTCGGTTGAAAAAGTGCTAGTCGCTAAGCTTTTGCGACGAATTTAGTGACCGAAATTTAGAGACCGAATTTGTGACCGAATTCAGTGACCGATTTTAGAGACCGATTTTAGGGTTCTTTTTCATAAAATATAATTAAAAATTGTAATACCTAGGAATCAAACTTGTGACCTCCGTGTAATTTAATAACAACTTACCACTACACCACTTAACAACAATTGCTATATTTTATATTTAAACATATATACATACATATAGTTTTTTATAAATATATTATATGTTAAAACAATAAAAATATGAAACTTTTAGTAAAAATTTAAATTTAAAGAGAATTAAAATATTTAAAAAAAATGGAAAGGAAATTGTAAAATAATAAAGAGGATTAAAAATAGAAAAAAAAAAACAAAAAATATTAGTGACCGAAATTTCGGTCTCTAATTTATATATAAAAATTAAATTGTATGTAAAAATATTTTTTGTGACCGACTAAGTGACCACTTAAAATTGACTCATGAATATTAAATTTTGGTGGCTAATTCGGTCACTATAGTGACCAAAATTTCAGTCACAAAATATTGGTCTCTAAATCGTGGCTGATTTATTTTAGTGACCAATTTAGTGACCTCTTAAATTTTGCTCATGAAAAATTTTGGTGGCTAATTCGGTCACTACAATGACCAAAATTTTTCAGTCACTAAATCGGTCACTAAAAGCGAATTTTTTAGTAGTGTATAAACAAAAGTTTAATCGCAACATAATTTAATTGAATAATTTATAACAAAATAATTCCATTGTCTACTAAATTTAATTTCAATAACAGAAAAATTGTTTCAATGTTGGGATTTCCTTCTTCAATATCAAAATCATCAGTAACAAAATCAATCGCATCTACAATCATTTTTCTTTTATTTTTTTAATTTTAATTTTTAATTAAAATAGTCAAAATGACATTGTTTTAATTTTTTAAAATTAAAAAAAATTAAAAATGCATTTAAACCACCGGTTCACAAAAACCGCCGATTTTTCCGGTTTTAGCGGTTTACACCAGTTTTGACCGGTTCACACCAGTTTTGACCGTTTTTTTTTTAAATAGTTAATGAATTTATATATGGTGGACAAAATTCATTCTTCAATTCAATGGTCTTATTTATTTATTAATTGTTTATTTGATTGAGTTTCATAGTTTGACAATCTTAAAATGTAATTATTTGTGTTAATCATGTATGTGTAGTTGTAAAAATCGAGAGAAGTGAACTTAGATATATTCGATAGAGTAGTAGTCGAATATAGTTTGTATTGTTGAATCTGCATGTATTAGACAAACACATGAATACAATTGGGTGTAGTCGAACATTCATGTATTCGACAGAGTCGAATGCAATTTGGTGAAAACAGTTAGTTAGAGATTGCGTGATGAGCAAACAGTCTCAGTTATAAATAGGGAGACACCCTGCATTTTTAAAGCAGTGAGAGTCATTGAATATGTTCTTCTTCTCTTCTCCCAAAACCTACAAACTTCTCTCTCACACACACACAAAACACACACACTCATTCTCTCTCTCTCTCTCTCTCTCTCTCTCTCTCTCTCTCTCTCTCTCTCTCTCTCTCTCTCTCTCTCTCTCTCTCTCTCTCTCTCTCTCTCTCTCCTCTTTCCAATTATTTTCTCTCTTCAAATTATTGTGGGAAGGAATCATCTTGCAACCAATGTGTGGTTGAATCACTCTAGTGAAGAACGGGAATCTTGATTTAATCAAGAAATTGATTAAATCTTCTTCTATCAAGATGAATTCCAACATCTGGTATCTAGAGCACTGATTGCGATTTTTGGGAAACATATAACAATGACTTTTCATCTAAACAGGCATTTTCTAGCAAATCTTCTCATCTTGAATGACAAGAATTACAATAATTGGTGTAGTCAAATAAAGATTGTCTTCTGCTATCAAGACGTTTAAGGTCTTGTAAAGAATAGAGAACACCAGTTAGTGGGAAAGCTACAGATGAACAAAAGGTTGCACATAAAGATTTGAAGAAGAAACATCATAAAACTCTCTTTATAATCCATCAATGTGTTGATTTGGACAACTTTGAGAAAGTTGGTGATGTAGACTCATTGAAAGAAGCATGGATATCCTGGAGAAATCTTTTGGAGGTGCTGAGAAGGTGAAAGAGGTGAGGTTAAAAACTTACAAGAGGACATATGAGTTGCTTCAGATAGAAGGAAGTGAAAGTTTCTTTGATTTCTTCACTAGGGTAACAAGACTGGTGAATCAAATCAAGATATGTGGAGAAGTGTTGACATCAAAATCAATAGTTGGAAAGATTTTGAGGTCATTACTTCCAAAATTTGATCATGTGGATATAGCCATAGAAGAATTTAAGGATATGTCTAACATGACAAAAGAAGTGTTGACAAAAGAAGAGCTTTGGAAAGGTGATGTAGTTTTGTAGGCACAATCAGTAAAAGAAAAGAAAGACAAAGGAAGATGGAACGACAACAAAGGTAGATGAGGTTACAATAATTCTAATGGTAGAGGTAACCAACAAGAAGGAATTTTGTCGAACTAGAGAAGACCCTTAAACCAAAACAATAATAGAGGTGGTAATGTAGGAAAAGGAATAGGTGGTTGAAGAAAACCTGATAAGATCCATATTTAGTGCTTCGATTGTCAGAAGCATGGTCACTATGCTAATGATTGTCCTAAGAATAAAAGAAGTAATCATGAAAGTGATGCAAGACTTGTAAGACACGAAGAAAAAGAAGTGTTGCTGATGATCACAACGAAATATGAAAAAATATTCAAGGACCAATGGTATTTAGATTCAGGATGCTCATCACACATGATTGAAGGAAAAGATTGGTTTGTCAACACAACTCCCTTGATGAAGAACAAGGTGAAGTTTGAAAAAGACAATACCTTACCTTCTGAAGGTATTGGTGATATTCTGATCATAAGGAAAGAAGACAAAAACTAGTGATTTCTAATGTGTTATACATACCATGCATGAAAAGCAACTTGCTCTGCATAGAGAAAATGATCGAGAAGAATTACAAAGTGTTGATAAAAGATAAGATATTGAGAGTTCTTGACTCAAGTGGCAAGTTAATCTTGAAGGCACCTATGTCTCAAAATAGAACCTTCAAGATTGAACTTGATGTGATGGAACATAAGTGTCTAACAACTGCAACAAGTAGGAATGAATGGCTATGGCACAAGAGACTTAGACATTTCAATTTCAAAGATATCAACAATCTGACGAGAAGAAACATGGTTTCAGGTTTACCAGAAATCGATATTCCAAAAGAAGTGTGTGAAGAATATGTTTAGGTAAAGTAACACAAAAACAACTTCAGCAAAGATGCAGGAGGTAAATCAAAAGCAACCCTTGAGATCATGTACTCATATGTGTGTGGTCCTCTTCAAGTAGATTCGATTGGAGGTAACAAGTACTTTGTTACATTCATAGATGATGATAGCAGAAAATTGTAGACTTACCTGATCAAGAAGAGAAGTGATGTGATTGAGTTATTCACTAATTTCAAAGCTACGTGTAGCAACCTACTTAAAATTTTAAAGAAAAGAGACGCCGCCATTTATTTTTATCCTAAGGGAAGGGACTTAAATGGATTAACTTATAGTCAGAGATTCTATGTTCGCGAGTCGGTTAGACAGAGGGAAGGTGTTAGGCACCATTCGCCTCCCTTGTATTAAAGGGGACTCCTTCTAGGTTTAGGTTTTTTTTACGGATTTAGACTGGAGATACGGTAAACGTACATTTACCCATATCAAAAATAATTATGTTAATATTAAAAAAAGAAATATGTTAGTATTTTTTATAGTTATACTCGCGAGGGTTTCAAAACCCTATGCCTACGTATCCTCTGGTGCAATGAGGAAGTCGGAGTAATCGTAGTTCAGGTCAAAGTTGTTGGTTAGTTATTTTTTTAAGGATTGTGAAATATTTTAGAAATCTTGAATTTTGTTTGAGTTTGGAAATGGTGTAGTCGTAGACGCAGTTCATGATTGATTTACAAAATAAATTCAATCCTATTTTTTAGAAATAATATCAGATTTAAAATATTATGTTAATATAAAAAAGAAGAGTTTAATTGCTATGCACTGTCAGTGTAAAATTTTTTACACTATCAATACATCACAACCACTCAATTATATTACTTTTAAAAAAAATTAAAATAAAAGTCAAACACTTCCAACAGATTAACGGCTATGATTCACTGACGGTGTAAAACTTCATTACACTGTCAGTTATTCCAATTAAATTCAAAAAAGAATTTAATTGGTTAGCTATTTCTTAAAGTATAATATAATCATAAGTAAAATAAGTTGATGTTAGTGAAAGAATTAATTATTATTATTATTATAAAAGTGATTTTTATTTAATTATTGTAAATATTATTTATTTTCATTACTATAAATATCTTACTCATAAAATATAAATATATAATATAAAAAGCGATTTTTTTATACAAAAATGAGCAAGAAGGAGAATTAATAAATATGTATAAAACATAAAGTTTAAATAATTAATTCATTAAATAAAATAAACTAAAATTTTATTAGAGTTAGGGTGTGTTTTATCTAAAGGTTAGTAAAACTGGGGTGTGTGATTAGTGTCATACCCCAAAATTTGCCTACACTTTTCAAAAATTCGAAACTATTTTAAAAATTGGGTTTTATAAAAATTTAGGGTTCACTTACATTGATATCCTATTTTTATAAATATTCGATTTAAAATATATTTTAAAAATATAATAGTTTATACTTAAATTGTTATATTTTAATAAATAGAAAAATGTTTACATATGCTTCATACACTTTTAATTGACTTTTATTTTAAATAAATAACATAGCCTAATTGGTAAGGATAAAAGGCTTGCAAACAAAAGGTCACGGGTTCAATTCTTTTTGGCTGATGATTTTCATATGAGGGCCCCATTTTTTTTTGATGAACATCTGATGATTGTGTTTTTTAACTATTATAAACTAACAATTTCGATTCCCCAAACAAATCTTTTTTCCGTACGTTCAACACTTTTCACATTTTTTTTACAACTTTTGTGGTCCACTTTTTCTAACACAGGTTTTCCATACACGTTAATAATTCAACTATCTTCTTCATATACAAATTAAATCAAGAGACTATTTTCCTTTTATTTTCCCATACACGTACAATATACACACAGTCACTCCCATTCAAGAAATCATGTTGCATATATATTCATATACAGATTGCATTTTTGTAAAAAATAAATCCAGCATAATTCAAATTTACAAACCAAATCCAAAACTGTACATGACTCATTTATCAAACAATTTCCATAATTTGTATATTATCAAACCAAAATTACACTATACTTCATCACTAACATAAAATTCACTAACATTAATATTAATGTTTTGTATTCATATTTTCTTTCAGAAACTTTCAGAGAAAAGAGAGCAATGAGAAATTAAAATTAACCGAGTAGCTGTTCTTGCACCAATTTTGGTTTTGTTCCCGTGTTGATTGCAGGTTGTTGTTAAGGAGAGAGCAGATTCAAAATCGGAAAGAGCCTCGGCAAACACCAAACAACGGCACAAGCCCCGCGCTTCCGCAAATGCTGTCCAAACAACCTGCAAAACTTCATCATCAATTCAATAACATCACCATCTTCAACATACCATTAATTTCTAAGCGACAGAAAAAATTACTTCTTGTTTTCATATCAGTTTCATGTTTTTTTCCAAATGAATCCCTTTAATAATCCTCACCATCAATATGATTCTTTATTTTGCAGAAAAGAAAATATCATGAACAAGATGAAGAAGGGAAATCAAAATGTTTCGAATCTGTCCCACAACCAAATTCAATCGGAACCCCGCTGTGAAACGCTCCAGACGGCGACCACCACCACGCACATCAACTCCACAATTTTCGATCCGAAACTCCACTGCGAAGCTCCATCAACGCACCAACATCATCACCGCCAAATCGCAGCTCACCATCTCCATCCGCAACAACTCAACAATCTCCAATCAACAACACCGAGTTCAATAATCGTAATAGAAGAAGGACCGATCCGGTATGTTTTTTTACCCATTCACCTAATGTATCCTTATGCTTGTAAAGAAAATATGAGTTTGTTGTGCTTGTTCATGTATTTTTCGATTTTGGTTGTTGATTGATGTTGCTGTTTACTCGAATTTATGGGGGTTCTGTGTTGTTAGAAGATGTTGAAAATTTGAAATATATGAAGCTGAGAACCGAGAGTGAGAGGAATAGGATGGGGGCTGGGTTGCTCCATCTCAAACTTAGGGTTCCTATTAGTTTTGATGATGTTGGGCTTAAACACTTGCTTTTTTTCTAAAAGCCCAGTCAAGATTTCCATTTTACTCTCTGCGATTTGGCACACACCTCCTGGCAGACTACAATGATTATTGCTCCAATATATGGAGCCCAACGAATTTCCTTTCAGCACCCCATATTACTACTTGTGTTTAGCCCATTTTTATTGTTGTTCTAATTGTCTTCACTTTGATAATTGTTTTAATTTTAATATAACAAAAAATATACAAAAAAACATTTTAGTACTTAGGCCTTTCTTTTTTAATTTCGTATTAAAAATTCAAAAATATATTTTAATTAAATGTTTATTTTTCTCTTTAGAATTTTATTCAGTCTTTATCTAGATTTTCTCTAGTTAATCTTTATCAATATGTCATTACTAACAATTTTATTTTGATTGTGAGGTATTAATCTTGAGGCGTTGGATTACCTTCATGGGCATTCACAAGCTTTACTTAATGTTTTGTATTTAGTCGCATTTTTTACAAGTTATGTAACTGTCTATGGGATGTAATAGTAACTTAGGATCTTTATTTTTTCCGCACCTCCTTATTATGTAACTGCCCCAAAGCCATGTTATAGCGTAGAACATTTATTTTCCGCAGATTTAAATTATTAACTGTTAGTAATTAGGGTGTGTATGGCAAGACTAAAAGCAATCGTAGCTAACCTAATACAAGATAAAATACTCGAATTTAACACACTCACACTCACTCACCTCTAGGGTACGCCCCTCTTGGTTGCCTTACGAATAAAAATGGTCGTGTCCCTCGAATATAGGGGTACCATTAGCAAAAGTCCCTCAATTCAAAAATCATCACAAAGATCATAGTCCCTCGATGACCCTCGATGTTGCCTACGAATATGTGATCTTGTCCCTCGAATTGTTGCCTACGAAAAGATGATTGTCCCTTTGAATTTGCTAAAGGTACCTCTATCATGTTGCCTTCAACGACCGTCGATGACCCTTCGATGACCCGCACGTCCAATATAAACAGGGATTACATACTTCTATATAGTATGGATAGTCCTAAGAACTTTAAAAAACATAGAAAAAGACCAACTATTAGGGTAGTACTCTTAGATTGCTTGCTCAAATACAAAACTATTTTCACACTCCTTTCAAAAACAAAGGCTACGCTTTTAAGATAAAGTCCTTTTATTAAAAAAAGCTCTTTTCAAACAAACGAAAACAAACATGAGCTAAGCAAACTAAGAGCCCGTAGATAACTACGGATGAAAAGGGTGCTTACACCTTCCCTTTTCATAACTTACCCCCCGAGCCCGTTTTCTTTTTAAAAGGTCTTTTTCTGTACTTTTTACCTTTCCTAAAATTCGACAAAATAAAAGTCGGTGGCGACTCTTGCTCACCGCAACATTGTTTGCGACATTTCAAATAAAGTCAGTTCACTGTATTACAATTAGTAATAGATTTTAGGCCCAAATGTTAATTTGGGGTACAATGGCGTTAGGGGGGTGCATATTTATAATTAAAAATTATAAAAGACGGGGCCAGGGGTTGTTAATAGGAAACGGGCTTGGCCCAAAATGCATCTCCCTGATCCGTTTGGATTAGGTGGAGGTGCAGTGCAGAGTTTATGGTGGAATAAAGAGGTCAGGAATGTTTGATTTAGATCATGCGGTTACTAGTAATTGATCATATGACGTGGATCTTAAGTACGCTAAATGGAAGGGTGAGATTGAGTGTTGACTGAGAGAACATGGTGGGTGTGTAACACCCCAAATCTACCCAGAATTTATAATAAAATCAGAGTAATAAAATTTTAACCAAACATTCGGGATAGCATATTTCAACATAAAACAAAACCTGTAATTGCATTTTTCAACGATACATAACACCTCCCAATGAGATGAACATAAACCTGTTTAGTCTCAAATTTAAGTCAACTCTATTTTAAAACAACGCAGCGGATTTTCATACATAAACTTCAAAATATCGTAGCATCTTTGATCAACAAAAAAACAACTTAAAGCCAAACCAAACTTCTCAAATAACAACTTAAATTCATCTTAATAACAACAAAACAAAACAATGCGTTCATCCCCCCAAGTGCTACGTATCAGAGCGACAATACCGACTCGAACTACAAGGTTTCATCTATTCCTCCTGATTACCTGCACGTTACCAACAGAGGGCAACATTCAAACAGAAGGGATGAGATATCGAATTATATAAACAGAAGTATGATAATTAATATATTAGACGAGGATCATACAATCTTGACTAAGTTATAACAACAACAAAGACAACAATCAACAAACAACTTATAACAGTAACAACTTCAAATATGCAACTCAAATGCGACTCAACTATGCATATGCATGTGGTACCATTGGAGCAAAACTCCCAACTTAAAAATTGCCAATTTATCGAGGCATCAAGGCATAAGCCTTCAACTTTCAACTTTTTGCCAATCCAGGTCAACGTGGTGAGCATTAGCTCCAACTTAAAAATGCGATGTATGCGACCATTATGAATGTCATACAATAACAACAGCAACAACATAAAATATGCATCAACTACACAACTTAATCAACACTGGTTATCCGACCTATAACTCAAATATGTCCATAAATCGGAACAATTCAACTGAACCTGCAAATCAACACATTCGACATGATTCCAACCAAATAAACCAACCAAAAATACCTACTAACATATACTAGTTAACCCGACAAATTTTGATTAATTTCGGATAACTTGTTAGAACATAGCTTGGTTCTAATCATATCTTAGTGTTTTGATGATAACAAGTAAATAAATTTTGTATGAGTAAATGTGGTACTCTAATGATATGTTTCTCATTTCAGAAGATGTTCTAATACAAGTGCTATTAGAACATGAATTTTATGTAAAGCTGAACAAAAGATGAAAGGAAAAGCCACTGAAGTTCTAATGAACTAACTTCTGAATGCACCAACCACTGTAGACATACTCTAATAGAAGTTATATTCAAGTCAGAACAGAAGTTATGAATAGATGCAAAGTTCTGAATCAAGATAAGATGCCATTAAAAACATTATGATTAAAAGACGGCTAAAGCACTCAAATGGAAGAATTCCCAAGGTTGATTGAAGAAGCAACGCACATGCAGCTCGTTGGAGAAACAAAAACAAAAAGTAAACATGCAAGCATTTAATGATCTCTCCAAAGATCAAGATAACGGATAAATACTTGAAGTTATAAATATAAGATCACTTGAAAAAGAAAGTGGAGTAACAACGAACATTATCAAAGCCAATGTGAACTCTTACGCTGCTGAAAATATTTTTACGTTAACATTCTGAGTTCATACTTGTTGAAAGAGTATTGTGGTGTACTTTTCGTTTATATCGTATCCACAGGGATTATTGCGATATCACCGCCGTTCTATAGCCTATTTTGTCTTGAGTTAATGTTACTTTAGTTTTAGGTTTGCAAAAGATCATTCAATTCTTTTAGTAGCAAAGAGTAAATTAATGAAAGTTCTAAGTTAAAGAAAATGTATCAAGATTCGATTTCATCGACCTAAATTTGTATGTTTCCTTATAAATAGATGCTTATGAACTTGCTAACGATCAATATAATTACGTATCGACACCTATATCGTCCGTGTCCGCAACGATATAGTTAGATTTACCGTATTGTTTAACCGACGATTTCTCCACCGTTTAAACAATACAAATAACGTTTTAAGAACCGATACTTAGTAAACATCAAACTCTAAATCCATGTCTGCAACTTATAGTTTGAAAGATGATTAGTTAGGTCTAGATACAAACATTGATGTCTCAAACATTTATACCAAAGGAAAAGCTTTAATAAACAAACTAAACCATCTATATTGATCATCACTTGTTCATACACATATATTCACAAGAAAAACATACAAAAGGCTAGGAAGATTACATCTTATCTTGATACAAAAGGGATTTAGCTATCCATGAGAATGGTAGCTTGCACAAGAAGGTAAGGATGAAGATCAACAAGCATCAAAGGCGATTAATCGACGATCAAGGCTTCCAATCTTCAACTCTATATTTGCTACAGTGTATATTGCTCTTGTTTCTCTCTAAAATATCTCCAACTCCCTTACAAAAGTGATCTGGCCCATAAACAAATAAACAAAGTTTCGCAGACCGCGCTTAGCGCGGTGCAGCCCGCTAAGCGCGCTATCAATAATTGCTTAAACCGCCCAACCACGCTAAGCGGGCTCCAGACCTCGCTTAGCGCGGAACTCTCTGCCAGAACTTCCTTCTTTTCTTCAAAAGCGCGCTTAGCGGGCTCAACCTCGCTTAGCGCGCTACCTCTTTTCAGCAATCCTTGGCTTTGGTCTTGGAACATCTTCAAAGTGCTTTTTCCATGGTCCCAGCTTCCAATTATCTATAAAAACTACAAAATCCAACATAGATTGCAAAGATAAGAACTATTCAACAATAATATAAATATAAGAATAAATATATACCAAATGACAATAAAATACTACTATTAACCACAAAAAGACTTGAGAGTTACCAAAAATTACCTAAGATATTTACACAAATTGGTAACTAACAACTCTCCCCAACTAAACCTTTGTTTGTCCTCAAACGAAAACAAACACAAAAACAATCAACAAGCAAAACCAAGAGAGCACAAGCTAAGACAAGAACAAATGGGTGGTTCAAATTCCATAAGCACACAAGCAACATCTCACCCTTGCTCAAATAATACCATGCTTGAGATACTAATACTAAATACACAATTGATGTAAACAGCTCCTAAAACAAAATAAGTTCAAAATTGAATCACAACCTACACACTTCTCTAGTAAGAGACAAAATTGAGGACCTAACACTCACACAACAATGTCGCCAACATCCAGAATTAATTATGCAATCATCTACACAACATTTATATAAAAAGCGTAAAAGCAAGAATCACAAAGACTTTAGGGTTGAAACTTGGGTTGGTTAACAAGGAAGTGTCATTTCTCAAGGCCATTGAAACAAAAGGGGTCAATTCCTAAGAGAGCATTCAAATCATGATTATATCCACACATCCTTATCAACCGATCACACAATTTTATTGCTCAAGAGTTCATCTTTTTATTTTGTTGGAACTAGCTATATACAAAGCTCTTCTCTTTTCCTTTTTCTTTTTCTTTTCTCTTTTTCTTTTTCTCTCTTGAGCAATTATTTATTTTCTTCTACACACCAATACAACCAAGATCAAAATTTTATTCTCCCCAACTTGAATATTACCACCACATAATCACGAATGCTCCCTATTCTAAGGCGAAAAGGAATCAATCCTAACCACATTTCATGGTACTTTTCAAGGTTCAAAGAAAGTCATCAAGATTCAAATCAAAAATCGGCAATTATAAGGCATGACATGATACCGATTGAATCTTGGCAAAATGGCTCAAAGTGGTTAGCAAATATTCACACACTCACCGGGTAGGTTATATTTGGAAGAGAAGTTATACTCGTAATGCGAAACAAAATGCTTTGATCACTTTCATGCTTTACACAATTAAAATAAAAAACGCAAGATTAAACATAATAAACACGAGTTAAACGCACATTGTTGGTAACCACAAAATAATATATATATGTACAATGGAAAGGCTCCTCACACTAGTTTTAGAACTAAAATGATTCATTATTGAACTATATTTGTTAAAGAAAATATGACATCTCATTTGTACAATTACAAGCATCTCATTCATGGTATATTAAAGGAACGGTAGAAATGTACCTTGCACGTGCTAATTTCACACTATATCATCACCGCCCCAATTGGTTGTAAAAGCTTGCTTCATCAAAGGAAGCACTTTCACAAGAACAACAACAAAAATTTAAAAACACAATTGCATATGTATATAGAAATAAAAGCAATTAAACTAAAAACTTAATAAAT
Organism: Vicia villosa; assembly: GCF_029867415.1. Classification (NCBI taxonomy): domain Eukaryota; kingdom Viridiplantae; phylum Streptophyta; class Magnoliopsida; order Fabales; family Fabaceae; genus Vicia; species Vicia villosa. The sequence goes on along the minus strand of NC_081184.1, from coordinate 124,374,632 downwards.
TAAAAACAAACACCAACAGGTGTCAAAATATCCAAAAAGGCATAGCAATGCCTAAGGTTCAAAATACCTCATCCTATAAAAGGACGGAACAAAAACTACAAAGCTTAAGTCAAAAATAAAAAAAAACTAGTACTAAACATACTAACTAAACATACTAAGTATCAACTAAAAAGAACTACTCATCCTCATCATCATCTTCCACATTCTCATTCTCGCCACCATCTCCCTCCTCCTCAGGAAATGGACTGACCTCAGGCCAATTAGCATAATCCACCAAATCTTGGCGAGAACTCCACGGATGAGCCACATGGGGCTCCATCATCTGCAACCTCAGCTGAGACATAGCGTCATGCATAAACATGAATGCTCTTTGATGTGCCATATGAAATGCCAAGTTCTCCTCTCTATCAGGATCACTACGGCGGCGAGCAGCAGCAACAGGAACAGCAGTTAACCTGGATAAACAATAACGCTCAATAAAAGTATCATCAATAAAAGTGTCAATGGACATAAGCCCCTCAGAAGGAATCTGCACTCTAGCTTTCCTGCACAGATTCATGATCAAACCCGGGAATATCAACTTGCAGGGAGCACGATCACCATGGCGAGTTCCACTCAAAGCAACCCTCTTCAGCTCATTCGCAATAATGCGAGTAATATCAATCGGCTCATGCTCAATCATACGAGCAACCAAAGCAGCAGACTCAGCAGGTAAAGAAGAAGTGTGACTCCTAGGCCTCAAATTATGAAGGACCACAGACATGAGAATCTGAGCATTAGTAGACAACGACTTCCTAGAGAATTTCTGGGGCTGCTGTGAAGGATTAAGATCATAAGATTGCCCAACCGAACACAAGACCTCCCTCAGATGCTCCCAATCGAAATTACCCCTTGCTAATTGCACATGATACCCACACAGCTCACCATCCTCAAAGGGTAATTGAGTTCCAAGAAACTCACGGATAGCCTGACGAGAAAAATCAATTTCCTTACCACGCACCCAAGTTTTGAACTCAAAGGGAACACCTTCAACCGGAAATTCTTCATTTGGAACGGCATTAGCATAGAACTCTCTTACAATCTCCAAATGAAACTTAGGTGCAGGCTCACAAAGTCTAAGCCAACCATACTCCTCAATGGTGCGATGACACCACCCATAGGTTCCCTCAGGATTGATCCTCACAATTCGCTCTGGCCACCATGTCCTAACCTCTAACTTCTTATACCTCGCCTCCTGAACATGACTCTTAAAACGGTTTTGATTAAACGGAATAGCCCTAGGTGCTTGAGAAGAACTGCCACCTTCGGTTCCGGTCTTTCTTTTCTTAGAGCCCAGGAATTTCGGTCCCATCTGAAATGATTAAAGAAATAGCACACAAAAACCAATATGTTAACACATTATATAACACAAAAAAAATAATAAACAGCCCAAGAAAAAGCAAAGACAATTCCACTCCTCCCTGCATCAAACAAAAACAGGCAGAAGAGGGGATTTTTCTGAAATCCCCAGACCGCGCTAAGCGCGCCTACCGCGCTAAGCGGGCTCTGCGATTTGCAGAAAAATTCCCCTGCGAACCAGGGGTTCAGCCATGCTTCAACAACACCCAAATTCAGATTAAACACTTATAAGGCACAGGAAACATGATCTATACTATGTTTTCAATTCACAAAACCCTAACCAAATCATATATTCCTAAAATCACAAATTAAACCTTAATATATCATGCAAGCATAAGAGAAAAGAAATAAGAAGAAGAAGATGAAGACATTACCTTGGTGATGATGAAGAAGGCACAAGAACTTTGATTAATTAGCCAAACAAAAAGTAAGCAAAGAAAGAAAGAAAGAAAGCTAGGAGAAGAAAATGGGAGAAATGAGGCAACCAAACCTCCAAACCCTACTTCCCTCACCCAGAATTCGTGTTGGGCCGGGTCAAAGACAAAGGGCCCAAAATCAAAAATTTTTTTTTTTTTTGAAAACCAACCCGCGCTAAGCGGGGTATGAAGCGCGCTAAGCGCGCAAGTCTCTGGAACGAAGGGTTCCAAAATTTCAAAAGCGTGCTAAGCGGGCTAAGAGCGCGCTAAGCGCCCTTGACAGAACACAGAAAAATTTTTCTTTCTACCAGCATGTGAAACTTTACCGGTAGACTGATTTTGGCTCGACCAGAACGCAAAAAACATAAACGGTAAAAAACACATAAAACAAGCTGAATATATACAAATTGGGGTGCCTCCCAATAAGCGCTTTGTTTAACGTCGGTCAGCTCGACGGTCAAAGGCAATCAAGGATCACCAAACGATAAAACACAAGTTTCACGATTAAAATCGCATCCTCGATAAACCTTCAACCTCTGACCATTAACTACCCATTCTTGCTTTGATTTTTGGTCCTCTATCACAATAGCCCCATGGCTTCTAACCTCTTTGACCACAAACGGTCCGGACCATTTAGACTTCAACTTTCCCGGAAAAAGTCTTAACCGGGAATTGAAAAGTAAAACTAATTGCCCTACCTTAAAGTCCTTCATTCTAACCTTACTATCATGATAGAATTTGGTCTTTTCCTTGTAAATCGAATTAGACTTATAGGCATGCAATCTCATCTCTTCTAACTCATTAAGTTGGATTTTTCTTCTCTCTCCACACAACTTGTGGTCAAAATTCAAAAGCTTCAAGGCCCAATATGCCTTATGTTCTAGTTCTACGGGAAGGTGACAGCTTTTACCATACACCATTTGGAATGGTGTAAGACCGATCGGTGCTTTGAAAGCTGTCCGATACGCCCACAAGGTTTCATCTAACTTCATTGACCAATCCTTCCTAGAACTAGACACAGTTTTCTCAAGAATTCTCTTAATCTCTCGATTGGTCCTCTCAACTTGCCCATTAGTTTGTGGGTGATATGGAGTAGCTACCTTGTGCTTTACTCCATATTGCTCCAACACTTTTTCAAGCGGAGCATTACAAAAATGAGATCCACCATCACTAATTAATACTCTTGGCGAGCCAAACCGCGAAAATATATTTTTCTTCAAAAACTTTATCACGGTCTTACCATCCGCTTTGGGTGAAGCAATCGCTTCCACCCACTTAGACACGTAATCCACAGCTACCAAGATGTATTCATTTGACATTGAGGAAGGGAATGGTCCAACAAAGTCAATACCCCAACAATCAAATACCTCAACTTCTACAATACTTTGGAGGGGCATTTCCTCTCTTTTCCCTATTCCACCAGTTCTTTGACAACTGTCGCATGAGGCAACATGGTGGTAAGCATCTTTGAACAAAGTAGGCCACCAAAATCCCGATTGAAGGACTTTTGTGGCCGTACGCAAACCATTAAAATGACCACCATAAGGCGAATTGTGGCAATGCCACAAAATGCTTTTTGTCTCCTCATCTGCGACACATCTTCTCAAAAGATTGTCACTACTCAACTTAAACAAGTGAGGATCGTCCCAAACATAAAAATTAGCATCGTTTAAAAACTTTTTTCTTTGATTCCAAGTTAGATCCTCCGGTATCCAGCCAGATGCTTTATGATTAGCCATATCTGCGAACCAGGGTCTAACTTCTTGTACCATGTACAGTTTTTCATCGGGGAATTCTTCCCTCACTTCTTTTTCATTGTTTGTCACCTCGGTATTCACTAACCGAGACAAATGATCCGCAATCAAATTTTCTGTACCTTTCTTATCTTTCACTTCAAGATCAAATTCTTGAAGCAAAAGAATCCACCGAATAAGCCTCTGTTTTGAATCAGGCTTGGTGAGAAGATATTTGATTGCGGCATGATCAGTATAACACACCACTTTAGAACCAATGAGGTAAGAGCGAAACTTTTCCAATGCAAATACAATTGCGAGCAATTCTTTTTCGGTAGTGGCATAGTTAACCTGTGCCTCATTTAAAACTTTGCTCGCATAATGTATAGCATGGAATTGTTTGTTCTTCCTTTGGCCTAAGACCGCACCAACCGCATAGTCACTCGCATCGCACATGAGTTCAAACTCAAGCGACCAATTAGGAGCGACAATTATGGGTGTGGTGGTCAAATTTGCTTTAAGTTCTAGGAAAGCTTTTAGACATGATTCATCAAAATTAAATTCCATACCTTTGTTGAGCAAATTACTCAAAGGCTTTGCAACCTTGGAAAAATCCTTGATGAATCTTCTATAGAACCCAGCATGTCCCAAGAAGCTCCTTATGCCTTTCACATTCACCGGAGGGGGAAGCTTTTCAATAACTTCAATTTTTGCCGGATCGACCTCAAGCCCCTTTGAAGAAACCTTGTGGCCAAGAACAATCCCATCCGTCACCATGAAAGTGCATTTCTCCCAGTTGAGAACCAAATTTGTTTCAATGCATCTCTCCATCACCACATCAAGGTTCTTCAAGCACAAGTCAAATGATGACCCGTACACAGAAAAATCATCCATGAACACCTCAATGCTTTTTTCGATCAAATCTGAGAAGATAGCTTGCATGCACCTTTGAAATGTTGCAGGAGCATTACATAGTCCAAATGGCATTCTTCGGTATGCAAAAACGCCAAAAGGACATGTAAAAGCAGTTTTCTCGTGGTCCGCCGGATTCACTGATATTTGATTGTATCCCGAATAACCATCCAAGAAACAATAGAAATTTCTTCCGGCTAACCTCTCTAACATTTGATCCATAAAAGGTAATGGAAAGTGATCTTTTCTTGTTGCTTGGTTCAACCTCCTATAATCAATACACATTCGCCACCCGGTCACCGCTCTCGAAGGAATCAACTCGTTCTTCTCATTTCTCACAACTGTCAATCCACCCTTCTTAGGAACCACATGCACCGGGCTCACCCATTCGCTATCGGAGATGGGATAAATCATACCCGCCTCTAATAACTTCACAACCTCTTTTCTAACAACTTCTTTCATGGTTGGATTCAATCGCCTTTGAGGTTGTGCCACGGGCCGAAAATCATCTTCTAACATAATCTTATGCATACAATAGGCTGGACTAATACCCTTCAAGTCGGATAAAACCCATCCTATTGCTTCTTGATTCTTTGTCAACACTTCCTTCAATCGATGCTCTTCCTTGTTAGACAAACCACTATTAATGATAACCGGCTTAGTAGAATTGTCACCGAGAAACACGTATTTCAAGTGAGACGGTAACACGTTCAACTCCACCTTTTTCTCTTCAACTTTAGGTTCATCCTTCAACTCTTCAATTTGAGTTTCAAATGGATTCATCTCCTCACAAGCCTCTAAATTTCTCAAGCAATCTTCGATTTCCTTCTCTTGATCTTTGGTGAGAACTTCGAGAGCTTCCATTAAAGTCTTCTCAAGAGGATTTGACAAGTGCATTTGATTCTCCACTTTCATAATAGCTCTTTCGGTAGCATCGATTCTAAAACAATCATCCTCATCATTAGGATGCTTGATGGCTTCAAAGAGATCAAGACATAATTCTTCATCTTGGTACCTTAATTTCATTAAGCCATCATCAATATCTATCATCATTCGGGCCGTCTTCATAAAAGGCCTTCCTAAGATCAATGGAATCTCAGGATCTTCTTCCATGTCTATGACGATAAAATCAACAGGATACCAAAATTTGTCAACCTTGACAAGCAAGTCTTCCGCAACTCCATGAGGATGAGCTGTGGATTTATCTGCTAATGATAACGTCATTCTTGTCGGTTTCAAATCATTGATTCCTAATCTTCTCACCATTGACAAAGGGATCAAATTAATGCTAGAACCGGTATCTACCAAACCTTTGCCTATGTGGACATTTCCAATAGACACCGGTAAGGTTACCCGCCCAGGATCATTTGATTTTATCGGAGTAGTGCGTTGAATTAACGCATTACAACAAGAGCTCACCGTTACTACCTCCGGATCCAAGAATCTTCTCTTCTTAGTGATGATGTCTTTGATGAATTTTGCATACATCGGCATTTGCTCTAATGCTTCGGAAAAAGGAACATTGATTTGCAACTTGCTAAAAATGTCCAAGAACCGAGCATAGTGCTTTGCATCTTCTTTCTTTGACGGACCGGGAGGGTAAGGTAATTTCTTCACTTGTATAGAATCATCCACCTTCTTCTTTCCCTTTTCACTCACACTCAATTTTTTTCTCTCTTTTTCTACAACTTTCTCAAGAGTTTCTTTTTCCACTAATTCTTTCTCTTTCTCATTTTCAACTAAATCACCCTCAACATTTTTTTCTACTTCAATCACCCTATCTTTTTCACTCTCAACAATTTCCTCCTCAACTATTTCTCCTACACCCATATCAATATTTCTACCGCTACGAGTTAGAATTGACTTACAATGCTCACGAGGATTTTCTTGTGTAGTAGCCGGAAAAGGACCTTTGTTTTGATCGGCAAGTTGCTTTGACAATTGCCCGACTTGAGTTTCAAGGTTCTTTATTGCGGCATCCGTACTCTTTTGGCTTGCAATTTGCAATTGCATGAATTGGCTAAGAGTGTCCTCGATAGAAAGCTTTGTTTGTTGAGGCTGTTGATTGTAACCGCCTTGATAAGGATTTTGACGATTCGATGGGCCCGCTTCCGGCCTCCATCCTTGTTGATAACCTTGATTACCTCTTTGTTGGTAACCTTGGTTATTGTTGTAAGGTTGTTGTTGTGGTCTCCCACCATATCCTTGATTAGGATTAGACACATAATTCACCTCTTCATCCGGTGGAGGACAAAAACCAGTTTGATGGTCACCCCTACACAATTCACAACACATCACATGTTGATTTTTAGAAGGGCTCCCATTTATCTCTTTGATTTGTTGAGGGAGTTTTGACATTTGTTGAGTGAGCAATTCTACTTGTTGTGTCAATAACTTGTTTTGAGCAAGTATTGCATCACTAGTATTCAATTCAAGAACTCCCGGTTTTCTTTGCAATGCACTACGGTTGTGTTGCCCTTGATGATCGTTCAAAGCCATTCTATCAATGATAGCAATCGCTTCTGCAGCAGTTTTTGACATCAACGAACCACCCGCGGTAGCATCTAAAAGAGTTTTTGGTTGAGGTTGGAGTCCATTTCTAAAGATATGGATTTGAGACAATTCATCAAACCCATGACCTTTGCACTTTCTAACCATGGACTTGAACCTCTCCCATGCTTCATTGAGAGATTCATTCGAACCTTGAGAGAACACCGCAATAGAAGTTTTCGCTTCCATGAACCTATTGTGAGGAAAGAACCGATCCAAGAACTTCTCTTCTAACTCGTTCCAATTTGTCATGACATTATTAGGTTGATCAAGGTACCATTCCTTAGCTTTTCCAATTAAGGAATGAGGAAAAAGTCTCCTGAACACCTGCTCTTCTTGGTCTTCCGGAGCACCAATTGTTCCGGCGATCTCGTAGAACTTTGTTAGATGCGTAAATGGATCCTCGTGATCTGCCCCTGTGAACGGATTTTGGTATAATAATTGAAGTAACCCCGTCTTCATCTCGGAGTTTCTTCCATTGGCCTGATCACGAGCAAATTGTGCATTGAGACGAGGGCTGTTAACACATGGCCCTCGAGGTGGTGGATCCGCAGCCATTTCTTCCTCAACCAAGTTTTCAACAGGAGTTGAAGAAGAAGATGCCTCTTGTTGTTGTCTTCTTTCCCTAGCTAGTTGTCTCCTCCTACGAGTTTTGCTATTCTCTCTACGAGCAGTCCTCTCAATCTCAGGATCAAAAAGGAGTTGATCTGCAGGTACACGTCCTCGCATAAACTGTAATCTGAAAAACTAACCAAGCAAATTAACAAACACAAGGAAAATAAATTTAGAAACAAGATATTCATAATAAGACTCAATACAAAACAAACTATTGCAATGCTTGCAATATCTAAACAACAATCCCCGGCAACGGCGCCATTTTGTTGAAAGAGTATTGTGGTGTACTTTTCGTTTATATCGTATCCACAGGGATTATTGCGATATCACCGCCGTTCTATAGCCTATTTTGTCTTGAGTTAATGTTACTTTAGTTTTAGGTTTGCAAAAGATCATTCAATTCTTTTAGTAGCAAAGAGTAAATTAATGAAAGTTCTAAGTTAAAGAAAATGTATCAAGATTCGATTTCATCGACCTAAATTTGTATGTTTCCTTATAAATAGATGCTTATGAACTTGCTAACGATCAATATAATTACGTATCGACACCTATATCGTCCGTGTCCGCAACGATATAGTTAGATTTACCGTATTGTTTAACCGACGATTTCTCCACCGTTTAAACAATACAAATAACGTTTTAAGAACCGATACTTAGTAAACATCAAACTCTAAATCCATGTCTGCAACTTATAGTTTGAAAGATGATTAGTTAGGTCTAGATACAAACATTGATGTCTCAAACATTTATACCAAAGGAAAAGCTTTAATAAACAAACTAAACCATCTATATTGATCATCACTTGTTCATACACATATATTCACAAGAAAAACATACAAAAGGCTAGGAAGATTACATCTTATCTTGATACAAAAGGGATTTAGCTATCCATGAGAATGGTAGCTTGCACAAGAAGGTAAGGATGAAGATCAACAAGCATCAAAGGCGATTAATCGACGATCAAGGCTTCCAATCTTCAACTCTATATTTGCTACAGTGTATATTGCTCTTGTTTCTCTCTAAAATATCTCCAACTCCCTTACAAAAGTGATCTGGCCCATAAACAAATAAACAAAGTTTCGCAGACCGCGCTTAGCGCGGTGCAGCCCGCTAAGCGCGCTATCAATAATTGCTTAAACCGCCCAACCGCGCTAAGCGGGCTCCAGGCCTCGCTTAGCGCGGAACTCTCTGCCAGAACTTCCTTCTTTTCTTCAAAAGCGCGCTTAGCGGGCTCAACCTCGCTTAGCGCGCTACCTCTTTTCAGCAATCCTTGGCTTTGGTCTTGGAACATCTTCAAAGTGCTTTTTCCATGGTCCCAGCTTCCAATTATCTATAAAAACTACAAAATCCAACATAGATTGCAAAGATAAGAACTATTCAACAATAATATAAATATAAGAATAAATATATACCAAATGACAATAAAATACTACTATTAACCACAAAAAGACTTGAGAGTTACCAAAAATTACCTAAGATATTTACACAAATTGGTAACTAACAATACTCCTTGTACAAAAACTTAGTAAAAAATCACAGTTGTGATTAAAGCTTATTAGAAGCAATCTGAAACACTATTTAAATTTATTTTGTAATTGTTCCTTGAGAGACCAGTTGGGTCAGATTTCTGTTGAGTGCAAGAAATTCGTTATTTTTACTATTGTTTTGTGGCATTTATCGATTCTTTTGTATTATATTCTCTGAATAATTCCCCGCTTTTTGTATAAATATGTATAAATAGTATTTAATTGAGTTTTTATTCATTTATATACCATTTGATAGTTTTCTATTCATTTTGTAGATATCGAGTCGCTTTTGGAGCACGAGCAATAAAGTGCCAAAGACACGGCTTCAAAACGCGCAATTTTGAGCGACAGAACCAACGAAATATCGAATAAATCTCAAAATCAAATAAAAATAAATCATCAATTTGGTCTCCATTCATTCATCATTAGATAGATCATTGAATAAGCTTTCTAACGCTTCGAACCGGACGCAAATCGGAGTTACGGTTCTCAAGTTATGGCCGAAATAGTGCAGAATTTTTTTGCTACTGGTGTCACTCGCCGGGCGAGCCCGACTGGCCCAAAAATGTGATTTGCTACTGCCTGGAGTCTCCGGGCGAACCATTTTAGTCGCCGGGCGAATCAGTGTCGGCAGAAAACGCAATAAAGCTGTTGGAAATCATTTTTTCAAGGATGGTTGGATATTTTAGAGCTCCAATCCATCCAATAGCATTTTTTGAGTGGAATGATGCTAGAAAACACATTGGAGCTGTCAAATGGATGATCCGGGGTTGAATCCTTCATCAATCGGAGCCGACTAACCGGGAGATTTTTGGGTTTTTCTCCATTTCTTCTCTTTGTAGTTTCTTTTGTGAGTTTTGTTATGTATATACTTTGATCTAATGTATATTTGTTGACTATTATGTTATATAAAGCTTGCTTTCATATTTTTATGGATTATTGTCTTAGATTGTTGCTTTGTGCTAAGTGTTTGAGTTGCTATAGAGATGTAGGGCTCTAATGCTTATCTAGGATGATTTTCTATTAACTTAATTGCAGAGATGGATTAGGTTGATAATCACTTAGTGTCAGTGCTTAATGCGTCTGAGTGGTCGTGTTTGTCTGAGAGATCGACATTTACGGGAAGCTCGGATTTCTCATGTGTTGTTTAGGTGTCTGAGAGATCGTCACTTAGATATTGTTGTGGGTTGTGTTGTTGACATGTGGTAATATTGATAGGTTACAAGTTGAGTATATTCGGTCGATAAGTTTAAGTTTGTGAGAAGTAGATTATATACAATGCTTGATAAGTCTCTTCTCTCTGAAAAAATGAATTCTTTTGTGTTGATATTTACTTTTCCGTTTTTATGCTTTAAACAATTCAATCCAAACTCATAACTTTGGAAACTGTTGAACGGCAGTTCAATGCACTGATCCCTGTGGAGACGATAATTTTTCCCAGAGTAATACTTCCTAATTTTTGTTGCTTGCCGCTTTACCGCTCCAACAATTTCTCAAGAGGGCTAGGACTAGTTTGTCTTAGAGGTGTTAGTCACTTGCAGTTGACTTGTGCATTGTATCGTTAGTCACAACAGTTGGTTGTGCATTTGTAATCAGTTTTGATTATAGTGGATTAAGTTCTTGATTACGAGAGGCTAAATCACCTTGGCGGATGGACTGGAGTAGTTTGAGTTGCAAACGAACCAGGATAAAAATAACTGTGTTTTGTCTATTGGTGTTGCGAACAAAAAAGGAAAAACCTATTCAACCCCCCCTTCTAAGTGTTTTCTAAACCTTCATAACTAAGTTTACCGCTTACTTAGGCTAATTTGGATAGTTAAAGTCTCCGGTTAAACTACGATTATTTACTCACCTAATCCACAAATTATCCTACCACAATTATCTGTCATATTTTCCTAATAACATTATTCAATTATGCTACTAATTATTTATTATGTTACTATTAATTTCTGCTAAAATAATACACTACTACAACTTACAATTTTACTCCATTACATACTGCTACTAATTAATGGATCAAACTACTACTAATTTAACTCCCTGTTAATTCACTCAATTTCTGCTACTGTTACTTATATATATATATATATATATATATATATATATATATATATATATATATATATATATATATATATATATATATATATATATATATATATATATATCGCTAGTCTGCTACTATCATGCATATACTACTGCTAAACAATATTCCGCCATTTAAGTTCCAAAACTACTTCTATTTGGTGCTATTGTTATTACTCAGACTAAGCCTTAATTCTACAAAACCAACATCCTGGGAACTTAATATAATATATTACATGTCTGAAAGAAATACAAGTACCCAAAACATGCGCCCCTCGGCATGAAAGGTCTGTCGGTCGACAGCCTTATTTTTCTACCATGTGTCGATCGACACATGTCCCAGCCGACCGTCACACACACCCTCCAAGCCTGTCGATCGTCACCCAAGAGGTGTGCTGCTCGGAACCCTCTCTCTCTTCATTCCCTGCCGTTCGGAAGGCCTACCGTGCCCCTCGACACACTCCTCCATTGATAGTGTCGTTCGCCACTGATCCTCGCACAGTTATCTCAAAATTCGTTCAACACCGTACCAACGTAATGTCACAGCAATATACGAGTTTTACAAAATTAATACAAAATAATTTCCAAGGGTTAATTCATCCACAAAAACACATCATCAAAATCAATTGCATAATTCTCACACAACCAATATCAATTACAACATTTAAACACAAACAGAACAATTTTTTCAGCAACGATTCATCGATAATAATTACAACAAAACAACACAAACGCAGACGACAACGATTTCAACAATCCAATCCCACATATCGATTATCATATTCCCGATTATAAAATTCAAAACCCACCCTTACCTTGGTTTGAAGGTTGCTCTAACATCGATCGATCTCCTAGCTTGCCTCTATGATTCCTCTTCTAGAAATTTCTCAGCAAAATCAACTGTATGCTTCAAACCCTTGTGCTTCTCCAAGCCCTTTTTCTCCTAGCTGCTACGTGACTTAATGGTTTGGTTTTGTTTTTTATGACTACTTTCTATGCATCCTATATTCTAATAACCTAATAAAATATTGAGTCTACTAATTATCTTAATGGGCCTACTATACAATACCCCCAACTTTGCTATTTCTCACACACAACTTAACCCAACTAAATAAAATAATATTCTAAAAAAACTAATATTATCTCTAATATTAATTCTTCGACTAATCCGACTAATTAATCCGACTATCCACTTAACAACTCTAATCAACCTATTAATCCATTTTACGCCTCTTATAATAACGCCGATAATTCCCAACTTCGAATAATTCCAACAATTAAATCCTTAATACTTCATTTAAATAATTAATGAATTTCCGGGTGTTACAAGGTGCGCGAATGGTATTGGAATGAGGGCATCATAATCATCTTTCTTTATTTTTCTCTCATTTTCCTTTTCTTCTCTCTCTCTCTCTCTCTCTATATATATATATATATATATATATATATATATATATATATATATATATATATATATATATATATATATATTACTTCTCTCGCTTCTCTCTAACATCACCCCCATCCCCCACCGTAAACTTCCCTCAAACCCAAATCTCCAGTTGAAGTTCAACCGAGATCTTCAAACCCTAACCCAGAAACAAACCACCACCACCGTTAACCACCCGCTAACTCAGATCTCCGGTTGAAGTTCAACCAGGATCTTCAAATATCCAAACTTCCTCAACCCACAAATTCATCCACCTCAAGAACCCTAAGTAGAAACCCCAAACTCTCCACCGTGGACGGCTGTTGAGGCCGCCGTCACGGTTGAATCTCCAACCCCAATCTTCATCCAACACGAACCCTAACCTTGAATAAAACCCCAGAAACCCAATAGCGAAGAACCCTAACAAGATTTATAGAACCCTAACCCTAGGGTTATTCATATGAACCTTAACCCTTAGTTTTAAGAACCCTAAAACTAAGTTCTTTTCAGAAAATAATAACAAACCCCAAGTCGGTCTCATGCAAACAATAATCGAAGTTTAAATGCTAAGTATCTTACCCCAATGATTTCTTATGTGTTGCGACTTCTGCTTTTGCGTCTCCTCTCCTAATTTCTTCTTCTATCTGTACTTGTAGGTTATGGCGGCGGCACAAAGGGGATTAGAGTTTCAGTTCTGAAACCCTAATTGTTTTGAAGACGAATGACGATTGGACTAAGGATTTCACAACAAATCTCTCCTTCTACTCCTTTTTTTTCATTCTTCTTTCATTAAATTTGTTGTCCTTATTTCGATATTATTAGCTTATTGTTTATAGTGATTTAGGTTAGAACGAATTAGGAATTTAGATTGTTGTTATTTAATATTGCAGATTTTGATTTGATTAGGTTTTGATTTGTACGATTTGATTCAATTTGTTGTATGATTTGGTTGTAATCTTTGTATTCAATTAATAAGATTTTTTCCTTTTATAAATTGATTCAATTTGATCTTATGGGCTTGGATCTGAAAAGCAATTAGGGTTTGTGAGGTGGTGATGAGGGAGGCGCCGTTTGAAGGTGGTAAAGGGTGAAGAGAATGATTTTCCAATAATTATTCTAGTCATAAATGCTGACTATTTATAGATACAAAAGATACATGATGGTATAACTAATTCCTATTCTTAAGGGAGCTCTTATGCTGATTCCTAACATCACAGCATGAGGGATTCAAACTATAGCAAGTCATATGCATACTAATAGGAAGGGTGATTACACCTAAATTATAGGAACAGTTTATACTTATCTGTTATTATGCCCCCTCAAAATTGGGTCGCCATCAATGACACAAATTTTGTCTCTGAGAAATGAAAATTTGGTTCGATGCATAGGCTTTGTTAGAATATCTGTCGGCTGGTCTTTTGTAAAAATATGAGAGACTCGTATTTTTCCAAGTTGAACCATCTGTCGTACAAAATGATAATCTAGAGCAATGTGTTTCATTCGAGAGTGAAATACTGGATTCGAGCATAAGTAGGTTGTGCCAATATTGTCACAAAAAAGAGAAGGTACGTGAGATGGTACTCCAAGTTCACTCAATAGATTGAGCAGCCACATAATCTCCGCCGTAGTATTGGCAGCAGATCGGTATTCTGCTTCTGTGGATGATCTTGCAACTGTTTTCTGCCTTTTTGATAGCCATGAGATAGGATTTCCACCAAAGTAAATTATGTAAGCTGAAGTAGATATTTTGTCATCAAAATTACCTCCCCAATCAGCATCAGTGAAGGCTTGTAATTTGAGATGAAGTGGTTTTGCTAGCCTCAGAACATGATTAATAGTATGTTTGAGATACCTTAATACTCTCTTGAGTTGCTGGAGGTGCACTTGAGTTGGTTGATGCATGAATTGTGACAATTTATTAATTGCAAAGGACAGATCTGGCCTTGTCAAAGTGACATATTGCAATGCACCAATGATACTACGAAATTGCGTTGAGTCGGCAGCGGCAGATCCATCATGTAGTTTGAGAGGAGTAGTCATAAATAATGGTGTGTTGACGGACTTTGCGCCAGCCATATTGAACTTATCCAAGAGTTCTCTAATATAACCATGTTGAGATAATAACATACCCTCCTTGGTTGGAATCATTTCAATGCCAAGAAAGTAATGAGGGAAACCGAGTTGTTTGAGAGAAAACTTTTTGGAAAGTTTTGTCATGAAATGATTTAAAAAGGTAGTATCACTGTCCGTCAAAAGTAGGTCATCAACATATACTAATAAGAAAGCTTGGACACCATGTTTATTGTAAATAAACAAGGAGGAATCACTTAGGCTTGTTTGAAACCCAACAGAAAGAACAAAAGTCTTGAGAGAATCATGCCATGCTCGAGGTGCTTGTCGTAAACCATAGATAGCCCTCTTGAGTTTGCATACATGTTGAGGAATTTCAGAATGAAGGAATCCAGGTGGTTGTTGCATGTAGACATCTTCGGTCAATTTTCCCTACAAAAAGGCATTATTAACATCCATTTGGTGTAAAGACCACCCCTGGGCAAGTGCTAAAGTGAGAACCACTTTAATGGTTTGAGGTTTCACAACTGGTGCAAATGTTTCCTTAAAATCAAGACCAGGTGTTTGAGTGAATCCTTTTGCAACCAATCGTGCTTTATATCGTGCCACACTCCCATCAGGATTTCTTTTGATGCGAAACAACCATTTACAGCCAACTAAATTTGTGTGAGCTTTACGTGGAACCAGGGTCCAAGTACCATTGTTCATGAGTGCATTAAATTCAGCAGAACAAGCATCTCTCCAATGTGGTATTTTAAATGCTTGAGTAATGGTAGATGGCTCAAGGTTTTCCTGTAACTCATGTTTAGTGGCAGTAAATAACTTCTTGGGTTTGAATATATTATTTTGGGACCTTGTTACAATAGGATTACGTTGAACTAGATTATTTGTTTGTGCAGGTTGAACCTGATCATGTGCATTATTGGTGGTAGAACTTGTTAAATTATCACTAGTCACTGGTATCTCTGTTGTTACAGATGACTCAATAGGAAGCATTGACTCAGGGACTGGTGTAGGATTCGAGGCAGGAACTGGTATAGGATTCTATGCCAGGACTAATGACTCAGATGTATGTGTACAGCTAGGTACAGATGACAAGGGTACTCGTGTTTGGTTCGGTACAATGTCTGGTGCAGGACTGGATACTGTTAACGGGAGAACAGATGGCACAGACATAGATGACTCATGCTCTAGGGACTGGTTTAGTACCGGAGTTGAACTTTGATCTTGGTTAACATGAATAATACTATGTACATCAGAGTCTTGTGATGGAATTAGAGGACAAGTAGACGACGAGTTAATTATGGATTGATATGGGAATGAATTTTCCACAAAATTGACATGTCTGGATACATATATTCTTTTTGACAATGGTTCAAGACAATAGTATGCATGTTGTGACATGGAATATCCTAGGAATATGCAAGGTTTAGACTTGGTTTGGAGCTTATTTTGCATATATGGTTTTAGCCATGGAAAACACAAGCATCCAAAGGAATGGAGTTTATTATAATTTGGTGTGCTTTTGAACAATACTTCAAATGGTGAAACCATATTAATGTTTGGTTTATGCATCCTGTTAATAAGGTACACAATGCAGTGGTGAAAGCAAATGACCATAGTTGAGAGGGTAAATTAGCATGATGCAAAAGAGCACGGCCAGTTTCAACAACATGTCGGTGTCTCCTCTCTGCTGTGCTATTTACCTCCGGTGTGTGCGGTGGTGTGGTTAAATGAGAAATACCATTATTGGCAAAAAATGATTTTAATTTGATAAATTCGCCTCCATTATCAGTGAAAAGAGAAACGATCGGCAAATTAAAGTATTTTTCAACAATGGACTTGAATTGAACAAAAAGAGAGAAGACATCTGACTTATGTTTCATTGGATATAACCATACATATTTGGAAAAATGATCAACAATGATTAAATAGTATAAATAACCATCTAATGATCTAACATGAGCTGGGCCCCAAACATCAGAGTACAAAAGTTCCAAAGGTTTGCTGCTTGTGAGATGATGATTTGAAAAAAGGAAGCTTGTGGCTTTTCGCACAGTGACAAGAACTACACTCATGCGAGGCTGGAAGCTTTATTGGTAGATGATGGTTGTGCTTCAGATGCTTTATTATTTTTAAAGAAGGATGTCCTAACTTATGATGCCATGTAGATGTAGAGTGGATGCTTGAATGAAATATTTGTGGTGGACTGGATGGACTAGATGCATGGGATAGATGATAAAGATCTTGTTTACGGGGTCCTTGAAGTAGTGGTTGACCCGAGTTCAAGTCCTTGACAACAAAATGATTTGGAAAAAATTCAACAGAACAACCATTAGATTGACATAACTTGGAAACAGACAAAAGGTTAGATTGGATTTTAGGCACACATAAGACATGTTTAAGCTGAAGAGGTTTGACAGAAGTATTAATAACAGAGTTACCAGTGTGGGTAATGTTCAAACATGTTCCATCACCAACAATCACTCGATCTGCTCCAGGATAGGGATTTGTTAACGTGAGCTGTTGCAGGTCTTGAGCAATATGATGAGATGCTCCAGTGTCCATGATCCAGTTACGATGTTGTGTTGCAGCCTGATACTGTGTAAGGTTCGCTGTTGGTTTAGGGCCATTTCGTTTCGGAAATCCCTTAATTTTGTAGCAGGTTTTAGCAGTGTGACCAGCCTTGTCACAAAACTAACAGACCACCTTATTTTCGCCATTCCTCAGAATGGGAGAAGAGCTACGGTTGTTGTGGTTTTGTTGTGATAGTTGTTGTTTCTTGAGACTGCATTGGCAGTTGCAATCACATTATCAACTGCAAGTGGATCAGCTTGGTGATGAATTGTTTCAAAGTCGATCAGTTTCTCATGAAGTTCAGCAAAGGCAACTGGACTTTCTCGTCTTCTAAGTGCAGCGGAAATTTCACGATACTCAACACTCAAGCCATTGAGAGTGTGAATAACAAGGTCAGTTTAATCAAGAGGATGATCAATGATTGAGAGTTCATCCGAAATTGCCTTTATTCCTTGAAGATATGTGGCCATCGATTGGTTTCCCTTTTTGAAATTGGAAATCCGTTGTTTGAGTGTGATGATACGTACTCTTGAGCGACCAGCATACATGGTTTTTAGGACCTCCCATGCTTGATTGGAACTTTTGACAGTTCCTAGGTGAGTGACTACTGTTGCAGCCACAAACGATACGATTTCATGTAGAATCAGTTGATCTTGTCGAACCCAATGAGTAAAGGCTGGATTGACAACCGTGGTATTGGTCTCGAGGTGTTTTGATGGACAGGGCTTAGTTCCATCAATATAACCTAGGAGATCATAGCCTGTTAAAAGAGCCATGAACTGGATTCTCCAGGCAGGGTAATTGTCTCCATCGAGTTTGATGGAGAGTTGAGAACCAGCATTCAAAATGATTAGTTTGTCTGTCGGGGATGACACATTGGACGTCATGTCAAAGGATCGAGAGAGAAAAAAGAAAAAAAATGAGAGGAAAAAAAATTGCTTTTAAGCTTTTACGCTCTGAATACCATGAAGAGAATGATTTTCCAATAATTATTCTAGTCATAAATGCTGACTATTTATAGATACAAAAGATACATGATGGTATAACTAATTCCTATTCTTAAGGGAGCTCTTATGCCGATTCCTAACATCACAGCATGAGGGATTCAAACTATAGCAAGTCATATGCATACTAATAGGAAGGGTGGTTACACCTAAATTATAGGAACAATTTATACTTATCTGTTATTAAAGGGTAGAAATCCTAGTTGACCACAGTCAACTACCTCTTTAAACCAATTAATCTAATTAATAAATCTAATACTTAATATTTATTAATATTCGGATTAATAATAGTAATTAAAAGGGACCAAATTTGTAATAACACTTAAAGAAACGATAATGATACTACTAATGATAAAATACTTATATAATAAGAGGATAACAATTTTAACTAAAAATTATTTCTTAAATAATAGTTACTTTTTTTTGGACAAAATAATAGTTACTTAATAATAATAGTATTAGCAATAACACTTATTATTAATCAGTAATAATAACTAAAATATAGTGAAATAATGATTGAAAAAATAACTTTTAAATAGGTTGACTCTGGTCAACCTAAATGAATAGATATTTGGTAGGAAATGATTAAAATGTTTGTTTAATTACAACCCAAGAACATTTATTTAATTTAAATCAATATGGGCTTCAAAAGTGAATTTAGTAATTTGGAATGCTAATCCTATTGATTCAATACACCCCTTCATTAGCAATACACGCCTCTTTATAACAATATTTGAATATACATCCTTTTAATAATAATCACAGTTATTTTATTTATACACCCCATAAAATTAATCAAGCAATAATTGTTTTAGATATACATCCTATTAAATATTTTGAAAAGAAATTTAAATGTTAATGTCTGAGGTAGTCAAATTTGGAGTATGACACTATGGTGGAGAAACAAAGTGGCAACAAGATCAAGACCTTAAGAACTGATGGTGGTGAAGAACATGTGTCAACAGACTTTGATGCACTATGTCAAAGAGATTGTGCATGAGGTGGTGCCACCATACGCTCCTCAACAAAATGGTACTACTAAAAGGAAGAACATAACTGTTGAAGAAATACATGAAAGGGCGGGGTGGAGTAGGCGACCCGTTTTACCACCCATCACTGTTGAAGAAAGACTCGATTTTGTAGTATTCATTTGTTAACTTCTTTTTAAATAAGTCAAATCTAATAGAGTGAGATGGGATTACAAACTTTAACAATAAATAAATTCGATGTATAATTTTCTCTATTAGATTGGTTAATACTAAAGTTGTATTAAATTAGTCTAGTAATGATATTAAAACCACAATAAATAGATTAAAAATATGAAGTGCAATAAATCCTTCTTAAGAGTAAAAAAAACTATGGTATAAAGAAACCAAAATATATTTAAAAAATTATGTAAAAACACTAAATTTGACATTTATTTGGCAAGTTCAATGGGACATTACACTTAAACATAACACTAAAAATCTTATTCATTTATTAGATAGGGCCGGTCCTTATTTTTTAGAAGCCCAGGACAAAAACCCGTAATAAAAAATTGAGTAATTAATCTAGAATTTTCATTTTTTTTTTGGATTTTATTTTTACATTAAAGGTTAATGATTAAGAAATGATTAAATATAAATATAATAGCACATGCGGATAAAAAATTTGATTAGTTTGGTTGGTCATGGTAGAACTTGTGTTTCTCAATTGCATGGTTCGATTCCCTTTGACATTGTTTGTAAAATCCTCCATCATTCCTTCTTTTAGAGATTCTGGTGATCAAAGCTTCTTCATCATCTTCATTGTTCGAATATATATTCTCTTAGATAAAGTTTCTTCATTAACAGACGATGATTCTTTAGAAGATCATTCATCTATCGAAATTGTTCTTTCAAACGAAACCATGGAGTTAATTTCACTATTTCTTCAATAAAAGAATCTCTTTGATGAACTTAATAATGATTCTTTTAGAATTCTTAGAGTCATCCCTTCATCCTTCAACATTTGAATTAACTTGTTGAGCTTTTCAAGGATTTCTTATTTCCTAGATATTTTTTCTCTTGAAAATCACAATTACTTCCATCTTTTGATTTAAGGATTAGATTAAATTTTTGATTTTAATTCTTAACGCTTAGATATTTGTCAGACACAAAAATCCTAACATATATTAAAATATTTAATAATTTTATGAAAAGTTAAATTATTTTTTTATAAATTAAAATAATTATGTTGACATCTAATTATTTAAATATTTATCATTAAAGATATTAATATAACCAAAATCACATAATTTTTTTAAAAGATATATCTGTTTAAAATAACATTAAATTTAAAATAATATTGAAAAATTAAAATAAACTACACTTTGTTATTATAGAATCACAAATTTCTAACAAATAATTTTAAGTAATTTATAAATACCCTAAATTGCTATGTAGGTTAATTTGTAATTTTAAAATGAGATCAAGCTTGAAGCCTTTATAAGAGCAACTTCGTTGTTAAATTAAAACAATTGAATCATATGAAATATCTTTAAATATTTTATAATTTTAGGAGAATTTTCTAATAAATATTATAATTTATTTTTAATTATTTTTTATAAATTAAAAGAATAATTTTAACATCTAATTATTTAAATATTTATCATTAAAAAATTTAATATAATCAAAATCACATAATTTTTTTAAAAATAATATATCTTAAATATAATCTTTTTTTAAAAATTTATTTAAAATATCATTGAATTTAAGTAATATTTTAAAAAATTATAACAAAATAATATTCAAAATTAAAATAAACTACGCTTTATTTATTATAGGTTCACCGATTTCTAAAAGATAACTTTAAGTAATTTATGAAAATTCTAAATTGCTGTGTAGGTTAATTTGTGGTTTTATAATGAGATCAAGCTTGAAACCTTTATAGAACCAACTTTATTGTAAAATTAAAACAATTGAGTTACCAAAAAAAATCAATGTAGGTGAATTGCCAAAAGAATAATGTAGGTATCGTACCCAATATACATGGCACTCCAACCTTCATTCCCCAAAATGCTGGGCCATTTGTCAGCTTTGTAGTAGTAATGTAATATATTACATGTAATATATTACTATGTAATTTACAAAACTCATAAACTAAAATTTTGAGGCCCCATTTTTTTTAACCCTGGACTATGGTTGCTCTGACCCAAGGTCGGTCTTGTCATTAGGTTAGGACTATGTTTGGCATATACATTTGTAGTCTGGAAAGAAGCTTCGCAACATTGATCAACCATCGCTATAATCAACAAAAAGTTCATATCAACAATAATCAAATGGACCCCAATAAACAAGAATGTCAACAATTGTACATTTTCCCACTACTTATAAAGGTGTGTTGGTTGATCCACTTGGGGAAATGTGGTAATGATAATTTCGTTTATTAGATAACAATTGGAGATGGGGACACATGGTATTGTGTATGAGGTATCTCAACAACTTATATTGTATGATTTATAGTTCATAACAAGGTCCAACAAGTTAGGGTGTTCGAGGCCAAACAAGTCAATTCATGTGAGATCTGAGGCATTGGTTTTAAATCGTACGGTTATTATTAAAAGTTCACAGTTTTCATAATAACCAAAGTTCTCATTTGATACGTCCCCATATATAAAACATATCTTGTGAGAATGACATTATTATGTGAGAACGTGAAAATGAATCTGAATCATTAAATTTTTAAAATAAATGGTGGAGATTATATGTCATTCTTTTTTCTCTCTCCTCCATCATTAAAATATAATAGAGGAGAGAGAGAAAAAAAGAAAGACATATAATCTCCGTCATTTATTTTAAAATGTAATGGTTCAAATTCATTCTCATGTTCTCACATAAAAATGTCATTCTCATATGATACGTCATCACACACACACACACACACACACACACACACACACACACACACATATATATATATATATATATATATATATATATATATATATATATATATTGAGAATGAATAAGTTATATGAGAATGTGATACTCCTTCCGTTCCTTTTTAAGTGTCGTTTTAGCAAAAAGCTCTTCAACCAAGATAGTGAATTATTAGAGTTACTTTTCCTATTATACCCTTATTTATTTTTCTCTTTCCAAATAAATTCAATCATACACTCTCTTTTTCCAATAACTAATTGAAAAATTTGAGGTGGAGTTATTGAGAAAATAAGGGTATAAATGACAAATTATAACATTAAATTATAAAACGACACTTAAATAGGAACAAAAAAATTCTTCTAAAACGACACTTAAAAAGGAACGGAGGGAGTAATGAATAAGAACCATTAGATTGAAAAATAAATGGTTGAGATTAAATTGTGATCTTGAATAAATCATGTGCCATTAAGAGAAAAGAGAAATTATTAATTAAATTTTTAAAAATATCTTTTATTCTCAACCATTAAATATAAATTCAATGGTTGTTATTACATTCTCGTATAATTTACTCATTCTCATATGATATATATATATATATATATATATATATATATATATATATATATATATATATATATATATATATAGGGGACGACTCAAGTGAGAACACTTGGTTATTATGAGAAATGAGAACAATGAATCACGACCATTAGGGGACGACTCAAGTGAGAACACTTGGTTATTATGAGAAATGAGAACAATGAATCACGACCATTAGATTTGATTTTAATGGACTGGATTCGTTTCTCTTTCCATGATACTTAACATTTATTTTAAATCAACACAGAAAGAGAAACGAATCCAGTCCATTAAAATCAAATCTAATGGTCGTGATTCATTGTTCTCATTTCTCATAATAACCAAGTGTTCTCACTTGAGTCGTCCCCATATATATATATATATATATATATATATATATATATATATATATATATATATATATATATATATATATATATATATATATATAGAGAGAGAGAGAGAGAGAGAGGAGGGATCAAATTACACCAATGAGTTACACTAGTTATTACACTCATTTATAACCTTTGATTTGTTTTAAATCCAATGGCTATTAAAAGGTAGCTTGATAAAATATTGACTTTCCTCACATAATTAAATAATTCCATATATAGATATTCTATGCTCTTTATAATTAATAAAAGGTGAATTCTTAATAAAATATTCTTTCAAAAATATATTTCATATATATACTTATATGTATGGTATAATTAAAATAATATCTATATATTAATAAAAAAATAATTTTTTCAAGTGATTAATAAATTTCTTATAGTTAAAAAGAAATGCTTAAAAATATTTATATTTTTAATAAAATATGATTCTAAATATTTTATAAGATAGTCATGATTCTTAATAAAAAATAATTTCTTCTTATTTTTAAATAAATTTCTTTTTTCATTTAAATTAAATTATATTCTATTTATTTAAAATAAATGATAGAGTCTAATTACGAGGGTTAGGAACTCATAATTTAATTTAAGTAAAAATAATTTTTTATTTAAATGCAAAATGAAATTTATAAAAACTAACAAGATAAAATGTAATTATTATGAATCATGTTTTTCTTAAAAAATATTTAGAATCAAGTTTTATTTAAAACTATTATTTTTTAAACAATTTTTTAAGTAAATGAAATTGATTAGTGACTTGAGAGAAATAAATAATTTTTCAATATATAGATATACATTTTAATTTATTCTATTCACAATTAAATTATTTTAAATTTATTATGTGTTATAATTTTATTCTAATCACAATTAAATTATTTGCATTCATTATTTTGATATTATTTTATTATTACTCCGTAATCTATTTAAAAATGTAACAATTTTATCAAATCAAATGGAAACTTACAACAATGAGTACAAAATAATATCAAAATGTAACTACTGTATGAAATAATAATAAAATATAATCAAAATAATGTGTACAAAATAATATAATTATGATTAAAAGAAAATTATAATAAAAAATGAGTATAAAATAATTTAATTGTGAATAGAAAAAATGAAAATGTATTAATTTTAATTTAATTGTGAATAGAAATAATTTTTTAATATATAGATATACATTTTAATTTATTTTAAGTAAATAGAATATAATTTAATTTAAATAAAAAATAAATTTATTTAAAAATAAGAAGAAATTAATTTTTATTGAGAATCATAATTTTTTTAAAAAAATATTTAGAATCACATTTTATTAAAAATATATATATTATTAAACATTTCTTTTTAATTATATGAAATTTATTATTCACTTGAGAAAATAATTAATTTATTAATATATAGATATTATTTTAATTAGGCCGTACATATAAATATATGTATATGAAATAAATTTATGAAAGAATATTTTATTAATTATAGAGTGCATAGAATATCTATATATGGAATTATTTAGTTATGTGAGAAAAGTCAATATTCTATCAAGCTACCTTTTAACAGCCGTTGGATTTAAAACAAATCAAAGGTTATAAATGAGTGTAATAACTAGTGTAACTCATTGGTGTAGTTTGATCCCTCATATATATATATATATATATATATATATATATATATATATATATATATATATATATATATAATTTATTTCATATGAAAAAATATGTTATTTCTCAAAATTATTTTTTAGAAATAATATCAGAAAAATAATTAAAATAAATAAAGTAGGAAAATAATAGATAATAAATGATAAAATATGAAAATTATTAATATTTTAATTATATTCTATAGTAATTTATCATTTAAAATAATTTTTATACTAAATTTTTTGCGACAAAATTGTAAAGCCATACTTTGATGCATTTACTTGTAACTCATCTTGCTAGATTAACTCCATAAATATACATTTTCGAAAACCGGCGGCAGTTGTTAAATTTGAGTAATTTCGATCAGTTTTCTTTTCTTGACTTAGGCGTTATGCGCACAATTTCAGTAAGGATATACTAATACATTCATCACGCGCTCTACGCGTCCGTTTCATTCACATTCACATCCTGTGAAGTTCAGAAGCGCGTGAGTGTGCACGTGACAAACAGCGTCACAGAAAAAGGGTCTCTAGTCTAAAGCGACACTCACACTCACACCGCGGTGTTTCGTTATTTAACGGGAGCTAGAAGATAGACAACGACGCGATATAGGTGCGGTTGGCAGGCACCGAAACAAAATGATGAGAAGGACTTAAATCTAAATTTCAACAATATAGAAAAAGGACGCGTCAAGTACTAGAAAGTGACGCGTGTACACGTTCTGAGTAGTCACCTTCATTGTTATGTATACCAAACAAACTGTTTTTTTTATATAAAGAAAGAAAAAAAGAGAACGATTCAAGAAAATAAGACGGTTGAAATTTGAAAGATAAAGAAAAAAATAAGACACATGGTAATAATATAAGTATTTGTATTATGTATTTAATTATCTTTAGACTTGGTCGTTGCTATTTAAAAATTCAATACACTGTACGTATAACTTGCTTTTCTGTCAATTCAATTCTATGCAAAAACGCGTTACACCAGTCATTTTCACCTTTCTTTATTAATCAAGTGTTACTTCACAACATTATTTTTTACTATCTCTTTATGATAGCATTTTTATATGATCAAAACTTTTGATAGTTATTTTTGAGTTGTTATATTTAAACACGAGATTTGAGACTATATGTCTGTTTTGATCTTTCACATTTTTTATTTATTTTGATAACATTAAAAAATTCACACTAACAAGTCTTATGTATGTTTAACAATTTTATCATTTTTTTATATACAAATTAAACATTGTCAAAATAGTACATGATATATTATGATGGAATCAAAATTGTGTTTGATTGAGGATGGACTCCAAATGCGGTTGTGCTGATCTTTGTTCTGGTAGTGTAGAAGTGGACCTGCAAAGTTATCACTTCAACGATCAAGTCAATTACATAGTTTAAGATGAGTGAAGTGAAATGATAACATTAGAAAATTGTACCTTAAGTCTCACATACATTGATTATATACATTGGATAATTTTGATTATACTCTACCTGGTATTTAGATCTCATCGTATTAGGCCTCTAGCTAACGCAAAACAATTGCCCTCAAGGCTTGTCGGGTATTCTATCAGTCAGAGAGTCTTTGAAAGTTGCACCCGACATCTTGTTATCAAATTCGGCTTTAAGGAGAAGTGGGAAGACCTTGGAGTAGTTATAGAAGTAATGAAGAACAAACCCATTAAATGAATTTTCCCATCATTAAAACGTTTTTTCGATTTTCAAGCACGTGACTTTAGGCTCGCAGGTTAGGACGTGGCGCTTTTCTCTAGGCATTCGAGTTCACTTAAGTTCACTTGTATTCCCAAGTTGAAACTTAATCGTTAATTTTTAACTTTTTGTCTCTCTTTTGATGTGAACGACTCACTCTCCTCTATATAATGGTTTCTTGACTTTTAAGGAAAATGTTTTTGCCATTTCTAAGAGTCATATTCCCTTATGTGATAGTGATTTCCTTTCTTCCCATGAGCTTTAGCTTGAGCGTTTATCTTCTTTAGAACAGAGTTTTCCCTTGTGTGTTTAATTTCTAGCCTCTTTACCATATTTTATTCCTCCGGGTACCATTCTTACCTTGAGTTTATTTCCTCATTTTTATTTTTTATTTTTTTCATGGCTCATATGAATGATCACCCTATAAATTTGTCTAGTGATTATGGAAATAATGGCTTTTCCCCTTTAGTTAGAATATAATCATCTTCTAGCTCGAATTTTCCATCATTCAGTTAATAGTTGAAGGTGCGTGAAACACAAGAAATGGAGGGTTTGAATTGGGTTTTAAGTTTTAAAATCAAATTCTTCCCAAGTCAAAAACACAAGAACAAAAATAAATAACACAATTATTTTTATCCTGGTTCATTATTAACGAAGTTAATCAAGTCCACCCGCCAAGGTGATTTTGCCTTATCAACAAGGAATTTATCCACTATAATCAAACTGATTACAGAAACCACAACAAGGACCAACTATCACTTGTTGCAAACCACAAAGACTAACCGTCAATATCTTCTTGAGAATTCTGACTAAAGCCTCAATCTCTCAAGGAACTATCAACCCACAAGTTGAATATAAAGGTTTGTGTTTACAATGATGCTTCTTGAAAGCATATTACACAAGTTTAATTACAATCGAATAACACAATAGTGTGAAGCAAGTATCGAATAAAAGCTCACTTGCTGCAAGTTAACGAATAAAAGTTCACTTGCTTACGAAACTATACAAAGAACAATCAAAGAGATTGGGAATTTCTCTGTGCACCCATATAGGGTGAAAAACACCCATGAAAACCCCAAAATATCATTCGAGTATGCATATCCGAACGCACTCTTTTCACATTTTTAAGATATTTCGGATATGCATATCCGAAATGATCTTTTTTCCAAGTTTCATTATTTAAACGTGGGAATTAAAATATCAGAGGTTTTTTCGCATTTGCATATCCGAAAAACCCATAAACCAATTTCAGATATGCACATGCGAAATATGCTCTGAGTCTTTCAGATTTTGAAAAAAAAACTATATAATTACACTATTAAAATCGGATCAACATACTAACTAAATTTAATTAATTTTTTTCGATAAAATAATTAGGAAATAAAAAGTAAGTAAACTAAAATAAAATATCAAAATATAGTACAATAGTTGTTCTGGAAGTGTAAAATATACGAATATTAAAATCCCAAATAAAAGTCATAAAAAATAGGTTACTGCTACTACTGAGTAATGTATAATCCTAACCCCTGCAACCTCCTATGTCTCTTATAGCCCGCCGCACTGGACGCCTCACTGACAGTCCTCTCCATGATGGCAATCGTCTCTGCACCGCCCTCCTGAATAATCCCTATGTCCAATGCTTCCTGCCCAGCCAACTGTATACGTTGAGAGATCAATGACATTTAAATTAAAAAATATTAATAAAAAATAGTTTAAGAAAATGTAAAAAAATACCAAGTAAAAAAATATAATTTATAAATTAAATTAAAAAAATAAAGATATTCCACATGGATTTTAAAAATTATATACAAAATAATATAAAAATTCAACTGTGCAGCCAAGTCATTAAAAATTGGAATCTTTGCTGCAATGTGGCAGGTAGTGCGTATTTGAGGGAATCTAGATGTTGCGAGAGGGGATTACAAAAAAAAAAAAAACTTTATCATGGGCTAAAATCAAATGTCGCTAATTTTACAGGGGAATGTTGTATATTTAACCCTTAATTTTAGTTATAATAATTAGTTATTTTAAAGAAAGTTATGCCATTAATTATTTAATTTTATTTTGGAAATTACTAAAATATGACCTGCTTGTTTGTCCTTTCTCTTATTATTCTATTTGTATATTCTTTTTTTTATCTTAATCTCTTGTATGTAAAAAATATTCTAATTAGTGTAATATGGGTAAGGCAAGAAGCCAAGAAGATAAAATCAGAACAAGACATTCATGTTAATGATTGATAATAAAAAAAAAATTCTTATCACATGCTACAACCCGAAAAGAGTTCTTACATGAATAATTGAGTTTTAGGTGATCGACATGTAGACTTAGAACAAAGTGAAATATGTATCTCAATCCACTAGAAAATCTTTTTACGGGATTCCCAATCAAAATGTTACGGTTCATTTGGTTTAGCTAAAATATTGGGAGCGTATTTAATTAAATACGTAATTAAATATGTTTAATGACATGATATTTATTAATGTAAATTTACTTTAATTTAGATAACTATGGAAAACACTTCAAACAATATTTTACGATCAATCCTTGACAATGATAAGTTATTTCAAATAATTTTAATTGATTGACACTGAAACTTGGGGATTGACCTCAAGCACAAGAAAAAGTTGTATGTTCTCGAGTGGCTTATTCCTCACATGGAACCACCCATTAATGCTACCAAGGCTAAAAATAATGCTTATAAGAAGTATCTTAATGATTACCTATATGTTTCCAATCTTTATCTAGCTATCATGAACTATGAGCTTCAAAATCAACATGAGAATATGGATGTATAGGATATGTTTGAACACCTAAAGACGCTTTATCAAAAGAAAGATATGCATTAAAGGTTTAAAATTTACAAGGTCCTTTTTCCAAAGCAAGCTGGAAGAGGAAGTCATGTAGGTTTTTACATACTGAAGATGATTTGGTATGTTGAGAATCTTTAAAAAATGGGGTTTTTCTCTTAGGCCAAAGCTTGCAATTGATCTACTATTGCAACTGTTTCTAAATAATTTCAATATGTTTGTCCTGGACTCCAACATGAATGAAGGGAATGTCATATCGATGGTAAATGATGGAAAATTCAAGAATAATACAATAAGTCCAACAAGTATATGGATAAAGGAAATAGCAAGAAATCATACAAGCCCAAGCCTACTACTCATATTGATGGTAAGAGAAAAGGAAATTTCATATTGATGGTCAATGATGGAAAATTCAAGAATAATCACAAGAAGCCCAACATGTATATGGATAAAGGAAATTGCAAGGAAGTCTCAAAATCCAATCCTACTACTCATGCTTTAAATCCTCATGGTGGTGTGCCCAAGAAGAGAAATTGCTTTCATTGTGATAAGACTCGACATTGAAAGATGAACAACCTCAATTACCATGAGGAGAAGAATAACGAAAGTGATACCTTCACATTAGACATTTTTATTTGTCTAATTAAGTTATCTACTTATACATCATGGATATTATATGTTATGTGGTTATCACATTTGTACTAATGTGAAAGAACTAAAAAAGAGTAGGGCATTGGAAAAATATAAAGTCGATCTCAAAGTTGGCAGTGGAGAAAAAACGGATGCTATAGATATAGGAAGTTATGAATAGAAATTATATAGTGGTTTAATTATTGAGTTAGAGAATTGTTATTTTGTACATCTAATTATCAGGAAACTTATATTTTTTTATTTTGAAAACTTTGGTGTTTCATTTATAATAACGGACAATGTTGATCTCTTTATTTAAATAATATTTTATATGCTAGTGCACAAATGAGTAATGAACTTTATGTCATTGATTTCAAAACGCGGATATGAAACACTAATGCTTAAAGGATTAAACTAAATGAGTTGAATCCGACTTACCATTAACATTGTCGTTTATGTTAGATAAATAAGAAAAGTAATTCAAAACTCCATAAACATCAATTCTTTGACTATTTGGCAGGGTATTCCTTAACAGTTCCAGAATGTAGTGTGTTCTTGGGGGCACAATGTATTTTCATGGAAAATATAAAATTCAACGTAATGCATTTATTTACCATTCCTTTTCATTTTCTACCTTTATTACTCATAAATTTATAGTGCATGTATCTAAATGGAAAAAATCCATAGGGATACCAAAGATTCCTCCAGTACTCAATAAGTATTAGACCCATTTTGCTTCTTCATTCAGCAATATTGCAATTTTAACGACGAAAGGGTTTTTCACATTGGAGTCTAAAAGTGTCATAAGATCACTCAAGAGTTGGGAAGGTGTAATTGGGATCTACTTAATGGCATGATCAGGGATTCCAACTCTAGTATAGCATTATATTTCTCTGTTTATGCCTACCCATAAGAAAGGAAGCTCAATTCTTATTACTCTAGGGTGAAAGGATTTCTAATTGGTTACTCAACTACAACCATTAATGGCTTGTTTGGTATGCAACCACTTTTTGAGTGTGTCATTCACATAAAAAGAAGAATAAAAAACTTATGTGCCACTAAAAAAGATCACGATGAGATTCTACGTGAGCTTTGTAGGCATGGAGTATATTGGTACAAACAAGTACAAAGAAACTCTCCTACAAATTCTAAGTGGAAATATATAAAGTTGAGACCGAAGGCTTCTGCCACATTCCTAGTGTTCACTCAAGAGAGCTTGGGAAACACTTCTGGTTTCTTCTTGAGTAAGATCATATACTTGCCATCATGAGAGGAAAGATGAACGTAAAATGTTTACATTAGGCTATTGTAGCTGATCAACGAGTTAGGATCCTCTCCATTTTCTTTCTCTATTTATCCTCTCAATTACTATACTTTTGAAGACATTTGTAGTGTATATAAAATAAAATGACCCACCAAATATCACATTATTACATTTATATTCTCAAAACTTTGGTAATGCACAAAATAGAGAAGTGAGGAAATGTAGAGGATTATGACTCTTGATCAACACTCTTTATGACGCGGAACAAGTACCAAAATTTTGAGGTTATTTGGCACTGAGACAGAAGACATGCATCACCATCAATTAGATCAACTATACGAAGATGGACATATAGATGGAGGTCAAGCACCACTAGATCAAACAACACCTCGAGCACCATAGCCGAAGCACTCTCATCTAGAGCTGTCAAGATGGGCTAGCCCATATGGGCCGGCTCGCCAGGCCCGAAAAATCATAGGGCTTGGGCCTTAAAATTAGAGCCCATATTTTCAGGGCCTTTTTAGCCCAGGCCTGAAAAACCTGCTACCCATTAGGGCTAGCCCATATGGGCCGTGGGTAGCCTATTGGGCCCGCATAATTATAAATTTTAAAAATATATATATATATTAATATTTATATTATCTTACTCCAAAATAACATATTGATTTTTCTCACTTCATTAAATTTTATCTTTATTCTATTCAATCTTTCTCTTTTAAATATTATACATTAATATAATCAACATTTTTTCATCATATTATATTAATTTTTTCTTATAAATAAATATTCAAGTATTATTTTATACAATTTAGACCTATATTGTATTTAGAAACACATTATAGTATTTGTAAGAGATAATATAGTACTTAAAAATGTATTATGTTTAGAATAACATAATTTTTAATTTCATTTATAATAAATATTATGGAGTTTTTATTTTAATTTTTTTAAATGAAAAAGCCCATTTAGGGTCGGGTAGTCCGAAACCCATCTAGGGACGGGCTCGGGTAGTAAATCTCGAGCCCATATTACACAGGGCCTTTTTGCCCCAGCCCTAAAAAATCCAGGGTCATCCTGTTTAGGTCCGGGTAGCCCATTTTGACAGCTCTACTCTCATCCCTTGCTGTCACTAATAAATTTCATGTAGGATGTTAACATGCCATTCACCTCTACACTCTTTATATTAATAAGAAGTTTAATATCTTAAATACAGCTCAACAACAACATCAACACATGCCCACATCTCTCAATGAGCAATTTAGGCACAACGTAGAGATTTTCTGCCTTCTTTAGGCTCTCCAGGCTACTGACTTCGCTCATTTTCCAATTCCATAATTTGGCCTAGTCTGAAGCAGAGGAGGTTATAGATTTTGAACCTCTTTTTTTTCGAGATGTCGACTTCCGCTACGATTGATTTTTGGATTTCGCTTAGATTTTCTATTTTTTGTTTTATTTTTATGTTTTGTTTATTTTATCTTATTTTATTTATTTTCGAGTATATATATAGTTTTTTTTATTTTATTGTAATTCTAAAATTATGTTATAAATTAAGTACTTCTTGTTCATTATGACTTTTGTAATTTTAACCATAATTGCTTATCAAATTTAAGATTTCTGATAAACTATTTTCTAAAAAATTAGGTGACTTACCTGTTTTGTCATTTCCGAAATAATATATGGGAATTCTATTTGAAAGTCAGAGTCTTATGGAAATTCAAATCATTATGACAAATGAATTTCTTAAGAGATCAATGATGACCTTCTGTCAACACGTAATCTTAAAGACATTTTACCAATTATTTTATTAAGTTTCATCTCATTTTGGTTGAGTTTGATTAGGATTTATCATGTTTTTGGATAAATGGAAGAAATAGAAAGAAAGAAGAAAATTTGAAGAAAAGGTGTGAAAAAGAGAGAATTGGAGGCAATTCTGAACTGCTGTCGTCGTGCCCCATCGTGGAACGATAATCAACTTATCGTGGCACGACACATCAACATTGTGGCGTGATGCCACGTGAGGCTTGAATCGTTTTGAAGCTTTATAAAGGGATTTTTGGCACACTTTTGAGGGATCTTCTTCTGGAAACCTAATTCTCACTGTGAAGAAATACTATGGAGCTCTGGAGCGAAGGTTTTCACCATCGGAAGCCAAATTCTGACCAGTAATCCATGTATCTTTGCTTTATGAATTATCTAGTTATGAGTAGCTAATTTTCTTAGGTTATGTTTTGTTTAGATGAACACACGTGGATTTGTTGAGGACATATGTTAGGTCTTTTTACTATCTACACTTTTGATTATTCAGTTGTCTATTTAGTTAATATTTGTGTTTAATGTTTTACATGCATTTACAAATGTCCATGTATTAATCAGATTCATGATGAGTATTAACCCTAACTGTGTGAATCAGATCTAAGTTAAGTGATCAACCCAATACTATGGGTTTCACACCTGTTAAACCTGCTACTTTTGACATCAAAAATTCAATTCTTTAAGGTTTAAAAGACAATCCTTTTAATGGAAACACGATCCAAAATTCTTGGGAGCATCTAGGTCGCTTTTACGAAACAACTTCAATATGCAGACAAATGCGTATAACCGATGATCAGGCGAAACGGAGACTATCACTACTAATAAAAAACACATGAAAACTTTGAAGGTGAAAAAACACAAGAAGAGGTTGAATTGTGTTAACTTTTTCTCTTTATATCTCTTATCAAATTCTGGTCACAAGGAAAAATTCTGAGTCTGATGGTGATACCAGCAGAATAATGTTGAACAAAAATAAAGAAGAGAGCAAGAAAATGCACAAGCAATTATCCTGGTTCCTCCTACAAATCAAGAGTAGTTCGGTCCCCTTGCACTTCCTGGAAAATTCCACTATAATCAAATCTGATTACAAATTGCTTAAGCACACGAGAAAGAGACTTCAATGCTCCAGCACATAAGCAAGATACTTCTAAATTCTCAAGCACACAAGAAAGAGACTTCAATGCTAAAGCACATAAGCAAGATATTTCCAAATTCTCAAGCACACAAGCAAGAGACTCTATACAATATATATATATATATATATATATATATATATATATATATATATATATATATATATATATATATATATATATATATATATGACGTATCATATGAAAATGAATCTGAACCATTGGATTTTAAAATAAATGGTGGAGATTTTGTGTCATGATTTTTTTTCTCTTTCCTTCATTATTAAAATAAATGATCGAGGAGAGAGAAAAAAATAATGACACATAATCTACACCATTAATTTTAAAATCCAATGGTTCAGATGCATTTTCATATAAAAATGTCATTCTCATATTATACGTCATATATATGATAGTGATAGAGTGATAATTATACTTGATATACAATCATAGGTGGAAACATAATACAACACAGAAAAACTCTAAGACTTAAGAACTTCTAAGAATGTATAATTGGCAAGAAGTTCTAAGTTAAATTATGCTCTTTATTTTTACAGAGTAACTTCTCTGCCTCATATTCAACTCCTTTTGGTCAAACAAATACTTTAAATTCTTATGGTCGCTAAACACTTCGAATATTTCTATTTGATTTCTCTGGTCACGGGTTGTGTGGTTGTGTTTATCACTGCGGTGATTGGAAGTGGGATGTCGATTTCACATATCTAGATGTTGGTTTCTAGGTATAAGTTAAACTGGGTAGGGATTAGGAGATACATTGTAAACTGGGACTATTTAGGCTTTAAACTAGTACTATTAATAGTGGATTTCCTTCATGGCTTGGTAGCTCCCATATTAGGTGTTGTTGCACTGAACTGGGTTAACAGTTTACTATGTTATTTATCATTCTGCATTTAAATTTTAGTTTTGATAATTGTGCTGTAAGTCAGCAGATGTTCTAACATCTGTCTTGATATTGTGTGTTGTTAGGACATCTGTCTTGACATCTGTTGTGTAAGTTCCAGAATTTCAAACACAATATCATGGACTAACACACTAAGTAATTGAAAATGAGGGGACTAAGGGTTCAACATCACATAGCCGAAGCACACAAGCCCGGTATCAATCTGGTATCACCCATCAGTACGAAGGATTCCACAAGCTGAATCGGACACTCAACCAAGCCTGGTAGCCTCTATAGCCCGACAGGCGTAGGCACCAAACTAGCCCGACATCATCAACCCGGGTCGCCTGTAATTGTTGTTTTCACGTTAAAAGTCTTCACCGTTATGGAAGTTACAGTTCTTTAAAGACCAAAACGGTGGGGGTTACTGTAGTTCGCTCATTATGGAGGGAATCCAAGGTTCCTCCATTAATGAAAACAATTATAACTCTAGTAGCTATAAATAGGGCT
The DNA here is from genome assembly GCF_029867415.1 of Vicia villosa. Taxonomy (NCBI): domain Eukaryota; kingdom Viridiplantae; phylum Streptophyta; class Magnoliopsida; order Fabales; family Fabaceae; genus Vicia; species Vicia villosa. The sequence goes on along the minus strand of NC_081184.1, from coordinate 124,339,038 downwards.
CCCAACTGAGGGATAAGCAAGACGTATTTTATTCTTGAGCTCGCATCAGCTGTGCTGCTCAAATCCCTATAGCTATAAATCACAAACTCCTGTGTGACCTTGCTGGAATATTCTTCTAGAAGGTAATCAAAAGTGTTCTACAGGAACATTTGGCGCTCACCGTGGGGCCTAGGTAAAACATTCCCAGGCCACACACAATTCCACATTACCTTCAACACCGAAGAAAAGCCAAAGCCTATTCACCATGGAGGAAAGCACCCTTTCTAGCATCGCCCACTTGTTGACCATGGCAGAAGCTTTGAAGTTGCAGAATGAGTCATTACAGGGTTTCGTACAATTCCTGCAGTCGCAAATGCCCAAAAGAGCAGTATCACACATGAGTCACCTTATTTCCAGCCTCTGTCGGATATCGTGTGGGCAGAAGGGATCCCGAAAGACTTTAAACTTCCTCCTTTGACGAAAGGACAATGCGTACTGCTGGGGCTTCCCACGAAAATGCTCAGTTTGGCGGTTTAGAGGGGCCGTTGATTAAAATACAAAATGCTATTGCGTAAGAGTCAATAAACCTTTTCTGTTAAAGCATACCAGAAGGAGGAAGAAGCGAGGAGAGATATCACCCCTGCATCCCAAGGAATCCCTCCAAGCCAGATAGAGGTGTACCTCGGAGGGAGAAACAACCCATCGCGCAATGATAAAACACGATGTTTGTGTGATGTTTACTCTAAAAGTCATATGAACCGCAAGAGAAAAAATTGTGTGGTTTGGTTCGATTGACTTTTAAAAATAAAACTGAACCAAACCAATCCAATGCAGTTTGGATTGGTTTGGTTCAGTTGACTTTTAAAAATAAAACTGAATCAAACCAAACCAATGCGATTTGGATTGGTTCAATGTTTTTACACAAAAATTTATTGATCCTAACACATATAAAGGACAACAAGATTTGGTGTTTAATCATCCATACATTACCATAAAATAAGTTGATAATTTTTAACATGAGTTTATAACTTGATACATAAATATGAATTGTGACTTACAATTTTATCTTATGTCTAAAGGACAATATACAAGAAATTGCATTCTTAAATAAATTTAAAATACTATATTGTATAGTTATAAGCAAGTGCACGCATGTGACTATACTATCCGGATAACACTATAAATTTCTTTTTTATTATCAATATTTTATATATAAAGAAATACAAGATTAATATAAATTAAACTTTTTCTTTTAATTTTATCCTTATCAGCGTCTGCAAATTAAAAATGAAAACAAAAATAAATAGGGTTAAATAAGTTTTTGATCCTTATAAATATCTCAATTTTGGTTTTTAGTCCTTATAAAAATGAAGTCGATTTTTAGTCTCTATAACATTACTTTTGCACTCACTTTTAGTCCCTCTACAGGGACTAAAAGTGAGTGAAAAAGTACTTTTATAGGGACTAAAAGTCGACTTTTATTTTTATAAGGACTAACAGTAGCTTTTGGTAATTTTATAGGGACTAAAAACATATTTAACCCAAATATATATATATATATATATATATATATATATATATATATATATATATATATATATATATATATATATCATTTTTATTTCAAATAAAAATAATATTAGTATTTATAAATAAATAATATTTTTGTTTTTTTTAATATATAAATTAAAATAAATATCATACAAGCAATACGATAAAATATATACATAATATTTATTCATTTATCTAAATAGTTAAAAATATATAATTAGTTGTAACGTTTTGTAACATAATGCAGTTTAGTTCAATTTGCAAAATACACACCGCAAATCGAAACAAACCGTGCAGTTTTATCAAAATATTCAAACACATTCGAATCAAATGCAATTTTTTGTATTTTAATTTATATTTGATTCGGTTCGGTTAGCAATTTTAAACTGGACCAATTTGATTTTGAATACCCCTGGTTGAAACCCTTTAGCATTGACCTAATAGTAGAAGTGAATCGTCCCTCGTTATGGGAAGTGTGGCTAACGTGTGAAACTTAAGATAACTTCATTTATTCATCTAATATGTTTATTGACATGTTTTCACATAATTGAGAAATATTGTAACGGGTTGGGTCACGTCCACCCCGTCTATTTGCTTTGAAGTATCTTATGTATATTTATGAATTAGAGGGTCAATGAGTAAGCTCTTTGGAGCATGACTAAAGTTATCTCATATAGGGTTAAGTATACAATATCTCTTGTAATATAAGCGAAAATTTCTTTATTTTCCTGTAAAAAAAATTGAATCACCCTTTTGAAATGTTAAAATCTATGTCTTTTGCCCTCTAAGTGCACAAGTTACCCTGTAATATTTTATTATTTACCCTCAGATTCAGTGTTTAATTTGTACACTTGGGAAAAAATCCAAAAAAATATTACTAAAATAATCTAAGAAACAAATATAGTAGGAGTAAAGCGAAAATCACCTACATTACAAGGGTAAAGTGGTATTAGTCATTTCATATAATATTATAAGAATTTTGTATTTTTGTGATAAAAAGAAATAACTAATAACTCTCAGTTTTTAGTTTTATAAGAAAAATAATAACATAATTTCCTTTAAAAAAAGTCCTATCTATAGAGTGATTTTATTATCACATTCTTTAGAAGGTATCTATTTACCCCACAAAAAAGTTCTAATTAAAACCATTATTATTATAAAAAAAAAAAAAAATTGGAATTTGGGCGAGTGAGATACACGCATGTGAAGAAGCAAAGGTAGAAGAGACGGATAAGAAAGAAGAAGAATATGAGCCGAAAAAACGGCCCATTCCATTTAGGTTAAAAGCCGGCACGCATGATGCCCCACCCTCGCCGCTTGTCTCGAAATTCCCAAGTGCCACGTATCCCCCAAACATCAACACTCTCTCTCTCTATCTCTTGGGCGGCGTCACGTCACTTACTCTTCTTTGACTGCACCTCTCACCCACAAATCAATCACATAAATTATTATTTCTTCTTTTTTCTTTTTCATTTCTTTTTTAAAAATTAAAAAAACTCCACTTTTTTTATATATATACCCCATCTCACCCAACCCTTAAGCAAGCACCACTACCCACGTACTTGTCTCTAGTTACGCCATTACGCTATTCTCTCCACCATCACAATCAATGGTTATGAAAGCAAAGAATGCCAATCTCAAGATCAAAAACAATAATGCAACCGAGATTCATTTCAGAGGCGTGAGAAAACGACCGTGGGGCCGTTACGCCGCCGAGATCAGAGATCCCGGCAAGAAAAGCCGCGTCTGGCTCGGTACCTTCGACACCGCAGAGGAAGCCGCTAGAGCCTACGACGCCGCCGCTCGTCAGTTCCGTGGTTCGAAAGCGAAAACCAACTTCCCGCCTCCTTCCGATAACAAAGAAAACAACGTTAACATCAACAACAATCAGAGTCCCAGCCAGAGCAGCACCGTTGAGTCATCTACGCCTGAGCGTGCTCTCACGCGCTCTCGTGAAGTTCCGGTTGCTGGCGTCATGGATCGTTTTCCGTTTCTCTCGATCCAGCAGCAAATCAGGCCGTTTCCCGGCGCTGCCGCTGGTGCTGTTAATGGAATGGTAACAACTGCTGTGAACCCGGTTTTCTTTTATGATCCGTCTGGTCGCCCTGAGTTTATGAACCAGCGGTTTTCAACTAGGTTTGAACCGGGTCCGGTTGAGTTTAACATCGGGTTTGGCGGTAGTGGTGGGGTTCAGAGTGATTCGGATTCGTCTTCTGTTGTTGATTATCAGCCAAAGAGAGCTCTCAATCTTGATCTGAACTTGGCTCCACCAATGGATGTTTAATTTTTTTTTAACTCTTTTTTTAATTAATTTTAAAATATATCTCACCGTATTTTTAGATGAAAAATTAGAAACCAAAAAGCAGAAAGGACAAAGTTTACTGTTTTTTTTTTATGGAAGATTAATCTCCAATTATTTTGAGGAAGATAAGATGTTTATTACATCCTTTGATGTGAATATGTTAGCTTTGTATTTTCATTTTCGTTTTATGGTTATACTTTAATTAACCCGCTTAAAGAACATTGATCCGAAATTATCTACTAATATGTAGTTCTGGCACATGTTTAAGTTCTTTTGATTTTTTAATTAAAAAAACTTTTGATTTTGCTTTTCACAACCTCTACTTTTGTGGATTACACTGATGTTTATTTGATTAATTTATTCTCATTTGTCAGAAAATAAGATTTTGTTTTATACCAGAAAATAATATTTTGTTTTATAATAATTTACAATTCTAAGGTAATGTTTGGTCCAATTTTTTATCTACTATTCTTCTTCTTATAAGGAGATGGAGTGCCGAACACATTTTTTATAAAGCTCTTATTAAAAAAAGTAGCTTTTTTTAAGGCAAAAAATTAAATAAAAGGAGCTTGTAAAAAAGGCGTTGAAACCAACTTTTTTAGAGCTTAAAACATGTGGTCGCGGTTCGAATTCCAACGAAAGCATTTTTTTTTAAAATTGCGCTAGTGCAGTAAACGGCAATTTTTCAATTTTTTCTACGGTTCATAACATCTAGAGTTATGTTTTATTTTATTTTTTTCTTCTTTTGTTTACATCATTATTTTTGTAGATACTAGTTTTGTCCAACTTTTTATTTGTTTTGTATATTATATCTTATTTTACTATATAATGATTTTCAATAATAATATTATTAAACTATACACTATTATAGATGTTAAAACAACAATTAATCAATACGCATTATATATATATATATATATATATATATATATATATATATATATATATATATATATATATATATATATATATATATATATATATATATATATATAACTTTAATGAAAAAAATAAAATTAAAAATAACTCTAAAGTTTAAAAAATAATCCTAACCAAACAACTTTAACTTAATTTTAAAAGCTCTTATTTTTAACTTTAACTTTAAAGTAACTTTTAAGACTTAAAAAAGCCGGGCCAAACGAGCTCTAAATGTCATTTAGAAACTTAAAGTGAAATTACTTAATTTTTAGTTGTTCACTTATAAGTAGGGATGACAATTAGCGGATAGGTCTGGGAATAGGCTAGACCGGTCTACAGGAGCATATGGCCTAGCTTATATAAGGACAAATCAGGCTTATTTAACAAAAAGATCAGACTTAAGCTTTTTTAAAAGTCTATTTAATAAACTAGATCAGAATTAGGATATTAAAAAATTCTATGAAGTCTTATTGGCCGGCCTATATTTTCATGTATATTTAAAATATGCTAAATAGATCGGACTATATTTGCATATATATTAGAAAAAAGACTAAATATGCAAGCCTATATATGCATATATATATATATATATATATATATATATATATATATATATATATATATATATATATATATATATATATATATATATATATATATATATATATATATATATATATATATATATATATATATATATATATATATATATATATATATATATATATATATATTAGAATAGAGGTTAAATAGGTTGACCTATATATGCATATATAGATCGACTTATAAGGTTTCTTAAATAATATGGATTAATTGAAAACCATAATTTAAAATAGGCTTTTAAATAGACTTTCAGGTCACGCCAGACTTTTAAAAAGATCAGGCCAAAAAAGAAAGCATATTATAGGTCACAGGCCAGACTCAAGCCTTTCAAGTTTATCGTAGGCTAGACTCAGACCTTATAAAGTCTAGCCTAGCCTATTTCCACCCCTATTAGTGGGTATCAGCTGCGGATTTGGATGTTTTAAATATTACTATCTGGTATATCAATATTCACCCTAGTTTATATCTGCACATGAATACTCCTTCAGTCAAAAAAATGATTTTTTTTAAATAAATTGCTAAGTAAGATGTAAAACGATTTTCTAATTGGTTGTTGGTTATAGAAAATATGAGAGAGGATAAATTAAATGTAATTTGTATTTAATTTTACTTTAAAAAAGATAAAAGTTGATTTTTTTTGTCTTATATTTTGGAACAACAAAAATATATTTTATCTCTTATACTTTAGAACGGTGGAATTTGTTGTAGTTTCTAATATATCCTTATATTTTATTTTCCAATATCTTATTAAATTTAATAAAAAGGATATTATAGTAAATTTAATCAATATTTTATATAAAATATAAAAAATTAGCTACACTTGATTAAATTTTTTATTAATTGTGAAAACCATTTTTTTGGCTTATAAATGTGATCGGAGGGGGTATATTTTATTTATATTATTAATAAAAATATATTTATCTATTTAAAAATTAATATTAAATTATTTTCTCCATCTCATAATAAATGTCTTATTTGAGTTGTGCGCGGTTCTTAAGAAAATTATTAAATGTGTGAAATTTAATAATAAAATTAGTTTTATTTACTAAAATATTCTTATTTGTTATAGTTAATGGAGTAGTTGAAAAGAGTGAAAGGTAATAAATAAAAGTATAATAGTTGAAAAAAATTAATAAATACTATATTGATATTGTAAAAAGACTTTTATTTTGAAACTTGAAAAAGTCTAAATCAGACACTTTTTATAAGATGGAGGAAGTATTATTTATTTAATATAAATGTTTATTTATTTTACTATTCAAAGATAACTCTTTACAAAATATTGTTATTAAAAATTTAAAATAATATGATATTTTTTAATTGAACTATTAAATTTTATTAGAAATGCGGATAACGGGTATGAGTATTAATATATCAATAGGGCATAGATACATGTGTTAAGGTTGGAGTCCTCAAAGCGGGCATGGGTTCAGATATAGAGATTTTTTTTTTTAAAATTGCGAGATATAGTACTCCGATCAAAACTTACTCATTGTCATCCATGCTCACGTGGGTTAAAATGAGGGAGATATGAAGGTGGATTTTGTAACTTACTTGTATCTTTCATGATTTGGTGCTTGGTCGTCTGGCCAAGATAGGGCAATTGCAAGTTGTGAGAACTAGTTAATATCTCTTGTATTTCAATTATAGTTTTTTTTTAATAAAATAGAAGTCTTATGTCTTATTACCGTGTGGGTTTAACTCTTGTCAAACACATAATTTTATTAAAAAATTATATTTAAAATATTTATTTTAAAAGTGATTTTAGGTTTCTAAACAAGTTTGACAGACTCTGTTTTTGTGCATCGTCAAAGGGCGGTTCGTGGAAACACTCACATCCTCGTATTTAAGATTAGAATGTGTGTATCTTAATTTGATGTCATATTTATTTTTTTCATATTAAGGTTTTAGGATTTTGTTGATCTATAATCTTCTATGTGGTGTAGTTGTCCAAATAATAAACTATCGTCAAATTGGATAAAATCGGTTTTTGTGCACCGTTGAAGGGTGGTATATGAAATTTGCTTAATTTAATATTAGAATTTGTGTATCTTATTTGATGTCTTGTTTTTTTTTTATAGCAACGTTTTAGGATTTTTAGAACATGTAATCTTCTATGTAAGGTAGTTGTCCAATAATAAACTATTGTCAAAAGATAATTTGTTTTATGATTTGATGGACTTGGTTCAATCATTTGTCCTAATCAGTTTTTTTTTTGGACAAGTCTATACTTGGTCACAAAATGTGACCAATCTATTTGAGATCCTTTTGATGACGTCAAAATTGGGTGATTTTAATCATCTTCCATAAAGTTTTCCAAAAAAATTTAAACCTTTAGGGAATTTTATATTGGGTTGGACTATGGTTATTTCTTGGCCTTGTGTCTAGGCCGAAATAGTAATTCTCAAGTCTAATTCGTGAAACTGAGTCGAGGGTTGCCTTTGTATTTTTTCCAGAAATGGTCTGCGAACGAGATTCTATTAGTCACGATCTTTGCGGAATTGACTTTGTAAGTCTTATAATTTTGTTATGAGCTGCAAATGGGATTCTATTAGTCACGATCTTTGCGAATTTAAGTTTAATTGTCTTATAATTTTGTTATGAGTTGTCATTGTGGCCCTATAGAACTGTATGGTTTTGGTGTCGCAGGTTTATGCTGGTTTATTCTTTATTTTATATAGTATGTGAACTCAAGTTTCCTCATTTTCTTATAAACATCTCACTATTTATGGTTTGATTCTTTTGTTGGATCCAATTTCTTTTACCAAGTTATTTCCCAAACAATTGGGTTTTATTATTGTTGTTAAGGAATTTTGCATCGTGCATATTTTTGGCAAGCACCTTTTTCTACATTTTTTTGTATTATGAAAATGTGTGTTTCATGTTTGCGTCTATTTTTTTGCGACTATTGATGGTGGTGTTGACATCCAAACCTAGTTGTGTTGATCTTATTCCGTGATGGTATTGACCTTTACCCACAGGGGTGTTGGCGACGGTGAAGTTTGCCTCTGCTTATTCCTCTTATCCTCTCCCTCGTTAGTTTTTCTTTAGTGTTTATCATAGTCTTGAGGATTATTAGTCTCAAGGAAAATGGGGAAGATGCATGGTTCGGTAGGGGTAATCTCAATGTTTGATGGATTAATTTTGAGCAGGTATTTACGGTAAACTTTGTTTCCCCTTGTAGGACATGTTGTGCTTATTGAGTTATCTGTCTTGGAAAACTTGTCGTACCTACGAAGTTATTTGATAGCCTGCAATATTTTGATTTCTTAACGTACTTTGGAAATCCTGATGAATGGGTTGGAGTCTTTTTTTGGGAAAAGGTGATCAGATATGTGAGAGATAACCCCTATCGGTTCCCCGTGTAAGACGTTACTATCCATAATAATGGTCTTTGGTTATCGTTTATCATTTTTTAGCGCCATTTACAATCAAGTTTCTTGTTGACTCCCTCACAAGTTTACCCTTGTATTAAATTGACATGTGAGCTCTCCAATATATATGGATACTTATCTCAAAGTGAAACCTCATGCTTGAGTATTTTACACCACGTTCAATCTTAAACGGGAGTTCCTCAGACATACCCAAGGTTTATTTAATTTCTCGTCAGTGTTCCTAGTTTTTTATGCTTTCATTATGTTCATTTGATGAATTTTATGGCATTTTGTACTTCTTTCTCCTCTTTCCAATATCTCGCACGAGTCGAAGTGCATTTTCTACACGTCTTGCAAGTCATGCTTAAAATAATTTTAATCGAGTGACCATTTTAAGGAAAATTAGAAGGACTTATGTTTTAGACCATAGAGGTTTAAGGATGATGAAACAAAGTATTTTAGGATACTAAGGGACTATATAGAGTCTGTGAGTAGGCAGACCCCAACATGCTGCCTAGATTTAGTGCCCTCATTTTTGCCAAAGAAGATGACGCTACACTTGTGTTAGGTGTGTAATAATCTTTCTTTATCTTGCAATATTTTTTTCTTACTTCTTCACTGTCTTTATTTTGTTTTCAAATTGATATGGCGGGCAAGAATATGCTGGTGGAGAATATGAGATTCGAATGGTTGAAAAAAGGATTGAATGGACCATTCCTCTGAAAACAAATTTTCAAAAAAAAATTCTTCGAAAACTAAAGTTTTATAAACAGGTTCAAAATTAACATGTGTAAACAAAATATAGTAGATGTTTTATATAACATACGATTAATTCAGTGTCGCAATTAACATATATTATCATAAATCACAACAATTAAGAAGGATGAAGTTTCTTAGACAAGAAATTCAAAATTTATCATAAATAAATTTTAACACAAACCTCAAATTGAATTTAATTAATCCAATGATCAATCTAACAACAGTAGTTCATATACACTATTTCTAAAAATGAATATCCAAATGACTAGATGTATCACATACTTACACTTAGATAATAAATCACTATTAGCAGATAAAATTTATCATCCAATGATTCTAATAAGCAGTAAATCCTAGGGCATCCAGTCTATGGTGGAACATGAGAGAGAGAGACAGGGGGGAGAGATAGTACACTAGGATTGTATTTGTTCAATGAATTTGTCCTTGTTTTGCGCTTAGTCTAGTCTTTAGTGGCAAGCCATTGAAAATTCGTAGGGTCTTCCAAAATTTTGGAAATAAATGTATAGAGTTTCTGGTTACAACAGAAAATTAGACAACACTGAACAGTTCAAAGCCAATTAATGTTTAATCCAAAACAAGTTTAAATATAAATTTCCCTTATGTCATAGCAGAACACTCGAAGTTTCAAAACTACTTCCCAATCCATATCCAACAATCTCCAAATATGTTGCACAATTGTCCTTCTAATGCCGGCATGCTTCCTGCATACCACATCATTCCTGACATTCATAGAATCCGTTCGAACCTCCACTCTTAAGAAATTCATACTATGAGCTAGTTTGAGCCCTTCCAACAGCCCCCAAAGTTCTGCAACATATACATCTCCTCTTCCAATAATCTTCGAAAATCCCATCAACCATTCTCCATCCTTTCCTCTTATAACCCTCCACATCTGATGTCACCATCTTTGCAAGCTACATCCATGTTTAAACATACCCAACCCTTCTCTGGAGGATGCCAACCCTGTTGTCTAGAATCACTATGGCTATTCTCATTCATCTGGACCATAGAAACATCTCCTGGTACTTGTTCCACCAATTTCCTATCACAATAACCGGCCGCACGAAGCCTTCATCATGCTTCTCTTTATTTCGCCACTGCCAAGCTGTATGACACCCGGTTGCCCATAATCTACTCCACTTTGTTTGCATTTGGTTTCGTCGATTTTCACGAATATTTACCGCAATCCAATCCTGCAAATTATACATAAAAAATCTGTGCATGTGGCTACGATGCACTACATGAATCCATAAGGATTTGATAAGTTTACAGTCACGAAGGACATGTAAAATCCTCTCCGGACAATCCCCGCAATGCTGACACCATCTCGTTCCCAGCCCCATTAATTTCATAAATGAATCGATGGACAAGATACATACAAGTCGAAAAGAAAGAGTGAGGAAGAAGCCAAGGTAAAGAGAAAATAATATCAACTCCAGTCATTTTCACTGACGCAGTCATCCAGTAACGGAAAGCGGCATCTAACTCATTCACATAACTACTCGCACCTTTTCAATTTAACTATGAGATATTTTGCTTCATACTCCTTAGAATAATCTAAAATAGTTGCAACTAGGACATTTTAAAAAATCCATAAAACTGAACTGAACCATCAAACCGAATTGAACCGTAGTTAAATAACCGAATCATTTTTTTTATTAATAGACTAAATCATAATTTATTTAATGGTTTGATACTGAACCATAGTTAATCAAATCTGAAGTGAACCAAACCACAATTAACTATGTAGTATGGTATTAGTTGACTTATGTTAACTTTGGTTCAAGTTTTTTTAGCAATAAATTTATTTTTAGTATAAAAATTTAATTTCTTAGAAAATTAACTTTTTTAACAATTAATAATATTTAATTCTTTTAATGTAGATAAGTATAAAATAATCTAAAGGTTCAACCAATTAAGTAAAAAATTCCATTTCTGACTATGATTACTATGCATACATAGAACTTTTAAATTTCTTAGATTAGTAACAGACAATGAACAGCTAACACTTAATGGTGCATACATAATCTACTGATGCATACATAATTTACTGGTTGCTTTGAAAAAATTACTTAAAACTTGATTTGAGCAATATGATTTACGATAACATTTAACTTGTTTAATTTTTTATTTTGTATCTTAATGAAACAAATTATGTAAAAAAACACTTATAAAAATAGTAATGACTTTCCATTAAAAAAAATTTAAAAAAATATAACAGTTCTAACAAACGGCTCTTTTAAAAATTATTGTTTCTTAACGGTTTGGAACTTATAACCAGTGTACCGAACCAATTATTTGGTTCAGTTCAGTTTTGAAAAAATTTAATCCGTTTGGTTCAGTTCATATAAATATTTATTATGGTTCGATTCAGTACAGTTCAAGTTTTTTAATTAACTATACCATGACCAGCCCTAGTTGCAATTTAGTTATATGGATGGGAATACGTTGTGCCGAATTAAACAGACGAATTAAAAATATCAAAACCTAAGCCTGATATATGATTTATTATTGATTTATTTTTGGACCTGAGTCAGGTCTTTTAAAAGTTTGATTGAGTTGTTAGCCTATTTAAAAACTTATTTTATTTAAGAGAAATGCTAACCAGTGCCCTTAGGGCAATTTTTAAATGATTAAAGTGGTAAAATTTTATTAAAATGCGTGTATTTAATGCATTGAAATTGTATTGAAAATTACAATGTTAACTTTTATAAAGAATATTTTCTTTATTTAGTATGCTTAAAGAGTGCCTTGAGGGCACTGGTTAGCAAAACCCTTTATTTAAACATATATAAATAAGTAATTCAATTAATATTTTTATAAATTAACAAATTAAAAGATGAATAGTATTTATTTGTATTTATTTATATGAGTTTATCTATTAGCATAAGTATTGTGAAACTATTCATTTAAAAATAACTTATGATAAAATTCATAAGATGTTATCAACTTATTTAATAAGTTCTTTAAGATAGTTAAATTAAATTATTCCGACTACTTGTTAGACAATTCAAGTACCAATAGAATTAGAATTTGCTCGTAAGAGGTCTTGGCTTGGTCCCTCTCTTACACTACAAAAAAAAAGCCTCAGTAGTGACGTGAATATCACGCCACAAACCAAAAAAACACATCACAAACCAATATTTGCGAAGTGAAAATTCACGTCGCAGGAGGCAAGGTGGCAACTTTTAGTGACGTGATTTTCACTTCACTATTTAGTGAAGTGAAAATCACGTCGCAAACTTTGGATCAGATATTAATGCATTTTCAGTCAGAGCAGGCGTAGCAGCGTTTGGGTCAGAAAAGCATCTTTAGTTGCGACGTGATTTACATGTCACTACTTAGTGACATGGCAATCACGTCACTAAATTTGCCTAGGAGTCAACTGAAATGCGCATTTAATGTCTAATGTTGCGACGTGATTTTCATGTCACTACTTAGTGACATGGAAATCACGTCACTAATATTTTTTTTTTTTGCAAAAAACCAAATATATATATATATATATATATATATATATATATATATATATATATATATATATATATATATATATATATATATATATATATATATATATATATATATATATATATATATATATATAATAAATAAACTAAATATATTAAAATTTATAAAATTTATAAATTAATTCAATAAACTAAATATAAATCTAATATTAAAATTAAGAAAGTAAAATTATAAATCTAATATTACTAAATAATGTAATTATAATTTAATTAATAGTTTACACAAATTCAAAATTAAAAGTTATAACAACAAAATAAAAACTAAACTAAATCAACAATCAATTCGGGTCGGGAAACTCATCCTCATTTAGATTTTCCTGATCAGTCGGCGCAGAACCCCCCATATTTTGGTTTCCACCAAAAGATTGCATAAATTGTCGCATTTGTGCCTCCATATCCGATTGTCTTTTCGCCAAGACCTCCATTTCCCGCTGATGCTCACTCCGCATTGCCATCATTTGGGCCTCCATTTGGGCTTTCAGTGCCGCTTCACGTTCCGCCGCCTCACGCCTCACCTCATTTATCGCCAATTGTCTTATAGTGTCTCTCTGTTCATCTGTTAAAGTTACAGGACGTGAACCTCCTTCCTCGTCGAGAACTCTTTGATATAGAGTTCTATCATCAGATCTCAAGGTGCCTGCCAAATTTCCACCACCAAAAAAAACCCGTTAGGCCCCTTGCCGCCAATGACTTTACTCTAAAGATAAAAATCTACATCTGGATGAAGCGGCTCTCCCGGTCTTGGAGTATACTGAGGATTAGCAGTCAGAAATTGTACAAACAATGCCTGATAATCATCCTACACATACAAAAAAAAGTTAAATATAATTTAGTTGCCACATGAATTTCATGCCACAAATTTAGTTGCCACATGATTTTCACGCCACAACATGTCACATGCCACATGAAAATTATAACACATACATTCTACCTGTCAGAATTAATTAATAAATCAGAATAATAATACCGATTTAATTCATACATTATAACACATACATTCTACCTGTCGGAATTAATTAATAAATCAGAATAATAATCCCGATTTAACTCATACATTATAACACATACATTCTAACTTTGATCACCAATTTGATTCATATATATCAACACTTTATCGGCACTTCACAATCACCACCAAATACATCACAATTCATCGCTTAAAGAAATACCGATAGCTTAACCAAATATAATACGGATAGCTTAACCAAATATAATACCCAACTTTAACCAAATAATACCGATAGCTTAACCAAATATAATACGGATAGCTTAACCAAATATAATACCCAACTTTAACCAAATAATACCGATAGCTTAACCAAATATAATACGGATAGCTTAACCAAATATAATACTCAACTTAACCAAATAATACCGATAGCTTAACCAAATATAATACCGATAGCTTAACCAAATAATACAGATAGCTTAAAAAATAATACCGATAGCTTAAATAACTTACCATAGCTTTTTGTGTACGACTGTCAACAAAAGCTCCTGTTTTCTTTTTCCGAGTCCTCGCAACCAGCTCGGTCATAAGTGGAGGTCTATTTAATTCCTTAGTCTAAATAACAAAATAAACTATAATTAATAATATCAATTATTAATTGAAATTATAACTTTGAGAAGTGGTAATAATTCTTACCATGCGACGAACATGCTCAGCAGTGCTTATACTTCCAACAGCATTAAGGCAACCACCCTTTTCAGATGCTCTCATCTTCTTTGCATTTTCAGATTTGGCCGCAAACTCATCACTCTCCCAATATTTAAGAAGTTCCCGAAAGATTTCTTCTCCTATCCAACTAGGACGGATGCCATGAAGTTCCCAACGCTTTCTAACACGTCGTAGCATGTCAGAAAGTCGCCTTGCAGTTCTATCATAATAATTTTTTTTAATCTGTCTCTCTTTCATTGGTTCCCACACACATTTTTCCTGCATTAAAAGTAGATAAAATAAAAGTTAGATAATTGTAGTGAAAAGTTATTTAAATAACAATAACTTAAACAATAAATTAAGTATACCTGAAATTTCACAAACCAATGATCTCTATCACCGCCCTTAACATCTTTAAAAGTCTTTATAAGCTTTTTATAATTCTGCTGAATTATATAACTTATAACTTTGGCAGCAGTCCGACTCGGCGTGAATCTAAACAACATTAATTGAATTAACATTAATTATAAAGTTATAAAAAATGGAAACGTATACTTAAATAAAAATTGATAAATAAGAAACTTACGAGTTTCCTTCGGGCCAAATAAAAAATCTCCCGTCAATGATATGAATCTGACTCGGATCATCATCCCCTCGAAGATCGCTCCCATCCAACTGATCATCCGCAGTCTCATCCTCCGCCTGATCATCATCCTGTGGGGGCACATGTGGGGGATGTGGGGAGGGACCAGTCTGTGTGGGAGGTGGAAAACTAGATCCTCCAGTCTGCTGGAAAGATGAGGGACTAGTCTGTGTGGGAGGTGGAAAACCAAATCCTCCGGTCTGCTGGAAGGATGGGGGCACATGTGTCTCCTGGAAGGATGGGGGCATCTGTGTCTGCTGGAAGGATGGGGGCATCTGTGTCTGCTGGAAGGATGGGTAACCAGGTGGTGGTGGGGTAATAAAAGACGGACTGTCATATGGATACTGAGAGGAGAGTAGTGGCAGAAAACCCTGAGTACTGGCCATGGACATACGATTAACCTGACTCTGCGGGGGAGGATACGTGGCCAACTGAGGTGACTGACATACTACTAATCGTGGGCGTTGGTGCTTCTTCTTACCACTATCATCAGCTACACCCTTACCTTTATCAAGTCGGGGTGGCATTTTACCTATTTATAGAGATTACACAATTAATATAAATATATTCAGCAAATGGTTCACTAAGTAAAATTATAAAAATATAATCTCAACAATTGGTTGTCATTAACACATTCAATACATAGTTCATTAAGTGAAATTATAAAAATACATTTTCAACAACACATATTCATTATTCTAAATCTTCGTGCTCGTCATCCACATCATTCTCATCATTTGATGTGATATTGTCCTCAGATGCAATATCTTCATGCTCTTCATCCAATATAGACGAATCAACTAGATGCCCCTCAATCATTGTATCAGACAAACTTGTAGTTTGTTCATCTGCAACCACATCATTAATTTGTTCCACTTCATCAACTTGGAAAGCAAGATCTTCTTCCACTAGATCGTCAGATTCAATATGACCCATTGGTTTTGTTTTTATGACAACACACCACCCTCGTTTACGTGGCACAAATGAAGGATAAGGAACATAGTAAACTTGCCTAACAATATGTGACATTA
Source organism: Vicia villosa (assembly GCF_029867415.1). Taxonomy (NCBI): domain Eukaryota; kingdom Viridiplantae; phylum Streptophyta; class Magnoliopsida; order Fabales; family Fabaceae; genus Vicia; species Vicia villosa. The sequence continues at coordinate 124,322,670 of NC_081184.1, read as the reverse complement.
TGAAAGGGTCATACTCTTTGTACCTCCGGTCCATTTGAATCTCAACAGTATCATATGTCCTATCTATTTTTGTGCCTCTAGTTGGATCATACCATTCACAATAAAACAAGACAACTTTATTTTCTGAGTCCAAGTAAGTGTACACCAACTCATAGATATGTTTGACAAAACCATAGAAGTCATCTTCACCACCATCTGTAACTCCTTTCACAAAAACACCACTGTTTATGGTCTTTTTCCCTTCAGTCCATGTATGAGTGTGAAATTTATATCCATTCACGAAGTATGTGTGCCATTCATTTGCGCTTTGAATAGGGCCTTGAGACAAGTTTCTCAAATGGAGTATTTCGGGAGTCGGTGCAACAATGCTATATATTCTCTCCTTAAACCATGCTGGGAATTGAGCATGGATGACACCAGATGTTGATTGTACACCGGTAGTATGAAAATAGGTGTTGTTGAATTCCCTAAAAAGAAACACATTATAAGTTTCAGAGTAATGAGTTTTATGATTGTAAAGAAAATTAAAAGTTAGGGGTATGTATACTTACTCAAGAAATGGTTTAACTTCAACGCAGTTGATCAAGACATGAACATGGGCAGATTGCATTTCTTGTTGAGTCAACCAATGCACACCCTTTTTTCCAGATGGACGGCCTGGAAGCCCGAAGACCGATAAAGTGAATTGACTCCTTTCACTAACATTGACCGGATTTCGAATGATTCTTGGAGTTAACATCAAATGCTTGAAATAGTGACTGCAAAAATGTGATGTTTCTCGATGCAAGTAATGTGCACATATCGATCCTTCAACTCTAGCCTTATTTTTTACTGATCGTTTTGAATCACCCATGAACCTTTCAAACGGATACATCCACCTATATTGAACAGGTCCTCCAAGATAAGCTTCATAGGCGAGATGCACAGGTAAATGTTCCATGGAGTCAAAAAAACCAGGCGGAAATACTTGTTCCAACTTGCATAGAATGACTGGAATATTTCGATCCAACTTAATGACGTCATCTACTTTTAAAGCTGAAGCACAAATATCTCTGAAAAATTGACTAATTTCGGTCAGTGGATTAAGCACATGTTTAGGTAGAGAACCAAATGCAATTGGTAGCAATTGTTCCATAAAAACATGGCAATCATGACTTTTCATACCATGCAACTTCCCAGTGTTGGCATCGGCACACCTTGCTAAATTTGAAGAATAGCCGTCGGGCATTCTCAATTCTTTTAACCATCGACAAACCGCTTTACCTTCTTGGGAGGTCAGACTGAAACAAGCCTTTGGTTTCAATAATTTCCCATTTGGTTAAGGCTTCAACTCCAACTCTTTTCGATTGCACCATTTTTCCATGTCATGTCTAGCCTTCTCATTATCTTTCGTCTTGTCTTTAACATCCATCACAGTGTTAAATACATTATCAAAAAAATTCTTCTCAATATGCATAACATCTAGATTATGGCGCAACAAATTATCTTTCCAATATGGAAGATCCCAAAATATACTTCTCTTTGTCCAATTGTGATCGACCCCATATCCTTCAATTCTACATGCCTTTCCAGTATCTGTAATTTTTGGTAGCCCACAAACTTTATCCCATACAGCACCTGGTGACAATCGGGGCGGAGGCATATCTGTTACCTGTTTGTCTTTTATGAAATTTGTCTTGTTCTTTCTATACGGATGATTTTTTGGTAGAAATCTGCGGTGACAGTCAAACCACGAGCTTTTCCCCCCTTTATCCAACGTAAACGCCTTCGTCTCTTTCATACAATGCGGGCAACCCATTCTGCCATGTGTACCCCAACCAGACAACATGCCATATGCTGGAAAGTCGTTGATGGTCCACATCAAGGCAGCTCGCATAGTAAAATTTTGTTTACGTGATATATCATAAGTCCATTCTCCACCAATCCACAACCTCTTCAAATCATCAATTAAAGGTTGTAAATACACATCAATTCCGGCTTTTGGACTCGAAGGTCCTGGAATGACGCACGTCAAAAACATATATGGTTTTGTCATGCACATCTCGGGAGGAAGGTTGTAAGGGGTTACAATAACTGACCAACAAGAATACGCACTTCCCGACGCTTGAACATAAGGAGCAAAACCATCTGAGCATAATCCAAGCCTGACATTTCTAGGTTCTGCGGCAAAATCAGGATGTATTCGATCAAAGTGTTTCCATGCCTCGCCATCAGATGGATGCCGCATAGTGTCTGGACTTGTTTTGTTTGTAGGATGCCATGTCATCTGACTTGCACTGTGCATTGAAGCAAACATTCTTTTTAACCTTGGAATTATCGGAAGATAAAACATGGACTTTTCTGCTACACGGTCTTGATTAGTGTTAATGGCTCTACTGCGAACTTTATATCTTGGACTCATACAAAATTTGCATTCCTCCAACAATCCATCCTGAGTACCAAACTCATTGTCATAAAACAACATACAACCATTAATGCAACAATCAATCTTTCTTACTCTTAAGCCCAACTTCGACACCAACTTCTTTGCTTCATAAAATGTTGTAGGTAAGTTGTCTTTCATTGCAGTTGAGTCCAACATCATTTTTACAAAGAATTCCAAACACTGATCAGGAACATTCCAATTTGACTTGGCGGCCAATAATCTCACACACATTGATAACTTGGAGTCAGACGAACCGTCAAACAACGGCGTATTCATCTCATTCAACAATTGATAAAATCTCTGCGCTTCTTCGTTCGGCATCTCTTCCCCATCACAATCTTCAGGTTGATCATAGGTCACATTCACACCAAAAGCATCCTCAACCATGTCACCGATCTGATTAAAGTTTTCCACATATTCAATAGGCGGTCTTTCCTCATATTCCATTGACGGACGACTACTTGAAGCATGCGTACTGCTAGTCTCTGGTACGTTACTCGGCAATTTTTCACCATTAAACGTCCAGACCCAATAATTTTCCATGAAACCCCTTCTATACAAATGCCTGACCACTTCATCTGGGTCACTAATTATAGGTCTACATTCACATTTAAGACAGGGACACCTAACTCCTCCTTCGCTTCGACAACATTCTTGAGCAAACGCCCACGTGATAAACCCGTTAACTCCTTCTATAAAATTGGGTTTAAGTGCACGTCTTCCTGGTTCCACTCTATCGTACATCCAACTACGATAATACAAATAATATTCCATACTGCACATATATCCAATCGTCATTCTCTTTTTAATAACAATAATTAAACATGTACTTATATCAACTATAAGTAAATAATTAAACATTTACTTATATCAACTATAAGTAAATATTTAAACATTTAATTATATCAACTATAAACAAAATATTATTATATTATTTTTCAAAACAAAATAATATACTTCACACTATAATAAACATTTTTAAAACAAAATAATATATTATTTTTTAATAACTATATGTAGTAACCTTCATTTAAAATGTTGTTTAAAAAATACTAATTCACACTATTTTGTTCTTAACAAACTTATTATTCCTTTTAAGAAATATAAAATATAATTCTAATCCATTGTATTTTATTTTAAATATATACCTAATATATTTCATTTCTAATAACATTAATTTCATTTCTATTTTGTTCATCAATTTTTATGATCTCTAATCATCAAAATTCAATTATACCAAATATACAAACTTATTATACCTAATATATTTCATCAATTTTTCATCATCTCTAATCATCAAAATTAAATATTCAATTAAAATTTAATATTCAATCTATTCAATCTATTTCAACTCTAATCATCAATTTTTTTACTCTAATTTACAATCTAATTTTCAACTCTAATTTTCTACAAACTTAATTTACTACAAAACTAACATCCATCAATTTTAACCTTCAATATAATTTTCTACAAACCTAATTTTCTACAATCTAATTCATCAATAAAAAAAATCCTAAAAAAAATAAAATGCCAAAATTACCTCTATCTTCCTCTATCAATCTTCAAATATCTTCAAATATCTTCCTCTAATCTTCAATCACAAATATTACTCCTAAAAAAAGTTTATAACACAAACAAATAAATTATAAAAATTAAAACGAAATTAACAAATTAAAACGAAAATGAGGAAGAGATTTCATACTTACCTTGAATGGGGAAGAGATTTTGGGAGAAAATGAGGAAGAAGGGTTGGAGAAAATGGGGAAGAAGGATTGGAGGAAATGAGGAAGAAGAGAAAGAAATGGGGGAAGAAAGAGTTCTCGAACGAGGGAGGGGAAGAAGCTTTTTGGCAAATGTAATAAAGAGTTTAGCGACGTGATTTTCACGTGTCTAGGTTGCGAAGTGAAAATCACGTCGCAACTTCTTAAAGCAATAATTGTGTCAGTCAACGTTCAGCATTAAATATGGCGTGGTATACAAAAAATAGTTGCGACGTGAAATACACGCCGCAACAAAAAAAAAATGAAAATTTGAAATTCCCCCCTTTGAAATGCCCCCTTTGTCAGACTACTTTATCTGTTTTCAAATTTTTTTAATTTATTTAAGTGTTGCGACGTATTTTTCATTTCGCAACTTTTTAAAAAAAATAATATTTAAAGACACCCCATGCGCCAACGTTCGTTTTAGTTTTTTAATATAAAAACCCTATAGTGACGTGATTATCACGTCGCAACTCACTTTTTTGAGCCACGTGATAATCACGTCGCAACATTTTATTATCACGTCGCAACTCACTTTTTTAAGCCACGTGATAATCACGTCGCAACATTTAAGTGGCTATATCACACTTTTGTTGTAGTGTTATGTGTTTGCAATCCTTTTTTCTTTTTATTATATATTTTGGTTTATCAAAAAAAAAATATAATAGTAAAATTATTCATACTTATTTTTATAAATTGATTTGATAAATTTAAAAGATTTTTTTTCTTTTAAAATTTATCCTTTAACTAAATAAAATTATAAAAAAAACTAATTGGCCTAACATATAAAAACTTAGTAAAATTAAATTAAATTAAATTAGAGAATAACAATAAACTTAGTTAAGCATATTGTACATGTATAAATGTTTTGTGTATGATTAGACAAAAAATAATTTATATTCGTTTTCTGTTTTATCCAAACTCCTTCCCACCTCTTTCGTTTCAACTACTAGGAAGCAACCTACTGTGCAAGGGATCAAAAAGAAGTAGATTATGATTTTAATAAATAATAAATAAAGAGAAAAAAGTACAAGAGTTATATTTGGACGGCGAAAGTGTACACGTGGCGTCAACAGTCTAATAAGACATTGAACACGTAACTGTGAACACGGAGCACTTTCTGTGGGGCCCAAACATAAGATACACAAAATCTGTTTGTTTAAATGATTCGCCGTCGGCGAACCAAAACCATGACTCCTAAACTCATTAATTAATTAGTAATATCGTAATAAAGAACTCAATCAGTCCACTATCTAATTCGCGTTTGTGTCGGAATGGTTCTTAATTAGAAAAATGTACTAGTACTATATACTATGTCATGCGGTAGAAAGATAAACAATCTATAATATAAGAAAAATAATGGTTCTGGAAAAGTCAAAAATACCCTTATTTAATTTTTTGACACCACATTAAAATTGTGGTTTTTTGGTCTTTGCACCATAATGTTCTTATTTTACTATTAAAATAATACAACTCTTATATTTATTCTAATTTATCAAATCTCTCTCATTCTCTATTTTTTTTCTCTATCATCACTTTCTCACTTCTTTCTTCCAAAAAAAAATTATTATTGATATACTTTTTTTTATATATGAAAAAATGATATTTATAATCGAAATATTTTTTAATAAATAATAATATACGAGAAAAATTTATTCAAAAAATCTATTATTGATCTAAATATTTTTACATACGAAAATTTAATATTGATCCAAATATTTTGTAAATGATACCTAAATAAATATAATATTTGTATACAGAACAAATTTATTATTTATGAAAAATTGTATTTATCCTCCAAATATTTTTTATTCATACACAGGAAAAAATCTACTATTGATCTAAATATTTTTAAATACGAAATTTACTATTGATCCAAATATTTTTGTAAATGATACCTAAAAAAAATGAAATTTGTATACGGGAAAAAATCTCATTATTTATCTAAATATTTTTATATACGAAAAATGTTATTTATGATTTAAATATTTTTTATTCAAAAATAGAATAGGCCAAAAGATCTATTATTGATCTAAATATTTTTATATACAAAAATTTGATATTAATCTAAATATTTTTGTAAATAACACCCAAACAAAACTAATATTTGTATATGGAAAAAATCTATTTTTTTACAAAAAAATTGTATTTATAATTCAAACATTTTTATTCTAAAATGGTATACGGGAAAATAATCTACTATTGATCTAAATATTTTTATATACGAAATTTACTATCGATCAAAATATTTTTGTAAATATTTGCCTAAACAAAACTGAGGTCTGTATATGTGAAAAAAATCTATTATTGATCTAACTATTTTTATATACGAGAAATATTATTTATGATCAAATATTTTTGTAAATATTTTCCTAAACAAAAATGAGGTTTGTATACGGGAAAAAATCTATTATTGATCTAAATATTTTTATATACGAGAAATAGTATTTATGATCAAATATTTTTGATCCAAAAATGGTATACGGGAAAAAATTTATTATTGATCTAAATATTTTTTATACGAAAATTTAATATTGATCCAAATATTTTTGTAAATGATACCTAAATAAAAATAATATTTGTATTATTATTTACGAAAAATGTTATTTATGATCCAAATATTATTTATTCAAAAATGGTATACGGGAAAAAAATCAACTGTTGATGTAAATATTTTTATATACAAAATTATTATGGATCCAAATATTTTTTTAAATGATACCTAAACAAAAATGAGGTCTGTATACGGGAAAAATCTATTATTGACCTAAATATTTTTATATACAAAAAATGGTATTTATGATCAAATATTTCCGATCCAAAAATCGTATACGGGAAAAACTATATTATTTTGATCTAAATATTTTAATATACGAAAATTTAATATTGATCCAAATAATTTTGTAAATGATACCTAAACAAAAATAATATTTGTATACGAAAAAAATCTATTATTTACGAAAAATAGTATATATGACCCAAATATCTTTTATTCAAAAATGGTATACGGGAAAAAAATTATTATTGAGTAAATATTTTTATATATGAAATTTACTATTGATCTAAATATTTTTGTAAATGTTACCTAAACAAAAATGAAGTGTGTATACGGAAAAAAAATCTATTATTGATCTAAATATTTTTACATACGAGAAATGGTATTTATGGTTAAATATTTTTAATCCAAAAATGGTATACCGGAAAAAATCTATTATTGATCTAAATATTTTTATATACGAAATAATCAATTATTTATCTAATTTTTTTTCTTTTTTAATATTATCATTTAAAATAAATGATGTATCCAAATTCGCGTAACCGAACAATATTGAATATTAACGGAAATCTGAAGTTACTAATTAAAATATTTTTTATTAACAAGAACATGAAGTTACGCATCACAATATTGAATATTAACGGAACATGAAGTTACTTATCATAATATTGAATATTAACGTAAACATGAAGTTACTAATCACAATATTCATAATTAACAGGAATATGAAGCTACTGATTAAAATATTTTTTATTAACGGGGACATGAATTTACTGATCACAATATTGAATATTACGGGAACATGAAGTTACTGATTAAAATATTTTTTATTAACGGGGACATGAAGTTACTGATCACAATATTGAATATTAACGGAAACCTGAAGTTACTGATTAAAATATTGAATATTAACGGGAACATGAAGTTACTGATCACAATATTGAATATTAACGAGAACTAAAGTTACTGATTAAAATATTGAATATTAAGGGAACATGAAAGTTTCTGATCAAAATAGTGAATATTAACGAGAACATGAAGTTATTAATCACAATATTGAATATTAACGAGAACCTGAAGTTACTGATTAAAATATTGAATATTAACGGGAACATGAAATTATTTATCTCAATATTGAATATTAACGGGAACATGTAGTTACTGGTCACAATATTGAATATTAACGGGAACTTGAAGTTACTAACTAAAATATTTAATATTAATATGAACACGAAGTTACTGATCAAAATATTGAATATTAACGGAAACATGAAGTTACCGATCAAAATATTTTGAAATTAATGGGAATGGATTTATTGAGCAAAATATTAAATATTAACGGAAATGTGAAGTTACAAAAGGCTATTTAGACATTATTTAATTTTGGTGATTTCAATTTTGTTTCTGATTTTTTTTAGACACAATTTAATATTAATTGTTCTTATTTTTTTCACAAAATGTTAATTACTTTTAATATAATTTTTTTCTATTAAAAATTATATATCTTAAACAAATGCGCGTCCCATACCAGAACCCGTGCGTCGCGAACGCACGGGTTTGTTACTAGTTCATTTGGAAAATCTTCTTTTCTACGGGTGTCAATTCTAAGTTGTTGATTTTCGTAATTTTTCATACTCGATCTCATAAGGTATCATATTGAATCTTGTTTAACATTCAAAATAAGAGATGTGATGATATAAAATATTATTGGGTTAAATGTGTTTTCTCTCTCTCCCTCTGTGTTATTCTTGTAATATTTTACAGATTTTTTTTGTAATTTTAAATTTTTGTTTGGCTTAATTGAAATTTAATCATTTAAATTTTTTTAAAATTTGATTTTCTTATTCTAAAAATTTGTTTTTTTTATTTAAAGAATTTTAGCCCACTTTCAATTTAAGATAAAATTTTAATGACTTGACAATGCATTTGATTACACATGTATCCAAATTAGTTATGTTTCATTTTTTATTATTCTTATTTGATGACTTTTAATTAAATTTTATTTGAATAATTAATAGGAAAAAAATGTTTTTGTACCTATAGCTGTTATATGTTGTATATTAATTAGTGATTTATACAATTAAAGGTTAATATTAATTTACACCCGGTAATATAAGCGTGTTTCGGTTTACCTCCACCGTTGTCAAATGCAGATTTTGGCAACGATTTTTTTGAAAAAACTGTTGGTAAAAGATAGGAAGGGGGAAAAACAAAATTTGCTAATATTACAGAAAGTGAATTATTATTAACCCTTCAATTAATTAGTGATTTGATATACTTTGACAAAGTTATTTTAAGCATCGTTTATAAAGATAAAATAGGCAACTGTTTTAAAGTCCTAATATGAAATAGAAGTTGAACGTGTATATATTGGAACTTATGCTAATGAAATACAAACTGTATTTTTTTCCATAAAAACAATAATCTTCCAAAAAATCATTATGGCATCAAAGTTAGGTCATGATAGAAAAAAAATTCATGGAAAAAATTGAGAAGATTGAGGTGGTTAGGGGTGGCAAACGAGCATGTCCGTCCCGTTTAGTTCTGCCTCACGAAAATCCGTAAAAAAAATGGGACGGGACAGGGCGGGCATAGTTAAGAGTGTAGGCCTAAAATCTTGGCCCTCTCTGCAAAAAAATGAAGGCGGGGCGGGATAAATCCGCGGATACTACACCTTTTAAGTCTAAAAATGCAAAAACTTATGTTAATTTTCATGCCCGCATAAAAAATGGGGCGGGGCAGTCACATTAAAGGGTGAGTGCCTATAACCTTGGCCTGTCCCGCACTAAAGTGCGGCAAAACAGGCATGTCCAACGGGCCGGGCCCGTTTTGCCACCCCTAGAGGTGGTAAAGAAGATACCATCGTTGTATGATCTAAATTCGAATGTCAACCCAGGCAGTATAATCGCTCAAGTCCAACTTCGGGTGAAAATTATGACAAATATGCAAAAAATATAAGGACCTCGTTACATGCACGACGAAAATTGGGCTTCGTCAAATGAACTATAAAGAAGTTGAATGAGTAATCACAAGAAATGGAGGATTAGTAGACTATTTAATCGATGGTGGTGTCTTGGATCTTAAACACCATTGAAGCTTATTTACGTTATACTATTTCCAATATAGAGAAGGCAAAGGAACTTTAGGACGACATTAAAAAGCGATTTTCAGTTGCAAACAGGCCAAGGATTCAACGCCTGAAATCTGAACTTGCTGAATGTAAACATGAAGGATTGTCCATGGTGAACTTATGTAAAATTGGAGAAACAATGGGAAGAAGAGAAAATGCATTAGTTCTTGATAGAATTAGGTGATGTGTTATACAGAACAACTTGCTCTAGCATCATTGCAACATATCTATTGCCATTATTGAATCGAGTATATGTTATATTGATTCAAGATGAACGCGTGAAGGCCATAGATAGGACTACGGAAGAACAAACAGAGATTTTTGGTTTAACTGTGCAGACCGGTGGCAGAGCGAGAGGACATAGAGACACAAAAGACAAATGCATGATATGTTCGAACTACAATCGGACAAGGCATAATACCATGGGTTATTTTCAAATTTTTGAATATCCAAATTGGTGGGGGGATAGGCCATGACATGAAGCCAAAGTAGTTGCTCGAAGGAAAAGAACCAACAAGGACGTAATGCAAATTCTGGATGCGGCAGAGGCATGGTTGTGTGAGCAAATGATGGCTAATCAATTATTGGAAGAACAATGGAGGCATTAACAGATGTAGATAAAGGAGGACTGGCCGGATTGGACATGGAGCACTGAGCATAGAGTAATGGAAAATTCAGTCTGACTCGAATCCAACTGAACAACCCCAAAACTCACAAACTCCCATACTTCTAACTCAAATCAAGAAGTAAAATTTTGAAAAAAAATTAATGAAATAATTAATGCTTTGAAGAATGGATTTTAATGAGAAGCACAATTTGGATTATGATTTTTAATGATAAACAACTTTAATGAAAATGTTCAAAATGGTTTTTAATGCAAACACATGGTGATGCATGAATGAATGATTGGTGCATATATAAATACAATGAATGGACGAAATAATAATAGATTGATGCATTGAATGGTTGAATGATTAAGGCATGAGATGCAGAAACATATAACATACACATACATATTTCAAACAGAAAAAACATCTAGACACTCAAATAATTATAACATGTTTACTCAAAAAGAGTTAACAAGGGTTGGAATGATCATACAAATTTAGACAATCTCTACTTAACTTGATGCACACAAAAACTACTATTAATCAACAAGAATATCATAAGCGAAAATACGATCAATTATACACTAATTGGATACAACTCCTCTTGAACGTCTACAGAATACTATCAGACTCTCCTTCATAAGGCTTTAGATGAACTTTGAACAATGGTGGTTTAATTATCACTGACTGACACATCTTATCAATCCCGAATAAGTGTTTAAACTCTTTGATGATTATTAGTAGTTCAAGGAACACATTTCTACCCTTAAATATTTTGTATTTGTTAAAACTTCAGAGAATCGTTGCCAATAGTCCCAAAGTACCTTCATCTTCTTTTTACGATAACCTTGGAAGAATAGATCACTTAGAAGATGTTTTATGTTTCTTTTTGTTATCTTTCAAAAACTTCAAGCACGTTGTTGTGTGAGTGTAGAATCATCTTTAAGTGGGATCAATAAAAGCAAACTTAAAGACACAGTGCTAGGTTTCTAGTTACACTACACATACTCCAATCCACGACTAGCCTCGCACATTTGGGTTCTAATTACTTCTCTTATTTAAAGAAATGAGTCTGCCATTTCCCATGTATTCAAATCCTCTCTCATTCAAACATCACTTTCCAATCTTATACTTACTTGATTATTGGAGTGTTAACCTTGCATATCATTCCCCTCTCCACCGCATTGGAAGCTCAGAACCACCGTAACAAGCTCTGCATCCTGACTTTCTAATCAATTCTAATTCCATTACTGATCAATACAAATGTTTGGAGCCAAACCCGAGTCATGGATGGATTTATTTTTCAACTGTTGGCGCATTCCTACAATATGACAATGATGGACTGCACGACCTAGGTATTCAGATATATAGCAATGGGATTCTGACCCTTTTTTCTCCACACTATTTCCACGACTTTTAATATTTTCTTTGTGTAAAGCTCTTCTTAGATTCTTCCAAGTTCAACTCCACCCTTCATCATTCGCCAACTCAAAGTAGGTATTGAATTTCCCCTTTTTCTTCATCCTTTTGTTTTCTTGAATGGAAATAATTAGAGATTTAAACGAGAATAGGGATGTCATAGAACCCTCTACTGATTTGAAGTGTATAGAGATATTGAGGCATTGTGTTATAAATGCAAGGCGTTTTAATAGGAAAAATGATTACAAACTTCTTAAATTAAGGATGTTTGGCAATATGATAGTAGTTCTGATTCGAATAATGATAATGATCCTTTTTCCAAATTATTTCCCAGGAAGATCAAGACTGTTGATGGCGTCTAACTCTTTTAAATGTTTGGGAGTTGAAGATTACGAGACAATTTATGCAACCCAAGAGAAAGTGGGCTCATTTCATAAGAGCTTAAATTTATCTGGCTCACAGGATAAAAAAAATATCATCATAGAAACTTGTTCTAAGTAATAAAAGCACATATGGCATCCCCTTGTGACTTTGAGGGACGAACTCTTCTATATGAACTTCCTTGTCATCCACGACTTTGGGGGTGTTAATCTCTTTTACAATGTTTGAGTCAGAGGTTCTTAGAATCATCAACTTTTCCCATTCTCAAATATCGCTTAATGGATAAGCCTTTATCAGGTCATTTGAGATCTTATGTATGAATTTAGAACTCTCTCTTATTGTGGACATATTATTCTCCTTCTATGATCAAAGAGATAACATTAATGACTAGTGTGGAGACAAGAGTCAGAGGCTTCCGGCAAAATGCTACTTATTATAGGAAAGATATTTAATGCATCATTCTCAACAAAAGTGACTTTCCATCAAGACTTTTTACTTGCTCTGGCCAACAGTCGACCTAGAGGCGCACACTGGAAACCCTCGACCTACAAAGTATAGACAAGGACTTGAAGGGAACTGTTCTGAAATGTTGGCAAGAGCCATAGCGAATGGCTCAAGAGCGACATCAAGTGACAGAGTGCATGAAGCTCTAATTAAAAAAATAATATTTTCCTAAAATTTTTTTGAAACAGATTCATTGTCTAAATCTTTATATTTTCATCATAGAGAAGAAAGTTCAAGAGTATGCTAGTGCCACTAAACCAGATGCTATAGTGAGTATTCCATCTAGAGAAATTTGTCTTATCAAGTGGAATTCACCCTCTAGAGGGTGGGTTAAATTGAATTCAGATGGAGCTTGCTTAGAGGATGGAAGAGAAGGGTGTTGAGGTATATTAAAGTTAGTGAAGTTGCGTGTTTTGGAGTCTTTGCTTAGAACTTGGGCGCGTGTAATGTGTTCGTGGCAGAATTGTGGGGGTGTATGAAAGTTTTCTTCTTGCCCAAAAGTTTGGGGTGCAGGCTATTGAGATAAATGTGGATTCGATGAAAGTTGTTAGAAGTGTAAAAAATAGTAACATTAAGAGGGTGTTGATTAATAAGATAAAGTCCCTGATTGAGTTAGAGTGGGAGGTTGAGCTTCATCATATCAATAGAGAAAAAATAGTTGTGCAAACATAATTGTGAAAAGTGGTATTAACTTAGAGGACATATACATTTTCTTTGATGAGTGTCCTCTTCAATGGAATCATCTGCTTGAAGCTGATCGCGGGGGCTTGTCGTTTCTCTGTCTAGTTGTTGTGTAGTTTCTTTGTTTGAGCTTAGGCCCTTCCTTTTACCAAAAAAAATTCTTCATATTTTAATATCTTCAAAATTTTATTTTTAAAAGGCGGTCCAAATTCTATGTTTTTGATGTTTTGTATTTTTAATATATTTTTTGTCCAATGATAAAAAAATTGAACTCTAAAATTTAGGGCCTTAAAAATTTGGATTTGATAGTGTTGGAGATCTTGTTCCACATGCTAATAATTTGCTCATAACTTGATAAAGTAATTAAAATGTTTGGTAAAATTAACTGTTTAAATAATTAATATATAATATGATATAAAAGACATTTATAATTATTTTATTTTAAATTAAAATAAATAATAAAAGATAAAAATGAATTTTTATTAAAATAATAAAGATAAAAAAAAACTATAAACTAAAATACTATTTGAATAATAAACTATAAATTATTAAAATAAACTATAAATTCTTAAATGTAAAGACCTTTTTATACAACTCTTTTAGTGTTGTTCAACTTATAAACTATACATTCAAAAATATATTATGTTAAATAGAGTCCAATTATAATTTTTATTATTCTAAAACTTATCTTAACATTTATTTATATTGAGCTGATACTAACAAATTTATTTATTTATTTATTTTTAATTTATATTGAGCTGATACTAACAAATTTAATTTATTTATATATATCTATTATAATTAGCCTATATATATATATATATATATATATATATATATATATATATATATATATATATATATATATATATATATATATATATATATATATATATATATATATATATATATATATATATATATATATATATATATATATATATATATATATATATATATATATATATATATGAGGAGGGATCAAATTACACCAACAAGTTACACTAAGTGTTACACTCTTTTATAACCATTGATTGTACTTTAATCTAACGGTTATTAAAAGATCTCTTTTAGACTCATGATTCACGTGATTCTTTCTAAAGATAGTTTTCTCTATTTTTAGTAATAAATAAAAACATAATTTTTTAAATATTTAATAAATCAAAAAGTTAGAATTCTTAAATAATTCTAAAACAAATTATTGATTATTAAAAAAAAAATATTTCTTCTTATTTTTAAAATAATCTCAACTTTTGTATTTTCTTTATAATAACTTTTATTATATTCAACTAAAGTAAATAATGAATTATGATTTTAAATATTTTTTAAAAAATCATAATTTTTAATAAAAAATGTGAATTTTAATATTTAATAATATTTTTTAAACAACAAAATTTTATCCACGTTTTTCTTTAAATCAAGTTCTATTATATATAAATTCAACTAATACCTTTTAAACAATAGTATGCAATAATATATTCAAAACATGTATGAAGAAAATAAAACTAAACAACAAGTAAAAGTAAAGAGTATATAATATAATGTTTAAGTTTTGAATAAAATAAATAAAAAAATGATATAAATTAAGTTCAATAAAATGTTCACTTTTTTTCCCGATTTACAACATGATTTACTAATATTTTTTAAATGAAACAAAATTTTATTCTTTTAAAGCACACTATGAAATCTATAAATTTTTAAATAGATTACAAAATCGTATTGAAAATATTAAAGAAATTAAATAAATAATAAATTCATTTAAAATAAAAAACTTTTTTTTATTAAGAATTATGATTTTTTTTTTAAAATATTTAGAATCATAATTTATTATTTACTTTAGTTGAATATAATAAAAATTAATATAGAGAAAATACAAAAAGTGAGATTATTTTAAATTTTTATTAAAAATTATGATTTTTTAAAAAATATTTAAAATCATAATTCATTATTTACTTTAGTTGAATATAATAAAAGTTAATATAAAGAAAATACAAGAGTTGAGATTATTTTAAAAATAAGAAGAAATATTTTTTTTATTAATAATCAATAATTTTTTTAAGAATTATTTAAGAATTCTAACTTTTTGATTTATTAAATATTTAAAAAATAATGTTTTTATTTATTACCTAAAATAGAGGAAACTATCTTTAGAAAGAATCAGGTGAATCATGAGTCTAAAAGAGGTCTTTTAATAACCGTTAGATTAAAGTACAATCAATGGTTATAAAAGAGTGTAACACTTAGTCTAACTTGTTGGTGTAATTTGATCCCTTCTATATATATATATATATATATATATATATATATATATATATATATATATATATATATATATATATATATATATATATATATATATATATATATATTATTATTACTCACCGCCAATAAAGTACAGTAAAATCAAACAAGCCCCATAATTCAAACTAAAGCGCACAACCAAGATTAAGATTCCTTTTTAGAAAACTGCGGATGAGAATAATGAAATACACGCGATGTAGGAGCGTGAAAGAGATAAAGTTTTTTTGCCGCCAGAGTTGGCATCATGATTCAGAAGTTAAGTGTAGTGGGGTCGGCAGAAGTTTGCGTGTTGAGGCGCCACGTGACAGAGTAGTACAGTAGCAGATAATGATGGGCGGCTGCGGGTATATGCGGTCACCAGTCAGAACCGCCAATTTATTCACTTGTTTGCTTCATATCAAGGACAAGGGTAGTGTAAGGATGTTTCCATGATTCCATCTCAATCACAAAAGACCAACTGAAAGGGGTATATTAGGAAATTCGGTTATTTGATGTGTCCATATGTGCTTTACTTTTCATTTCTTACGTAACTCATGCTTGTACCACTAATATCAGGGGCGCCCGGGCTCAACCCCTATTTTCTTTGTATTCCTCCAATGTAATAGTCGATTTTTAGATAAAATTAGGGGTAAAATTAAGGGCAAAATTAGTAAAAATAAGGTGTGAAAATTAAAACAGATGAATAATAAATGGTGTAAAGTTTTTGCCCAGGCTGCCTATAATTTCTGGCTCCGCCACTGACTAATATGTTTTCTAAATGCTTTCTTAGTGAGTGCATTATCCAGCAAAACTTTCTTCTTTTAAATATTTCTATTCTCTTTTTTAAAATCTATTTTAATGGCTGTGATGTCTTATTTATTAAATTTAATGTCTAAAATCTATTTCGGTTTAAATTTGTTGATTTTATTGTCTATCTTATGAGACAAGCATTCTTAAGAATATTTTAGGTTTTTTGTATCTTTGATTCATGCTATAAGATTCAATGAACAATTCATACTTAAATACGTGATTCCTTAAACTATAAATCACACATTTATACTTCTCCGGTCTTATAATATGTGTCTTATTTGAGTTTTGTGGGGTTTTTTAAAAAATAATTAAGTGTGCTGATTTTAATGATAGAAATAATATCATTTATTAAAGTATTCTTATTTATTATAAGTAGTGGAGTTGTTAAAAAATATAAGGGTATAGTAGTGAAAAAAATAATAAATGTTGCATTAATATTCTAAAGAGACATTTATTTTGAGACATAAAAAATGCAAATGAGACACTTATTATGAGATAGAGAGAATAGCCTCTAATAACATGATCGTGGAAGTGTGTATTAAGCATTTCTGGCAAATAAAACATAAATATTAATTACACTAACTAACATATATAACGAAATCATAAGGGCTCAAACAAGAGCCAAACATTGATAATACATAAAATATACAATGATATCGTCATTTGGCTTGAAGTTGAAAAGAAAATACTCTGAAATATCTAGTTTAGTAATATCATTAACAGTATTTTTATATGGATTTAGATGATCGAGTGATCAAGATAAATATTTTAACAATGATCGTTGTTTGTTGTTTCTGACAATTGAGGTGTATTTGCACACACTTCGACGATCATATTATTAGAGGTTAATTATAAGTGTGTGGTTTATGGTTTCAGGAATCGTGTATCTGAGTATGAATTGTCCATTGAATTTTATAGCATGGGTCAAAAATACAATTACCCTAAAATATTCTTAAGGATGCTTGTCTCATAAGATAGATGTCAGAGTATCTCTAGAGTTTAAATAGTCATGATTGAGTATGCCTATACGGCGTATTCATTCTCTTATCCGCTTCCTTTGACCAGACTTGGATAACCCAATTTTGCACGAACTGGGCTTGATCCCAGTCCTGAACACTTTCCCCTGAAGCCTTAGGTGGATGAACTAGATTGCAGTGTGTCTTTGACCTCGTGGAAAGGATGTAGGCGGGGTTTCCTTCCATCACAAATTGGATGGAACACCATTGATTATGTTTAGTTGCAGGAAATGGGGTGAGATTTGGATATTCAACCCCGATAGTTAGCTTATCGTGAGACTTTTCTAATGTATTTTGAGATGTGTGTTGATGAAAATTTGTCATAGCAAATTTTTAGTATAGTTTCTAGTCCTTTTTGATGTTCTTTTCTATAATTTGTCTATATTTTTGTAATAATTAATAAAGATTCTAAAAAATCACAGAAAATACAAATACATGCCAAAAGCGTCTTAACTCGAAAAATTCAACGATATTTTACTATGGAAATTACGATGTCAAACCAAGGAGGAAACTAGTGCAGAAGAAACAGAAGAAAAAAAGAGGGGGAAAAGCATAAGAGAAAAATAATGTCACGCCAATATCACAAGTAGCGCTATTTTGAGCTACTGGTTAGAAAAATGGGATCTTCAACCCCATATTAGTGATAGTTGAGCATAAAAGGAGACAAACCAACATCTGAAGCAATATCGACACTCCAAATGCTAGAGTGGCGCTATTTTGAGATCCAAGTTACCATATTAGTGCTCCAGAATGCTAGAGAAATGCGCTTGTGCGATTTTGTTTTACCTCTGAGCAATATTTTGATTATATCAGTTTCATAAGTTCAATTGGTGCAAAACTAGCGGGAAATAAAATCTAACTTCCAAAATTATAACTATAGCGAAGAATTGTAAAAAAACTATAGTGAAGATGTTAAAGTCTAATTCAGATTATAAAAATATGGAAATAAAAAAATATGATGGGGTGACAATGTTGAATTGTAAAGATTGAGCTATTCTCTTAACGCTAAAAGTCCATAACAATGTCTACTTAATGAGAAGCAATGCAAGGATTTTAATTTTCCAATTTGTCCATAATTTTGGTACTAATGTTTAAATTTTTATGAGAAAGAGGCATATTTTGGAGCAAGAGATAAGGGAAAATAAAAATTATGGTATAATTCATAATTGTTGTAGGTTTAATCCTTTGATTTTTATATTATAATAGCCATTAATTCCATAAGGATGAGCGGCATATTTTGGAGCAAGAGATAAGGGAAAATAAAAATTATGGTATAATTCATAATTGTTGTAGGTTTAATCCTTTGATTTTTATATTATAATAGCCATTAATTCCATAAGGATGAGCGGCTAGTTCTCTTATATTAGGCCCTTCTTAGTTTCCTTAAGCACAAATCATGGGAAGGTGTAGTGATTAATTCAGATGTGCCATGATTTCTACGAAGCCTATGGTAACGAGTACACCTTCAAGCATTAGTAGGGGCAATTCCCCCGAGCATTGCTTGAGGAGAGAACTTCAAACGTTTCTTGGGGAGGCACATGCAATATTTGATGCTTATACATGATAGATTTTCTTGGGAAGACATGATTATTGTGATTCATTGATTATATGCATGCGTGAATCTAGAGCCATAAGTGTCTCCACTATCGAACAGTTGGTGCATACCTATATAAGAGAAATGATAGCCTACAAGAGATAAGTAATTAGTTTTATAATAGTGGAATTCTAAACCTTTTTACATTAACGATTTCTTCATATTTTCTATACTTCTTAAGTATATGTTTATTCTCAAGCTTTTCCAAGTTATTCTTCATCTTCCATCCTTCGTTATCTTATGCACATGTATTAAGTTCTTCCCCTTTTCTTTTTTCATATATGAAAATTATTATGGATTTAGACGAGAGAGATAATATAGTTGAGCCCTCTATTATCGGGGAGCATATAGAGACATGAAAGTATTGTATGAATAGTCTACGTGACCCTGGGACAGTCGACTGCAAACTTTTCGAAATATGGATGTTTGGAAGTTATAAAAGTAGATCTGATTCTAATGGTGATATTGACCTTTTTCCCTTTATTATTTCATAGGAAAATAAAGACCCTTGATGGCATCTAGATCATCAAAACCCTTGGGAGTTGGAGAGTATGTGAATATCTACGCCATCGAAGAAAAAATGGATTCCTATCATTGTAACATAAATCTGTCAAGTTCGGGCGATGAGGCAGGCATAGTCCTAAAGTTCTATTATGAAGAAGAACAGGTTAACACGGACACCCCTGCAAGCACCTCAAACGAGTACTTCTACCTACTCATCCCCCCATCATTCATGAATCAAGGGTGTTAGTTTCCTTAACCCTTTTCGAGTCGGAGGTCCTTACGACCATGAACGTTCCCCGTTCTCAAATATCACTCAACGTGTGGCCTTTCAAAAGGGTTGAAGATTATATGTGATTGCTTAGAGGTCACACCTATCATAGGCATTTTCTTCTATATTTATGACACTAAAAAGACATCCATAGGAGGATGAGTGACCCTAGATGCCTTGATGTGAAGGATTCTCTTCGCCCCTCACTCGAATAACTTCAAGAACTAGAAGGACTAATTCGTAAGGGTGAGAAAACAAGACAACACTTCCATGGCACTATTTGGAAAAGATGGTGAACATCACTTTCCTTTGTATTGGACCAGTGTCCTTATGGTCACAAACATCTTCAATTAAGATTAATGCTCAGAATTCAATTCCTTAAAAACGAATAAGTGAGAGTTGTAAGTTCGAACTCGTGTCCCCTACATTTGAATGTCCATGCATATCTATCAACTAAATTGATTTAATAAAATTAATTACTTATTTTTAAGGCTATCAACAATGGTTTCTAAATTCAACACCTTACTTTTCACTTTTTACACTCCACATCATCATCTCTCTCTTCCAGCTAATAATTCAACACCCATTCAATTTTTACTTACTACAATGATTTTGTTAAATAAAATTCAACACCCTACCCCACCACTTTTATTTCATATTATTATTTTCTTTTATGTTTTTGTTTTTTGTGATTATATATTAATAACAATTATCAATTGAAATTAAATTAAAATAATTAAGAGTTAAATAATTTATTTTAATTTTTTTCTAAGTTAATAACTTATTTTAATTTTATTTTTCTAATTTTATATTTTTAATTAATTTTTTTCCTTGCAATTAATAAATACGAAATATAGGAAAATTAGAGAGAAGAAAGTTGATTTTTTTCTGTGTCAAAATCTATTGAAACTAGTATCTATTTATAGAGAAAAAAATGATGAATTTTGGTAAAAATTAAAAAAAATTAAAAAGAATAATATACTATGAAATAATTGACCCCAAATGATTATGATAAAATAAAAATATAATAATTTACAACAACCAAGAATATTTTATCAAGTGTTTTTTGTGGCCCCCATTTTCTCAATCAACATGTTGAATTTATTCAACACAATTTAATCCACCTCATTTTCAACACCCCCATTACACTCTCATTCAACTACTTTATAAATTATTTAACATGTCCATCGTAAATGATCTAATAAAAAAATTATATATTTATGAGTCATGCTAACATGTGTCATAAGGTCACATGTTAAGGATACTATAATTGAAAAAAGTTAAATATAATTAAATGTAATAAAGTCATATTTAAAATTTCGATACATTGAATACATGCGTTTAAAAAATTTTTTCTATAAATATAACTTGTGCCCTCGAGGAACATGTTAGCTTTTCCCTATGTTTATCTATAAAAGCTATAAAAGAAATTGATACAATCAAATTAAACAAACAAAAATCTATTATAGTGATGACTCACTCACCCCAAGTATAACTTAATTAGAGTAATGTATGCTACATTAAACCGACACCGACAATGAGACTTTTTTAATGAATATGAGACCAGCTTATTTAATTAACAATTTGAACATGTCCACATTAATTAAGTATTTTCATGTGTATTTGATACTACTACACCTCAAAGAATAATTTAAACCAAACATGTGAGTTACCCCCTCTTGTCATTTTTATAAAAGTAAAAGACTAAATCATCAAAATGTGAAAGCAATAAAAAATACACCCACCGGTCACTATTATAAGAAAAAAAAATGATCTAATTCTTGGTCACTATTATAAGCAAAAATCAATTATTACTAAATCATTTAATGCTGTAATTCCTAAGATACCCCTATATTTCATTTTCCAATACTTTATTAAATTTAATAAAGAGGATATTATAGTAAATTTAATCAATGTTTTCTCCAAAATCTAAAAAATTAACTACACTTAATTGAATTTCTTAATAATCGTGAAAACCATTTTTTTTGCTTATAAATGTGACCGGAGGGTGTAAGCAAGAGATATAAAAATATGCAAGATTGAATGAAAAAGCAGTAGGAATGATTCGTAATAATGCAAAATAGTGCAGACCCACGAGTATAGTTAGTTGAGCTGATACGCAGCACTTGGTAGTAGTTGGTAACGCGGCAGCTCATAGACGACAGGATATCAGTGGTTGGAACTTGTAACTCACAACTGATTGGGATGATATGCCATGAATCTTAAGCTACATATTCAATGAACACCATAGCATGAGACAGATTTTAATACTATGAGATATTTTTGGATTTCAGTATCTCTTTAAGATTCAGGTGAATTAATTATGGGGATTATCAGGATTAGAGTCGATATCTCAAGAAAAGTTTTAAATTAATAATTAATAAATTAGATTTAAACTTTGCGGATAAAAGTTAAATTTATAATTTTTCCGAATGAATCAACTTCTTATTCGGTCAATATTTATTGACTATGATTAATTTAATTGATAGTTTAATATAAATTAAATAGTATATATATATATATATATATATATATATATATATATATATATATATATATATATATATATATATATATAAATTAAATACTTTAAATTTTTAAATAAATATTGGTGTAGTAAGATCTATTGAATTTTTATATGTTACGTTTTCATGTATTTATTTCCATTTTAGTTCTTCACCATCGAACCTTCTCCACCCACCTCACCGTCGCCGCACTGCGTTGCTGCCACCTCCGGTGGCAACCACAGCCACCACCCTTCCCTTTAAGTCTGACACGATGACATTTTTTTTCTCTTTTTCTCTCAATCTAAAAAAGAAAAATCAAAATTCAAGGTTAGTTGTTCAATTTTTTATTATAGTTCATTTTTATTACATGTTATGAAAAAGGTTTGGTGAATTTTAAAAATACTCACCCGCCTAAAATAGAACACAAGAAAAAGGATGATGATATTACATGTTACGAATGTGGAAAATTAGGGTATTATAGAACTTGTCCAAGTCTCACCAAACATTATAAGAAGAAAGATAAGGAAGCCTACAAGGCAAAAGACAAAGGCGCCAAAGATCGTAGAGCCTATATTGCGTGGAAAGAAGTTGATGAGACCTCCTCCTCAAATTCTTGCCCAAGTTTATATGACGAGTGTGTCAACCTATGTTTGATGGCACATAACAAAGGTGAAAGTTCACAAGTATATACTTCTAATCCTGATGATGAATATTCATGTAATGAATTGTCAAAAGTGTTTATGTATGCAGATTATATAAATGCTTTTACGAAAATTTCTCTAAAAAAGATTTTAAAACTTAAAAAGGAGGTTAATGATCTTGATAGCGCTTTGAGTTCCTTAAAGGAAGCACATACATCTCTAGTTGATGAGCGTTTTAATGTTTCTAAAACTTCAGTTGAAAATATATAAAAAGTAGAGTGTGCTACTTGCCCAACTTTAAAACTTGAAATTGAAACTCTTAAAGGACAATTAACTCATGCTATTTCACTATCCTTTTACCGGTTTTAAGAAAAATCCTTATGCCAGTAGGAGAAAGATTCGAGAAGTATATCAACATCAATGTCTTCAAATATGTTGATTGGCAAAGGGGACAATAGTCTGGATTTAGAGATCACTAGGTATAGAGGTATAATCAAATACTTACTCTATTTAATGACGAGTACACCAAATATAATGTTTAGTGTGTGCATGTGTTCTAGATATCAGGCGTCACCTAAGGAATCACACTTTAAGATCATAAAATGAATTTTGAGGTATCTAAACGGAACCTCCCAATGTGGTCTTTGGTATCCTAAAGGTAGCGCTTGTAGCTTACTAGGTTTTTTTATTCTGATTTTGCAGGGTGCAAGTCGGATAGGAAAAGCACTAGTGGTATCTGTCATTTATTTGGAAGTTGTGTAGTTTCTTAACACATTAAGAACTACCATAACGTTTCTCTTTCTACTGCCAAGGATGAATATGTAACTGTTGGTTGTTGTTGTGCATACGTCTTATGGCTAATGCAACAATTACTAGATTATAATTTAAGAATTAGCTGCATTACGATTAAGTGCGATAGTACTAATGCGATAAGCCTCACTAAGAATCCGATACTCCATTCACAAACTAAAAACATTGCGATCTAGCACCATTTTCTTAGATATCATGTTGAAAAAAAGGATGTTGTTTTTTAATACGTTGACACTAAAAATTAGTTTGCTAATATTTTTACAAAACCGTTGTCATCAGAACCTTTTCACAAGATCTGTAGGGATTTAGAAATGTTAGATTCCCCGTGCTTTAAATAGATTAAGAATTCTATTTAGTTTCATTCGCTATGTATATTTTATTTTCACTAACATTAGTTGTAGCAAATTATAGTTTCACCGACTGCATTGATATATCTCTATAACTCTTCTATCCGATTTTATATCACTGTGTGTGTTTGTTTTAAATATGTTCATTGGTTTGCTTATTACCTTCTTAATTTCATTCATTCATCTTTACCATGTATTTAATTGTTCTTCATTGCATTTAATGTATTTTTAAGTGCATGTTGCTAATTATGTGGATTTAACATTCATATACTTGTTCATCCATTATTTAATCTTATGTACATGATAGTTTTGATCACTTAAATGTGTATTGTTGAATGTTATTGTATGTCTATTAACATTTTGTTGCATGTAGTATGTCCATCTTCATGTTCTGTATTAGATCTCAAATGTTGTATGTCCTTCTTAGCATTGTAGCTCACGTGTTTATTTGGAATTATTTGTGTTGTGGTTGGTTATTTGGTTTTTAGAATCATTTCGATCTATCTCTTTTTGATGTTTTCAAAGAGGAGAGAAGTTATAATGTGAGTCTAGAATTGTTTTATGTGTTTTATGTTGTGTTGTTTGTGTGCAATGTTTTAGGGGGAGCACAAGCGTGTTTTCTTTTGGATCAGAGTCAAATCAATTCCAAGTGAAATTTTGCCAAGCATAAAAACGAGGGAGATTGAAGTTGCATATCCTTAATACATTCAGGAAGAGAATCCCAATACAGTTGTGTTGCTTGTCTTGTGGCTTTCGCTTCATTTATCATTGTTTATTGAATCTTCTTCATGATTGCACATCTCTGAATCAAGTTTTAAATCAATTCGTTTTTAGTATACATGATTTAATTGATTGTATTTGAGTTTGATCATGATGCTTCTAGTCAGTTGGTTGAGTTAGTGGAACAAGGACCATATGTGTTGTTGATTCACGTTAAGTTGAAAGGAAAATCTTAAAGTATTTTGAAAATCACGAAAAAAAATTGGGATTTTATGTGCATGACTCGAATCATGTACATATACCGACTTAAATCAAATTGAATATAGGCAAACAGAAACTTTTCAATACTTGTGACTCAAGTCACACTTTTAAATTGATTTGAATCAGGCAGCTTTGTGACTCAAATCACAAGTTGCACTTGATTTGAATCAGAAAAATCTAATATGCCTCTGCCTCATTTGATTCGAATCTTACCTTCTACTTGACTCAAATTAGACATATTTTCACATTTTCTATTTCGACTCTGTCCAAATTGGCTCGAGTCAAGCTTTACATCTGCCTTAAATCATGAGCATTCATGACTCGAATTAAGGTTATAAGGTGATTCGAATCACATGAAAAATGAGTCAATTTCTTTATGAGATCCTGTTTCAATCCACTTTCTCATTTGACTCAAATCATGAAATATTCTTGACTCGAATCTAATTAACTTTACCCATCCATTTTTGTGCTTAATCTTAAGCACATATAAATTCATTTTGTCACTTTATTTTCAAAAAGCAATTTCATAATCTACATTGTAATTTTTTGAAATAACTCCCTCTCACTTTTTAAAACAAAAAAACTCTTGCAATCATAAATTCTTTCATCTTCGATCTCTACTTTGATTTCATTCAATATTGATTGTGTAGATTTGTTATTGTTGAGGAAGACGTGTCTTGAAACTAACCGTTCTTGAAGGTTTGGTAAATAATTTCAGAAAGCTTGCAAGGTTGAGGTTTTTGTCATTGGTAGTGAAAAATTCCAGTGGAAAGAAATAAGTTATACTCTCTAACTGACCTTGATAGTGACTGTGTGGAAGGTTACAAATAAGGTGGAGTTATTATCAATCTTTAAATAGTTCACCGCTCAAGAAATCTGTGGGATCAAGGGGTGATTGTCACACACGAAGACGGTGAGCAAATTGATGAAGCTGGAAGATTAAAAAAGTGAGAATCGAGTAAAGATTTTGCAGAAGAATTTGGCATTAAGCTGTATACAAGTTAAGATCCAGATAGGAAATTTATTTTTCTCGTCATTGTAGTGAATTAGTGATTGTATGAACACTTACAATATTTGTCAAAATATAAAAGGAAAAAACAGGTTCTAATGAGAAACCATTGAAGACTGGAATAGGTTCCTACAAGGATGATATAGCTGAACCACTATATATCTTGGTGCTCTCTCTCTCTCTCTCTCTCTCTCTCTCTCTCTCTCTCTCTCTCACACACACACACACACATTTTATTTTTCGTATGATAATGCATGCTTAGGTTATCAATTCTTAGCGTAGTTTATTGTTCAATTCATTTGGTATTAATTGAATCATTGTACAAGACACATCTCGTGTAATTTACGATTTCTCAACTAACCGTTGTCTTTGAACAATCTGTGAGTTTTGTGAATTGTGTATTTGTAATCATTGTTGACTTTCAATACAAGCATAAGATCTCTATTTTCTCTTTATGACTTCCACGCGTATTTGAAAAACCTATGATATTCTAGTTTTAGAAAATTGGTTGAAATTTTAATTAGGGTGTATTCACCCACTCTAGACTGTTTCTCTACTCTATATTCACACCCATCACACTTAGTTCACCAACCTTGCAATTCTCGTCATGAATTCACTAATTGTTTCCTTTCCTTCCATTTAAATCAATTCCAACTATCTCTTATGAGTTTTTAACCTCACCACCTTTTCCTTTTCAGCTCCCAAATAACTTTTCTCCAAAATTTCCCAAACTTGTTTTGAGGTTGTGCAATCACCAACTTTCTGAAAACTATATGCATCAACACATTGATGAATCAAATACAATGCCTTGTAATCTTTCGTCTTCTCCTCCTTATGCGCAGTCCTTTGTTTAGTCGTTGCACCTTCTACAAGTGGAGCAACATTGTTCTTGATCACTTCAAAAACATCTTATTAACCAAACAATACCTTCATCTGTTTGCACCACTTATTGTAATTCTTTGTATCAAGAATTGGGAGATTCCCAAGGATTTGTTTATTAGAAACAAAAATCATTTTTGCACACTAGGTGTTTGATGGATCGAACCAGACTCTGGATGCTAAATATTGGATCAAGAGAACCAGAAGAGTGATGATTTATAATACGGAGAGAAAGAGAGGGAGATAGATAAATAGAGATAGATAGATCGATAGATAGAGAGAGATAATGTGTGTGTAAGAGAAAGATTATTTAGGGTGAAATGATGAACTGTTCACCAATGAGATTCCTAAAGAGTATATATACAATTACATTGGGTGAGGTACAAGTAATAAACAAAAACAGAAATAACTACTTTTATAATCGGTTACATCTCTGCAGTAACCAATTACTGAAAACTATTGTTTTTGATGTAATTGGTTATAACCAAAATGTAATTGATTATAAAATAATTATGTTTGAGCTGTAATCGCTTAACGCCCCCAAAGTAAACGGTTACACGCACTTGAATTATTATTTTTTCATTTGACAATTTGGAAGTAATTTTTTCAATTTTTTGACTTTTTTTCACACATAATATAATCAGAGAACTTAGTAAAAATATTTTTGAGAGTTTTAGTGAGAACTTGATAGAAAGATTTTTGTAAGTTTTAGTGTACTAGAGAGTTTGTTGGTAAGATTTTTGGTTACATAATTTTTTTTCAAATTCTCTCAACTTTCAATACTGAATCAGAGAACTTCAAAATGTAATGAGTAAAAAAAGAAAACTTTTAAACATAAACTATCTATAAAAAACATTTTTGTCAAATGGTGGAGAATAATTGTTCGGGTACGAAACCATTCGAAAAATATGAAAATTTTCTAGCTATAGATAATGGGCTTGGCCCGTTTTATTTTTAGTCTCTTGTAGTAATACAGCAGAAAGCGAAGCAGAGTTTTGGTTTTGGATGCTCCGTGTATTTTACGGTCGTATCCCACTGTATTCGTATCTATACAGTACACCATATGAAGATCGCGTATTCCAAGGGTAGATACCGCCTTTAACTGAACGACTACCCCGTCATCTTCAACGTAGCGGTATCGAAACTAAACGCAGAGCGAATGTCAAAAGGTTCGGTATCCCATCGTTAAAGTCTCTCTTTCTCTCTCTACCAATCAATAGCACGATCATAGCTTCGAAAACCAATGCTCATTCCACATATTTCGATGTCGAAAAAGGTCCTGTATCGCGTTCACTTTTAATAGGTTTCAAGCTACTAATCTAATTGCTCCAAATCGCTAACTACATTTCATTTCTTGTTGATTTATGAAATTGTGCTTTCTTCTGGTACATCTCCGATATAAAATGTGCTGTATTGAACTTTACTCCAAAAAATCACGGGAACTGTTCAGGTAATCTTTGCATTGATGCTGCTGATTACTCATTAAAAAGGTCTTACAAGTACATGATGCACCTTTTGAGTTCTTTGATATGATCTTATTACAATCTTACATCATTTCCTTCTAAGTACTTATGCTCGTATATGTTAGGTCTCTTATTGTTAGTTAAGAAATTGTTACTTGTAAGTTAAGTAGTTGATTAGTTAGTTAATTAGTAAATGGGGTAATTAGTAGTTTTGTTGAGAGGTATTAGGCCAAATAAATAAGGCATGCTGGCTATAATTAGATAGGAGGATTAGAGAGTGAGCATCTTGTAATTTTAATTTGTGAGAGGAATAGGGCCTTATGACATTGGGAGGTAATCCCTCTGGCCTGAATTATAAGCAAATATTCTCTTTTTAGGTTCATTGAGTAATGAATGTATCTGGTCTACATAAAAGAACAGATACATTCATTATTCAATGAACCTAAAAAGAAAATATTTGCTTATAATAATGGCCAGAGGAAGTAGATATTTTCTTAAAAGTTCTCACAATGGATTTTATTGGAGGACTACCAAAATCCCAAGGGAAGGACACTATAATGGTGGTGGACTGTGGTAGATAGGCTGTCCAAAGAAGCTCATTTCATGGCCTTGAGTCACTCTTATACAACAAGGACCGTAGCTGAGATGTTCATCAATGAAGTGGTGGAGTTACACGGGTTTCCGACTTCCATCATCTCAGACCGAGACCGGGTGTTCATGAGTCTTTTTTGGCGTGAGTTGTTCACTTTAGCAGGGACCAAATTGAAGTTTAGCTCGGCTTATCATCCACTAACAAATGGGCAGTCAGGGGTAACGAACTGAACATTGGAGGCGTATTTGAGGTGTTTTGCGAATGGACAGCCGAAACAGTGGGTAAAATGAGCATGGACTGAATTTTGGTTCAACTCGTCTTACAATGCTTCAATTGGCATGATCCCATGTAAGGCAATATATGGGAGAGAGGCACCATCAGTGATCAAATACCCTCGGGAAGGGGCGATTGTTAAAGGGGTCGATCAACTCCTAGGGGAATGTGATGCTGTGTTGGGAAACTTAAAGGAGCAGTGGAGCAGTGCACATAATAGCATGAACGGTGGGCTGATAAGAAGAGGAGAGAGGTGACCTATGAGTACAGGGATAAGGTGTACTTGAAGGAACAATCTTATAGGTTCAAGTCCTTAACTAGTCAACCCAATGAGAAGATGAGTCCACGATTTAAAGAGTGTCAAAACAAAAAAGTAAACTATTTATTTGGGAACACTTGTCTGACTTTTCTGACACTTGTTTGACTTTTCGGACACGTGTCGTACGGGTGTTATACAAATGCCGGACATCAACGTGTGTCGAACACCGCGACACGCCTACTCTAGAGATGTCCATGCTTCATAGTATAATTATTATGTTATTTATTTATTCCACTACTTCCTTGCTTATTTCTCCTAACATAAACCTTTATGTGTACTATCATGTACGAGATAAGAATTTTTTGTTTGATGGAAAAACCGTGTAGGTGGGGAGAATAGATAGATGTTTGTCTATATTCATAATTTGCTTTGAATCTTGGTTGTTAGATTAATACTATACATTCATTATTCTTCAAAATGTTTTTCTTCACACCAAACCCTTTATTATTTTGACTTGGCTCTCACAACTGATAGAACCCAAGGAACAACTTATTTCGATTGATGGAAAAACAAAGGATGAGGTTTATTGAGGTCTGGAGAGAGTGCTTCTTAAGATGGCGATAACCACCTCAGAACTTAAGGTACTGCATATGCATTTGGCCTTATATCAAATTAGGATACAGTGATCAGAGAACTTTGCTGACTGACTGTACTTTTTCTTGTATATTCTAGGTTTTTTGTTGTGATTTACTTCAGTAGAACATCTTATTCTTTTCTGTTGAACTATATCTTTCTCTCATGTCATAATTTTTTTCTCTTATATTGAAAAAAATATTTAGTAATAGGTTAATCCCATCTTCATTTTAGAGTCTGCAATCTATTAATTATGATGTATTGAAATTATTAAGTAATTTATAGGTACCCGTTCAATACAAAATAGATTTGAGACAATTTCTTATATTTATTGATACAAACAGATTTAACTTCATAGAATCACACACAAATGTCACATAATAACTCCAAGCTTTCGAGAGCCTTGGCCTCTCCCCTTCCCAAATGTTGAAGAGCTTGGTCTCTCCCACTAACCACCTAATAACTCCAAGATACCCACTACTGTCTGGCCCCTTTTCCTATTTATTCTTATTACGAGCTATTAGACACGAGCCTTTAATTAGGCTACTAAGGGTCTTGCTAGTTAATAAAGACAATTTTATTATTAGTAGGCACTAGGCAGTTTTTATTAAAGATAACTGTCATTTGTAAATGCAGTAACTGTCGTATGTAACTGCAATTTTAGAATGGGAATTAATTAACTTGGAGAATGAGAGTGTTGCCTATAAATAGAGAGGGGTGATTGAGAGAGAGAGAGATGATATCTTGGAACTTGGTTGGAAAGGGGTCATTTTGCCATTAGAGGAGGTGCAGACCCTCAAAGGTTTGTAGTATTATTTTGTAATTCAAAGGGATTTTCCCTATTTCCTTTTGTGTATCAGTTGGTCTCGATCAACTGGTATTAGAGCAGTTTTGATCTGGGACAGAAAAAGAAGGGAAAAAATTGAGCGGTCATCAAGAATAAAAGGAATGTTTGGTATTTTTGATGAAATGGTGAAGGAATTTAGTGATTGGAGAAGAGAACTCAAAGAGTTACGACTAGCAATACCAATCTTTGAAGGAATGGATGTTGTTGGGTGGATTATCAAGGTTGAGAAATATTTTAATGCAGGAGGTGTATGTTAAGAAGGAAATCAAATACCAAAAGTTGTGCAGTGGATGAATGGTAGATATGTTGCACGGTACCAATTATGGGTTTCAGCTAACCCAATTGCCACTTGTGGAAATTTTACAAAGGCAATTATCAAGCAATTTGGGCCAGAAACTGATTCAATAGAGAATGAAGAAGTGGAATCAAGGAAATTATCAAGAAAACATTATATCCATGGTCATAAAAGAAGGAAAAAAAGAAGAGAACTCTAATAAAAAATGAGGCTTTGAGTTTGTTGAAGAACTGCATAATAACTGTCAAATAAAACATAACTGCAACAGGTAAAATAGAACATAACTGCAACAACACTAACTAAAGTCAATGTTTGTCTCAGCCTCACCTCATATGTTATGTTTCTAATTGAGAGTGTCTAACAACAATATAATCAAATATTCTAGAAGTACATTATTGATATACTTGTAGCTGGCTCCAGCTAAATTGTATTGCAATCTAACTGTAATAATAGATTGTGTCATACATGTATAGTGGAATGTTTAAAATTAAGATATTTCATAATCGTCATTGTGCAATTTTCCTTGAAAGACTAAATATTATCACGATGGTTAAACCCCACTTCCTCAATTACCACCAAGAACATGGAATGACACCATGTAAGACCTACCAGTCATAAGCAGGAAACCAAGATTAAACTATAAAACTCTGAATAAATTGCTAGTACCCCCATGATGCATGTCGCTTCACTTGTCTCGAGTGTTATTGGAGAATGATGGAAATTCCCTTGTTTCAATATGTTATTGATTTTATTAATACCTAGGCGGTCGGTACAACATAGAAACTCCTATTTTTGTTTTAACAGAATCATTTTTCATGAAAAGGAATGATGTGAAAGATAATTTGTTGTGTTGCTATGGCTAATATGTTCAATTGAACTGGCTGTGCATGTTTGGGTTGGGAGCAAGATAATTTAAAATGATTTGAAGTTTTTCTTTTTGTTCTTGTCCTTTCTCAAACAGGGTATGGCTTTTGTCTTTGATGGCCGAGCTCTTGAGGTTGCTCTTAAGCACTACTGCAAAGCTTTTACTGATCTGGCAATATTGTCAAGGACTGGTAGATGTTGTCGTATGACACTATTCAAAAAGCACAGGTATATTATAAACCTTTATCTGTATTCAACTGCGATTGTTTCAATATGTAATAATTTTTAGATATTATTTCTCCCCTTTCCACACTCCTGGTATGCTGGTGACTCGTACAGCAATGTAAGGGAAAGAAATGATGGATATCTTATAAGTTATATCTTCCTATAAGTATAGTACTAGGTTAGAAAGGAAAAGTAGATTTTGATAGTGGAGATTCGTAATTGATTTCTAAAATTTGACTGTTTTCTGCTGTTAGCATGAGTTAATAATTGAAATTTCCTATTTATTATTATGTTTTGTATAATTTACGTTATTTGCATCCTTAGTACAAGTTAAAAGATGGTTTTTGTTAGTTATTAAGAATCACCATTACTAATCTAACTCATTATTTTGGACTAATAGTGTCTGTTTTTGTTATCTCATGTCTCCACCCTCTCGAATACAAAACACCACCTTTGTGTTGCCTCTGATTCAACTCACCAGAAAATTTATGCTGGTTTGATCTGGCAGTATTTGTCACAGCTTGTGCAGATCTTAAAATCGTGTGATTATAGAACATTTGCAATTGGTGTTGTGGGAATGATGTAGGGATGATACAACATGCCGATATATACATTGGCATTAGTATACAAGAAGGATTGCGGGCCGGAAGGATAGTATTGGAAGTAAGCATTTTTATAATATTTTGTGGTGCAATCATGATGTGTGTATACAAGTTGTTGTATACATTTTTTCTTCTTTTTCCTAGATGAATCTTGAGAGGAAACAGTAAGCCTTAGAATTATAGTTGAACCTAACTCAACCTTACAAAACCGGTTTACCTGTTTATAGGGTGAGGATTGTCCCATCTATAAACATGTTTTCAGGTCATATCACGTCCTAGGTGGGAGTCTTAACACATCCCCTCACGCCCAGCTCTATTGAGCTTGGTGCGCTGATAGAAATGGTGGGTGATCCGATAGTGAAAATTTGATAGCAGTGACCCAATAGATTTTGAGTTGAGTCTAATTCAACCTTGCAAAAACGGCTTGTAAGATGAGGATTGTCCCCACTTATAAACATATTTTTCAGACCATATCTCATCCAATGTTAATCTCTTAACAATAAGATTTCTAACTTTTGAGTCACCTTTATGCATCTGCATGGTTCAAGTTATGTAGCAGTTCATCATCTTAACCTTGTCAAGAATTTTTCCAGTTTAATCCCAGCAACCTTGATTTGACCCAGCAGTGTTTTGAAGCTTAATCTTTTTATCATGATTTTAGATGACTGTGACATTTAATCTTCTTTATGAATTTTGCTCATCTTAATTTGGCAGACTTTAGGTTCTTGGAAAATTCAATTATTGTCCATGGACGGTATTTTTACAAATCCACATTATTTCTTTCTTGGTACTCATTCTATAAGTTTCTACTCACGCGTTTAATCCAAATCTTGTAACTTTCTGCCAACGACTGCTTTACTCATTCTATAAGTTAAATTATTTTGAAAATAGATCTTCCTACCTACATTGGACTACATAAAAGCCATCTCAATGAGAGCCCAGGAAAAAAAATTAGTTATAACATAACGAAAAATTAAGACTGTATGCTCTCTTGTTGCTTTTTCCTTGTGTTTTTATTTTAATTTTAATGCAGTTCTTCTTAATGGCTATGAATGTTGCTCTGCAAGAAACACATTTCAATTTCTTCTTTTTGTTCTCAAAATTTTGAAGCAATAATAATGTATTTTCTTCAGTTTTTCATTTATTTCAGGCGACTCTTCTTGATCCTGAACCAGCCTCTTCAATTCTCTTAGCTTGATGGCTTATTATATTTTGTACAAGTGTTCATGTTCTTGTCACTGTCAAATGTCTCAGTGAGGATCCGTGATGTATCTAAAGTTGGAGTTTGACAGATGTTGCTAATTGAATTGCTTTTTAAACGGTACAACAAATTCTTCTTAATTTTGGGTAGTTATCAGATAACTATTTTTAAGTACTTTACATAAAGTTTTTATGTTAGATGGAAATTTTCTTGCTTTATTCACAGCTCCTCTTGATGAGGGTGGGCCAATGCACAAGTAAGGTAGCCTTATGATAGGGGGGTCACTCTTTCTTACTTGCAGAAACATACTTTTTCCTTTTAGGGGGATAGGGTGGGGGAGAGTAAGACTATGTCTACATGCATATTCCACCCTTCTCACTGCCAATTAGTAGAAGGCTACTGCTCCCCATAACCCTTACAAATAGCGCTCATCTTATAGAACACCGTACCCCTGTCACATTCTTTCCTATCTTGCAATCCAAGGTTTCACATTCTGATGAAATCATGTCCCATAATTTCCCATTGAAATCATATACACATACTGATATCTCTTTTCCCTTTTCCCCAATAGTTTTGGTTTCTTTGCATAATATAATATTTAATGCGGTATCCATATTAAAGGTGTTGTCTAAGGTTGGACATGATCTACACTACATTGATCATTGCATATGTCAATGTCACTTTGTTCTTCACTTTTTCTTTTTTGCCGAAATTAGTATACATTGTATCGGCTATATTTTGACAGAAACTATAATTTCCATACAGCTCACAGTTGCAGCCAGCATGGGTCCAACTCTTGCCATAAGTAGTTCTGGTACATAAACCAAGCAAAATCAGTACACTTCAGCATGCTGAACAACTGGAGATGCCAATTTTATCTTTCAGCATTATCAAGCCCAAGCCTACCCATAAATACTTATGTAAAAACTTAAATTAATTCTCTCTCTTAATATCACTTCAACTTTTTTATGCATATTTAGGGACGATAGTTTTATTCTAAATTTTTTATATAATAAAACTTTATATCAAATTTTCTAAATTTTTTTTCCTGAAATTTTTTCATCTTTTTCAGAAACTTATCGAATCAGTAAAAATTTGAATCTTATACTGAGGTAATTTAAGAGGGCAAAATATAAATGTGTAACTTGACTCTTGATATTATGTTCAAGCTATTTAGCAGACTTTTCAGATCGGTTTGTCATTTTTTGTGTGTGAACGGTTTGTCAATCTAATGGTTTGCTCTAGGCATTTTGTATAGTTTGTATTTGTATTCATAATTGTTACTATGTGTCAGAATATGTCATACACTGTATTTTAATACATTTTGCTTATAAAAAAACAAATAATTAAACCTGATGAACTTACTAAAAATCATTTAATAATCTTACCAAGCAACATTTCCATGTTAAAGTGTACTAGCCAACTAGGTCTATGTACCACTCTCCATTTAAAAGTGGGGTTATGCTACTATTATAATATTGTTGAGCTCTTTTAAAACAAATAATTAATGTTCTGTATGGTTGATAGCAACAGCAACGTTATTAAATCCAAGAAAACGACGTCTAAATCCGCATGGAAATTAAGGATGTGAACACATTATAAGCTCAAATTTAGTTACCTTTTCAATGGTATGGAAGCAGTGTAATATAATATTAATCGAACATCCCTTGTCAGAACTCAACCATAAAATGAAGAAAAACTAGCATTGATTGAAAATGAAATGCAGAAAAGTTCAAAAGCATGGAGAATATATATGATAGCATTCTGCATTGAGAAATGTATATACATGCATCAATATATTGGCCTATATGACAAAGATATAAGTATACCCATTCCGAAATGTCGGTAGTTTCATTCACTTGAGGAAAAAAAAGAAAATAACAGTAACAAAACAAGAGTATGGTATGGGCTGGTTGTCCCACAAAAGGTGATGTTTTAATTGATCATCTACAAACGAATTTTGAAATTATGACACAAACAAAAGTAAAAGTGAAGATAGAGATAGAGGGGACCTGAATAAAAACCCCAAAATAGGTCAATTTTAGCATGGGTTGCTCCCCATTCCCACACCATTATGTATGAGTTTATGGCTATCAGTACCACCTAGCTATGGCACAATAGCATAGTGTAGTGTAGTACCTCACCAACCCAGCATATTTTCCCCACAACAAGACTTATTCTTTATTATGATCAACCTCAAATCGACCGTCACGCTACGTATTGAGTGTAAGAACTCTAACGGAAGCCACTTACGAATCCTTTTTTTAAAAAAGGCTTTGTTAAATTGAAGTGTATTTTATATAAATGATTTTTAACCTCAGATTTCTAAAAAAAGCTTTGTTGAATTGAAGTGTATTGTATATAAATTAATTTTAACCTCGATTTCTAATCCACTTCCAGATAAATATTCTATTTTGATCAGTTTGGATCATTTCTTCACCATCTTAGCTGTCTTTTAAGATAAGTTTGCCTCCTAGGAAACAAATATTAAGCTATCAAACAATGTTACGTTATCCCACTTTTGAACCATATGATTTAATTTAATGTCCACTTTCTTTTAATCACGCTTATGCATTAATATCTCCTACCCGTTTTGGTTCTAAATCCAATTAATAGGTATTCATTTGTGAATATTGAAACAGATATATATATATTTGATACCCACTTCAAATTGGATCTAACTAAGGCATTAGTTCATATATTGGGACAATTTTGTCACGCGAGCATGCTTAGCCTACTCTAACAATGTTTCTGTATTGAGTTGAAGAAATTTGTCAAAACCTATTTCTACTTAATGACCCTAACATTATTAGTTATATGTACAACAAACTTTTTTTTATAAGATATAAAATAAACTTAGTATAGTTGAAAAAATGAGCTTCCATAACATTGCATGCTTGCCATGTGTGAAACTATGCCTTGGACTAACACAGAATATCACAAAATCTGAGTCACACGTAAGAAGACGATAAAGCCAATTAAACCATTCCAGAATATATACAATAAAATAAATTCTTAATTAAGAGAACTATACAACTCCTTTCCTTTTCCTCACAATTTATCCATAAAACAAGATAAGCATAAAATCTAATTTATTAATGGAAAATACAAATTACACCATATATAATTTTCACAAACGTACAAATTCAGAAAGTAATAAACAGAAAAATTACAAGAGAAATTACAAGATCGAATTGAATTGCAATTAAAAATAGATAGACATAGCAAACCAATTAAGGATCATTTAACTCACATGATCACATTACTATATCTACACTTAATTTACTGAATCAAATCACCGTCATCATCATCATCATCATCATCATCATAATATCCACATCATCATTGCCATCATCATCATCATCATAACCATCATCATCTACATGAGCAACTCATTCACCCACCCAAAATCTGGGTTGGCACTAACATCATCATCAACAACGTTAATCCTTTGTTCTTCCCTCAAAAACTTGCTACTAGTACTACCACTTGAACTATAATATTTTCCAGCAGAAACAGGAGAATCATCACCACCAAAATTGAAACTCTCCATAGATCGAATAAGCTCGCTAAGAACATGCACATCTTTAGGATTTGAATTCGACAAAGGCGACAAAGGTGGCGAATTCGCAGAAGAAAAATAAGGTCCACTCAACAAAGTTGAAGTGGGTGAAGAAGAAGAAGAATTAGAACAGCAATGACAAAAAGAACAACAGTTCTTAACGTTGTTCTGAGGAGGAGGCGAAGGAGGAGGTGGCAAAAGCAAAACCCTGAGTTGACGGGGTGTATGAGCAAAAAAGCAAATCTTCCTCTTACAATTCTTACCATCTTTACACGCTTCAGTTCTGTATCTCGAAGGGTGCAACCAGCTCTCAAAAACGCCGTGTGAAAATTCACACGCGTCGCCGCGGTCGCAGTTTCCGCGGCGGTAGTCAGGACAAACCTCACCGGAATATTGAAACCGGAGAGGGTCGCGGCGGCGAGCCTTTTCGCCGGGGTGAGCGAAGGGACAGTCGGTCCAGTCGTGGCTGCGGCTGCGTGTGCATCGGCGGATTTTGAACTCGTACATGCGGAAGTGGTCGGAGGAATAGGGATCTTCCTCGGAAAACATGTCGGCGGAGGTGTTGGTGGATTGTCGGCGGGTGAGGAGCTTTCTTGGTGGGATGTTGTCGATAATGTTGTCTCTCATAGTGAGAGATTTTTTGAGGTTAAGAAGAAGCTTTTGTTGCTCTTCACAAAGTACACTGCTCATTTTTTTCAATTATAATAATTATAATAAAATTAGATGAAAGAAAATATACAGGTAGAGGATATGAATATGATGAGGGAAGTGAGAGTACGTGTGAGTGTATATATAGGGTGATATCAGGTTATTTAGATGAGAGAGAAAGTAGAGAGAGAAAGTAGAGATGGGTATAATTTGGTTGTTGGTGTGCGTGGATGCATAGCATTTGGTGTGAGCATGCAAAAGGGGGTATGTGGCAGTTTTACAATTCCTTGCTGTCATTTCTTTTGCCTATGTGTGCTGCAAACATGTTTCCTCATATTAATTAATATTAATATATATATTTTGAAGCCAAGTTCTACATGCACCTTGACAAGTATAAAAAAAGTGGTTTAAACTTTTGTTATTTATATAATAAATGAATTTGGTTTAAATGGTAAAGTATTTGAGACTTATAAAATAGCAGAGATTTAATTTATAATTTTTTTAATGAATTTTTTATATATATGGTATTTCTTAAAAATATAATATGTGAGAATCTCTAGTAATTAAAGAGTGTAATAGACTTTAAAATTTACGGTAAAATTTAAATCTAACATTCGAAAGGAGGAGGGAATCTTTGTATCTCTAGTATTTGTGTCAAAATGAGATTGATCCTCCTTTCAACTTCAGAGTTAAGATATTTATAGAAGTTTATAGGCATAGATTTCAAAAGTTTAAGACGTAGCTACCACTTTCATGAGAGCATGGGAATGGGACAAGTAACTTATATTATTCGAGAGAGCGTGATTAATTTTTTTTACCTCCTTCTCCAAACTGTTGCAGACTTGGGACACGTCACTTTCTACATTCACATTTGGCGAGTTATCCTGAGAGTAGACGACAGATCAAAGAAATATAGGTCACATCTAGTAAATAGACAATCGTTTAGTAAATGAGCCATCGAGAAGACGCTATGGGTGTGGTTCACCTTCCGCTTAACCTTTTTATGAACCATTTGAAAATATATCAATACACAGTCCCTCAAGCACGAGGGCTTGGAAAAGACAAAATGATCAATTGGTTTTCCTTCCTTGAAACTATTCAGATGAGATTCTAAGTGGAGCACCTCAAGCATGACTTTTAGTTGATTCTCTCATGCAAGATTCCTAGTTGAGTCCTTTAGGCGAGACTTGTAAGTTCATTATCTGAGGCGAGACTCATAGCTAAGTCCTTTTGGTGAGCCTTTTAAGTTGATTCCATCATGTGAGACTCTCAAGTGAGTCCCTCAGAAGAGACATTTAAGTCAAATCTCTCAAGCGAGATTTTTAATTTAGTCTTTCAGGCTAGACTTTTAAGTTGAGTCCCTCATGAGAGACTCTTAGTTGAGATTCTCAGGCGAGACTTTTATGTTGAGTCCCACAAGCGAGAGTGTTAGTTGAGTCCCTCGGAAAAGACTTTTAAGTAGAGTCCCTCACGTTGCACAAGTGACTTCAAGCACAAGAGGGGATGAATTGTGGTATTTAAAATTCATGACTATTTTTATACTTTTCTCGATTAAGATTGTGTTAGTAATTTTTTTAAGGGTAAATGGCAACAAAATAAAGTAAATTGTAAATAGAAGAAAAATAAATAGAGTAAGGGTTATAGAGGTTGCACTAGAGATTTATACAGGTTCGGCTAAATGTTGGCCTAATCTTGTTCCCAAGAGGTCTTCTTGAGATTTTGACTATAAACTTTTGAGTTTTTACAAGTTATGCCTACGAACCTCAATACAGTATGATCTTGATATTTTTACAGACATATCCCCAATCAATGATAACTTTTACCTCAGACTAAGCTAACAAACCGTTTAGTGATTTATGGCTTATCTCAATAACCAAAATAAAGCATTTTGCAGCAAAGCTTAAGAAACCAACCACAGAGATTTTATGACTGGTTTATCTCATAAACCAGACTCAAACTCTCAGGCGTATCACACTCTTAAGAATTAAACAACTAACGTGACCACTTACAAGCTCTTTCTCACGAGCAATGTTTCACTCAAAAACACTAAGGCGACCTCAAGTGAAAAGAAATATTTCTAAAGAGAAAAAGAGAAAATAAAGAGATGAATTCCAAAGAAAATGTAAATCATTGGAAAGTGACGTGAAATGAAGAGGATGTGAGCCTATTTTATATAGGAGTTAGAAAATCCAAAAAAAGAGAGAAGGGAATGATACATGGGAAGAATTGATGAGTCAATCGATTGACATTACGTTCCAATCAATTGGCCAAATAATTTTTAATCTATTACCATGCCCAAATAGGAAAGATTGGATATAGAATCGTTGTAAGTTGTTAAGGTGTTTGTGAGTGCACTTGTCGATTAAATATTTTGCATGATGTCAAAACTAGGAAAACTTTAGCATTTATGTATATTAGAAGGTATCTCGGAGTCATTATGTGCACCTTTGCATTAGGGATTTTAGAATGCACTTAGAACATGATTGGAAAAAGTGTCATGCATTTAAAATCAGTTTCATGGCATTAAGAATCAGTTTCATGCATTAAAATTCAATTTTTGCTCAATACACAGGTCTATGTGTCGACACATACGTGGTATGAGTCGACACATGTGCTTCAATAATAAAGATTGTAGTCTTTGTTTGCATGTGTCGGCACATACAACCTTTCAGGTCGACAAATGCTGTAAAAATTGCTCCTATGTATCAACACATACAATTTACAGGTCGACACAAGTGCTGCAGTTTTAAATCATGTAACTTCTATTTACATGTGTCGACTCATAACCTTGCACAGGTTGACACATGCATTAACATGCGTCGACACATGACTTATATGTGTCGACACATGCTGTAGTTTTCCTAAAAATTTGCATTCTTTTTCAAACTTCTAGGTTTCACTTTTGCCTCCAACTTGCACACTTATAAATATTTCATACATGCATCATTTTCAGCTTAGTAAAACTATATACAAAAACAAATATTGCTCTTCATATTCAACCTTCCATCTATGTATGCACACAAACAAACTACACATAATCATTTTTTGTTTGAGTGTATCAGTGTATTAGGTTGAGAATATTTGGGGGTTTTGTAACACCCTCTAACCCCACAGTAAATATATTACATAATCAAAGTAAAAACATGCATATCAAGAGGGTGTCACATGTATTACAATAATACAACTTAAAATAAACATACAAAATCGCATTTGGTCATGTTTATAACACACGTTTAGATATCATGTTTCATATGCACATCATAGCGAAATAATAAAATGAAATCATAGTAATATCTCATAACATAAAGTAATCCATGCATACAAGCATTAGGAACTAAGGCTACATCACATAATCCAACATGTTCAAAATCATAAAGAGAGCATAAAAATATCTCTCAAACATAAACATGAAATCAAACGTAAAACCTCCAAGTGTTACATAACCAGAGCATGAGTTCTCTCTACCTAAGAAAATGATAAAAAAAACGAAAGAAAAGCTCCTCGGCTAAATCCTCGTAAGCAAACGAGCATCTCTACTCCTCGATACTTGAGCGATGTCGTACAAAACATCATTTCAATAAAAGGGTGAAAATTCATATCATTGTGGAAGTATATAATAATAAACAATGTATAACAATATACAACAATGAATTCCACACACTTCAAGTATACATGTATTTAACACTTTATAAATACATATCATACGTTTACAAATACGACATCGCTCAATCAATTCACTATATCACGTAATTCAATCACAAGTATCAACAAAGTACAAATTTACACAATTAGCACCTAAATACACCAAATGCAATTCACATCG
Source organism: Vicia villosa (assembly GCF_029867415.1). NCBI lineage: Eukaryota > Viridiplantae > Streptophyta > Magnoliopsida > Fabales > Fabaceae > Vicia > Vicia villosa. Next base: position 124,280,053 of record NC_081184.1, on the reverse strand, counting down.
ACACATGTGACTCCAATGCGACTCAATGCAAATGCATATGGTACCAATGTTATCCTTGGGAGATTCCCCACGTCTCTCTCTCTCTCTCTCTCTCTCTCTCTCTCTCTCTCTCTCTCTCTCTCTCTCTCTCTCTTTCTCAGACAGATAACCACAAAAAATAAGTTTGTCCTTTAGACTTCAAACCAATCTCCACGGTGATCCCACAGAACTACCAAACATTGCCTCTTTCTCACCTGATAAATGAATGCATGTGCAAATATAGATAACCATATGCAATTAAGACCATCTCTCAATCTTAATTATACAAACATATATCTCACCATTCATCACATATGAATTCACCTCACATTTGCACAAACATACACATAATCATATAATCAATCACACATGAAAACATCTTCACACCACTCATCAATTCATCATATCACCAATAACAAGTAGCAAATAATGCCCAACAATGTTATTCTCAACCAATAGCAATTCACAATATGCATACATATAAAATTCAAGTATCATGTTATCACAAAGAATTTGTTCAAAAACCATCCAAACGATTCTAGAAAATTATGGAAAGTTCACTATAATTCATGATAAAATTATAAGCATACAAGACCCAACTAAGTTTTCAAAAATATAAACTTTTTCTTCTAGACCGCGCTAAGCCCGATTTGTCGCGCTAAGCACGCATGCAATTCTGCAGACAGCATTCTGCCACATACGAATTTCTCAACTAACACCCATCCAAAACAGCAATTAATCAAGTATTTAATATTTTCTAACATGTATCTAACATATAGCAGCATATAGCAACATAAAACATGATTTCAAAACATCAATTTCATCATTTCACATTCAAACCCTAATATGTCAAAACTATGAAATGAAGAACAAAGTCTAATTTCATGTTACTACCCATCACATATTATTATACAAACCCGCAAATCAAGTAACTCCCACCCTTACCTTAGTTTTATTGCTTTTTAGGCTTTCTCCTCTCCTCTTCTCTTCTCTTCTCTTCTCTCCTTTTCCTCTTTTCTTCTTTTCTTACTATCTTTCTAATTCTCTCTAGTTTTGTGAAAACCCTTACCAACATACCATTACTAATGAGCTTACTAATTAACACCTCCACTATTTCTCATTATAACACAACAACATTAGGCTCAAATTAACTATTTTATTATTTTCACACCAAATAACCAAAAACATAAATATACCACAAAACACACAATTGAATTAATTATCATATCACATAAAAATTAATAAACCAATTAAATAATAAAATAACTAATAATAAAATAATCGATAAAATCGAGATGTTACAGGTTTCATTGGAAAAACTGTAAGAGCTTATCCTCCATGGTCATGGTGTTGATTTGGGGATTTTTATAAGATTTACGCAATTTGGATTTGATCAAGTGAAAGCTTTGAAGAACGGGAGGTTCTTGCAAATGTGTACGTGAGACGGTGAATCAATTAGTAATCTTGGTTGACAATAATTCGCAATTTGGAGTCGACCAAGTGAAAGATTTGAAGAACGGTGGTTTCTTGCAAAGGAGTAGTGCGAGACAGTGAATCATATTGGCATTGTTGGGTGACTTGATCAATATCAGATCAAAGAAAGAGAAGTGCTAGGATCAACATCAAATATAGGGTTTGTAGGGTTGGATTGCTACATTTCTCTTGTAAACTACTTTTTGTAAAGTAAGATTATTATCTCAATTTCGATTTTAGTTGGAGGCAGACCTAGCCATAGCGAGGACGATTGGTGAATTGTCTAAAAAAAATTCTTGTGTCCTCTCTATCTACCTCTCTCCCCCTCTCTCATTTACTTTTCATAAGCAAATTGTTAAATTCATTGATTGAGTAATCGATTTGTAGAGACTTCTCCTTTTATTTTTAAATGTTAAATTGGTTTATTGATTACATTACAATCCATTAGATTGTAAGTGGTAATTGATGTCAATAAACTCAAAATAGAAATATGAAAAACCGATCGCACGCCAAGTGTTCGATAATTTGCTAGTTTACGTTTTTCTCAATAATTTCATTGGAAATAGGCAACCATAGTGATCCTATTAAAACGATTGTTTGAAAGCTTGGTGTATTACTTTCTTATCATTATTATACATTCCATATGGTATTGCGCATATTTGAGTTTCCAATAATCAGGTTTGGTTTAGACGACTTGTTCGATCAAGACTAAATCTTCCACTTGCCATAGTTTTTGCGCGTTTCAAAATCATATTTAAAAACGGAAATCTTACGTTAGGAATCTATTCACTCCCCTCTAAATAAGTTTTCATCGTCTAACAGTGTTGTCATAATCAGTTGGTTAATTTATTAGCCCTCCTTCAATCAATTGGCTGACTCAAAAAGTTTTGTGAGTTGATTGGTTTAAATATTCAATTGATTAGTTAGTTCAAAAAGGGTTTGAAAGAAGATTAAACAACTTCTTAATCACTTGGCTTGACCTAGAAAACAGTTTTCATGATAAAAACGTTTAATAAATATTTTTAAGGTCTATGTGTGAGTTCCCTTAGTACTTTAAAGTTAGTCCTTAATTTTATAAAACTCGGGTCACTCAAACAAACAAACAGACACGGCCTTGTGAGCTTTCACACTTTATTTGAGACTTCATGATTCTTTGTTGGATTGGTCCTGATCATATAAGAACTTTAATCGTGGGTGTCTTTTATTTGATGAGGCATGAGATGTTTCTCTGGTTAGGTCACCATCATAAATATTGAGAGTTATCGCCATTTATTTTAATTATTGTGGAGCTTGCTTAAGCATCCTCGTGAGAAGATGGTGAAAGCAATAGTGAATAACGATGAGTGTGATATATGTCAGTTTTATCGAACCCCACAGTGAGCGTCAAGTACTTGCTAAAAAGTAAAATACATGATAACCCTTAATGATTAAGGGCTGTCAGAGGTTTTTAAGGTATGTTGTGGGTTGAGAGCTACCTCACATAAGGGGTGAGAAGCTTTGTGTATGTGGTTTTATGTATCAAAATGTGACAGTCTCTCTCAACTTCAATATTGAGGTATTTATAGTAGTTATGAGCCTAAATTCTAGGCCATTTGGGAATGACAACTACCACTGAGAGGATGTAGGAGTGGACGATTAATCCACCACTATTTTAGAGAATATTGTCAAATGATTCCTTATCGTACTGTTATAGAATGGGGGCACATGATTTTTCCACTTTCCCATGTCTGGCAATCATTCACAAAGGGAGGCGACATATTTGATAAAGAGACGATATATTCAATATAAAATTTGTTACTATATCAAGTTATTTAATTAATTTTAGGGTTAAATAAGTTTTTGGTCCCTGTAAATATCTCAAATTTCGTTTTTAGTCCCTATAAAAAAAATGTCGATATTTAGTCCCTATAAAATTACATTTTTTTTATAGGGACTAAAAACGAAATTTGAGATATTTACAGGGACCAAAAACTTATTTAACCCTAAATTTTAATGAGATTTAGATGTTCGCGGTTATTGTTGTAATTTGACAAAATACATTTAATTTATTAAATATTAATATAAAATTATTTTACATTTTCAACAACAACTTTTATTTTATCAAACTTTAAATATGTGCGTTTAATCTTACTTTATTTTTTATATTTTGAGAAAAATGTATTCAATATTTATAGTCTAAAATATATACTTTTTAATTTTATGTTTATGTTTATTTTTACTAATAAAATATTTTTAATATGTTTTGTTTATAGTAAAAAAAATTATTTAAATTTATCTTTTTATGTATAAATATTTTTATGATTAAAATATTATATATATATATATATATATATATATATATATATATATATATATATATATATATATATATATATATATATATATATATATATATATATATATATATATATATATATATATATATATATATATATATATATATATATATATAATGAATAGTAAAAAGTAAAATACTAAATTTATGAATTAGAAAATACCATATAATATATTCAATATATATTCAATAAGTTGACTGAAAAGTATAGAAAAGCAAATGTTATTATTATATAAATACATTCAATTCAATGTTAAGTTTTTACATTTCAATCTAAATTAGCAGTATTAATTAGAAAATAAATATTTTTAAATAATTTATATTTTTATAAATTTATTATTCTATTTTTATAGTTCATGTTTTTCCTTTTAAATTGTTTATAAATTTATAAAGTGATAATAAGATATGATAAAAAAATAAAATAATAACCTTAAGACACTATAAATTTACTAAAATTATATGTTTCTTATCAATGCTTCTAATTTGTATAAAAATAAATCAATATTAGATGAAAATATTATAAGTAATATAACATATATAGCTAAAAATATTATAAAAAGAGAGAATGATATATTAGATTAAAATTCTATACAAATAATTGAATTTTATTTAAATATAATTTTAATTACAACCTTAAACCATATTAGTATATGAGTTGTTCCCCTTATATATTGCTAACATCAATTTTTTATTAAATCAAAATCAATCAAATTATTGTATAGTCACGTCACGAATACAGAATAGAACCACAAATTTTGTATTTTGAAAAGGAAATATCAGCCGTAGTTATACCGATTAGTAGTCCACACTCCACATCAACATGCAAAATTTGGATGTTAATTTCTTTCTTAATTATGCTAATTTGCAGAAATTTATAGATTTCATGCCACTGTGAATTTTTTTTTTTTTTTTGAATATCCAGACTTTTAAAATTTTTTTTAAAAAATTACCAAAATGTCATTTTTTTTTAAAATTACCACGTTAGCAAAAGACCGCGACAAAATTCATAACTCGTGGTTTTACTCTAAATTCCATGACATCTTTCGCGCCCAATGTCATTCCACTCGACATCTCAACAAAGTCTTCCTCACATCGATAGGTGTTAGAAATTCTCTACAATTCTTCTTTTATACCTATCGTTACTTTATCATCACAAATACGACTCCAAGAGTTCTAAAGTTTATTCCACCTTTACTATTAATTCACTTCTCACTAAAATCCATCGGTACTCAAATCGTCTTTATGACCGAACATCTCATCAACTTATTCATCAACAACATGTTCTACTCAATTTTGTTTCAAATAATCACGGTAGTAGGCATTGTTATTCAACAAGTTTCATGCTTCCATAACCGACTTCAGAACCTCTCCTCATAGGATCACTCTACTATATTTATAACCCTCCCATAAGGTAGAACATAATCTCTCCTCTTTGTAGGTTCAAACGGCACATAATTCCGACACTTGGAACTCAAGATATGAATTTTCCAATCGTTATCCGTAGGGATGGCAATGGGCAGGGTATGGGTAGGGTACTATAGTACCCATCCCCATACCCGCGGTTAGAAAAAATCCCCGTACCCAAGCCCATACCCGTTTGGGTAACAACTTTAGCACCCGTACCCGTGCCCTCAAGGTATGTATGTACCCATACCCGTACCCCTTACCCGCATTTCTAATAAAAAATAAGTATATCAACTATAAAATATCATATCATTTTAAGTTTTTAGTATCATTTAAATATTTTCAAAAAACTTATTGTTAAATTATGAAATAAACAAACATTTATGTTACATATGTAATGGTTTAACCTCGATGTATTTTTAAAAATTGATAGACATTTATTTTAATATAATAATATAAATCAAAATATCTAAATATATATGTTGTGCGGGTATGGGGCAGGCTGGGTACTAAGTTGTCCATACCCGCACCCATACCCGCTTATTTAAGTGGGTAATTACCCGAGCCCGTGACCGTACCCATTTATGCGGGTTTTTACCCTACCCATTGTGGATATTTTTTTGGGTACCCACTGGGGATGGGCCAAATTGCCATCCCTAGTTATCCGAAAATGCAACACCGACGCCATGCAGCGACACTTAAAACGATATTTCCAAAACTCCTCAAATGGTACACTTAATTTCTAAAATTACTTCTCAACAAGCCTTTTAATTATTCCTTCAATCCGCTCAACTCGGACACTGACGTCTCGTGCGGTATCAACGAACAAGTCTAGTTCTAAGGACAAGTGTAACTGTATCTCCACCTCTTTTCAATATCATCCTATCACAATTAAATATGTTACAGCTGCTGCAACCATTTTTATAACAAAGTTCATGTCTCTAGCTTTTCGTCGCTTCAAACGGAACTCAAATCGGATGTCCAGAACTCCAGTTATGAATTTTCGAAGTTTCACAACGATTCAGCAACTTTCCTGCGTTTTGCTTGCGGAAATTCCACTCTGAAACTCATCCTCTTCAAATCAATCACATTCTATACAGCCTCTTATCATATCTCTTCGCTCCCAAATATTCTTATAACTTGAGCAACACATCTCATCGCCGAAGTGCGATTTCTGAAACATTACGACCGCAATCCTCTTTGCAAACTTGCAACTGAACCTCTTCCGAGATGCAAGGCTACTCAACTGACAACTTCGCAGTCCACCAACAGAGCTGATACGTTGCAAATTTCTAATTTCCCTCTCCTACAAATAATCATCAATTACATCTAAACATCCTCCTTCGAGATGCTCCAATTTAATTACCAGTCAAGTCTTAATTTCAAGTCACCTTCGATTCGGGAAACAACCAACTCCAACAACACTTGCACTGTTGCCAATAACAGTCTACTGAACCATCATCTTACAACTGAAACATAACCGAGAAGCGAAGCTTCTCCCCCACTTGTTTCAATCCAACACCTGCAACAAAACAAACAAGTACCGACAGTGATTCACTCACATGTCGTGTACCAAGGGATAAAACGCCGACAGTATACAACTGTCGTGCAACTCAACTGACTCGACAATTGGCCGGACGGACTGACCTGCTCTGATACCACTATTGTAACACCCTCCTAAAACCCCGCGGAATATCAATTAAAATTCAGAGTAAAACATAAAAAGGGTATTACAACTTCAAATTATTTAAAACATTAAGCCATGACATGCCTTATGAGGAACTTCAAAACACATTATTCAGTAATTATGTTAACACAGCGGAATTTATCTCAAACTGAATAAATATGAAACATCGGTATTCACATCCAAATTCACCGATCCAAACAAACAAAACATTATTCCACATAATAAATAATTCATCAATCAAATACTAAAATAGACGTTCCCCCCAGTGTTACAAGACCAGAGCATGACACCGACACAACCGTACTAACGAAGTAACTCTACGAGTTATCCTCACCCAGCACAAGCCGCTAATCTTTAATCTGAAAAATAATCAACAGTAAGGGTGAGTCTCATTCACATTTAACCAATGTTATAAGATATAAATAATAAAATATTCAATCACATATTATTCACCCAATTACAGTTATGATCAGATTCAGGCTATACACACATACACCCAATACAACAATTGGCCAAACACACAATATTATAATATTGGACAACTTCCATTCATGTTATAATATATTAAACACCTAATGCAATGCAACTACATGCATTCTGATATCCAGGTTATCGAACATCGTCATACTTACCATATCTACATACAAATGCATCAATTCAGCAATATTGGCCATCGGCCCACAACTCATCATCACAACAATAATCAAGTTATATTAACAACAACTCCTTAATACATCATTCATATAAACACACCAAGGCATAACACTGGATTTCATCCAATCATGTTATGACCAATGCATATGATTCAACTGACATTATGCATGTGGTACCAAAATTCGTGAATCACATTCACAGGACTTCTCTCTATGATACTGCCCTTCAAGTAGCTCACACCCCACATGGCACACGACTAACCTCATCGCTCACACCCCCATGGGCACACGATGACTGCTTACTAATCTCCGCACAATGGGAATTAGCCACCAACGATCCACTCATCAACGGGATCCAATGCAAATGATTTATGAATGAATGCACACATATCACATACTTCTATCATCACCGATCCGATGCTTAACATCGTCTCATTTCGTCTCACCAATATTATCACAAACAAGTATGTACATGTCCAAGCATCATTCAATCATTCACATACGTTCACCACAATCAACATATTAATATTAACAGCATATTAATAATTCACAAATCATCAATCATCACCACAATCATACATTGTTACATCTATCATCATTGCACACAATGTAATAAATTGGCAAAGCAACCCAACAGTATAATCACGAAACATGCGTCATCTACGACATGTTATATACCAACATCACTCAATGGATATCATAGTCGAATCACCAACACAAATACAATTACATGTCATTTTCAAAACCACATAATAATTAAATTATCTAATGCTAATTAATTTATTTTAATCATAAAGATCATTTCATTAGCTTCGTAACGCTTCGAACGGCACCCAAAACGGACTTACGGATCAAAAGTTATGAGTTTTATAAAAACAAGTATTTTTCAAAAACGTACAGCGGTAACCGATTACCCAAACACCAGTAATCGGTTACTGAGACTCAAAAACTCAAATTTGCTATTTTTACTATGGGTAATCGATTACCCACCCTACGGTAACCGATTACTTCGAGTCTGCAACCCAAAATCACCATTTTTACAGCACCTGCATCATTCCAAACCATACCAGAACGTACCATAACGTATTGCAACATCAAACAACATCAACAAACACAATTTGGCATGTTTATAACTCATTTCAAACATCCAATTACTACCATACACAATCAATGCAAACAATTCAACAATTCTCCCAACCCTAACATCCCGCAATCTAACCATAACCCAATTGACACAAACAACATGCTCAATCTATCCTACTATCTATAATCTCATAATAGAAGTTAAACGGAAGAGTCCCCCCTTACCTGAAGGTTGATTCTTCGTTCTTCCATTGCGTCGCACTTCCTCGCTTCTCTGCCCTTTCACGTTCAGACTTCTCTTCTGTTTTGGTTCTATTCCCACAAATCCTTCTTTTTTCCTATTTTATGAAAATAAGTTTATTATTAGCAATGGGCTTCACAATTGACACCCCCCTTCTACTAAAAGCAACACTAGCCCATTAGCCTTATTTTCCATAATTCTCCAATAAATCCAATAAAATGCCAAATAATTCCAATAAATAATTTAATTTCAATTTAAATTAATTAAGAGAAAACATGGGGTGTTACAAAATCCGCAGGTAAATCCGCAGGTATTGTCAAATTCGCATGTATTTTTAAAGGTAAATCCCCAGGTATTGTCAAATTTGTAGGTAAATCCGCAGGTATTGTCAAATCTAGGTGAATCCGCAGGTATTTTTAAATCCGTAGGTAAATCCGCGGGTATTGTCAAATTCGTATGTAAATCCGCAAGTACTGTCAAATATTTTTTTTAAAAAAATACTTTAAAAAAAATTAAAAAAAATCAAAAAAAAAATATTAATTTTTTTAAAAAAATAATAAAAAAAATCAACAACAAAAATTTTAAAAAATCAATAAATTTTTAAAAAAAAAAAATTAAATTCCACGTGGCAGTGCTGACTGTGCCACATTGCTTATGTGTTGTACAGTCAGCACTACCAAAAATGTCATGTAGGCAAGATTCTAAGAATCTTGGTCAAAAAAATTGATCAGGGTCAAATTTGATGGAATCTTTATGTTGCAAGTTTTTTTTAATTAAATTTACTAATTTCAAACATTCAAATACTTATGGTTCATCATTTTTTTATAGGATTTCACGAGATTTAGGACCCGTGCAAAACCGATGAATGCTCCCGACCCTTGGATTGTGCCTTATGTTGAACGTGCGGGATTTGGGAAGGTAATGAACTTAATACATACCTCAATTGATACTAAGTTTATATTAGCATTGTGTGAGCGTTGGAGGCCTGAGACTCATACTTTTCACCTTCCAATGGGTGAATGTACCGTCACTCTAGAGGACGTGTACATGTTATTGGGTCTCAACACAAATGGAAAAGCTATGTTTGGAAATGTCCAACAACCAAACGCTCTATGCGTCGAATTGTTGGGTGTAGATTTAATAGAGGGTGAGGGGCGACAAAGAGGTAGGGGCCAAGGTATAAAGCTTGCTGGCCTTCAACAAGCTTATGTTGGCCTTCAGTTGAATCAGTTTTCTAGCGAAGAAAGTAAACTACAAAAAACTAGAATGTATATTATGTTGTTATTTGGTAGGTTTCTATTTCCCGAAGGCACGGGGAATAGTGTTAATTTTATGTACTTGTGTCTACTTGAGGACATTGATGCAATTAAGACGTATAGTTGGGGTTCGACGGTGTTGGCATACCTCTATAGCTCCTTGTGCAAATGTTCAAAAAATGATAGTTGTACATTTAATGGATGTACATTCTTGCTACAAGCATGGGGATGGTGGAGAATGCCGGTATTAGCCCCTGAAAATCCTCACATTTATGTCTTCCCTTACTCGTCAAGGTAACTTAATGATCTTATTTTAATTAGTGCATTTTTTTCTATATTAATTGTAACTATATTGATTTTTATTTTTGAATGTGTTTAGGTTTAATGCAACCGGGTTGGATTACACCAATACGCCTGTAAACAAAATCATTTTTTACCGCCAAATCTTGGATCGACTTCGACCCCAAGATGTAATACCACTAAAAATTTCCATCTTCTAAATATATTTGTAAAATAAAATATCTTCTATAATTTGAAATTTATATTTTTTTTCGTTGCAGTTTATTTGGAGACCTTACTTGGAATTGGACCACGTACCCGACCCTAAAGAGGCGGCTGTTTGGACGGCAAAATCACCCATCATACGGTTCACCACTGTGGAGATGCACCAAAGTGACCGTGTGAAGCTCCAATTTGGCATGCATCAAGGTATCCCTGACCCCCCTGAGCCTGACTCTTTGGGACGTTGGCATCTGCAAAAGGTTAGCGAACAGTGGTACGTAGAAAATTGGAAGACGTTTGCTAAAGAGCAGCGTAAAATATGGGCTCGTCGTTCCACCACTGTTCTACAATTTCCTGTGGCGCCGGAAGAAATGAAACCAACGGCTGAATATGTCAACTGGTATAGATCAGTCACAAATCCCGAAATGTTTGTGTCTGCCCCTTTCTATTTGGCAGACCCGCGAGCACAACAACCATATTTTGGAGGACAACAACAACAACCACATATTTTCCAACAACAACAACAACAACAACAACAAAATTTCCAGCAAGAACAACCACCACCATATTTCCAACATCATCAACCACCACCAAATTTCCAACAACAAAATTACCCACCACAACAACAACAACAACAAAATTACCACCAACAACCAATAAACCAACAAACACCTATTTACCAACAACAACAACAACAACAACAACAATCCCAACAATACCACCACCAACAACCATTCCAAACTCAACCCCACCACCTACACTTCCAAGAACTCCATGTGGGGAGCTCTTCCAGATCACACTTCCAAGAACTCCATGCGGGAAGCTCTTCCAGATCACCACCACTTACCTCCGACATAGGCATACAAGAAAAATACCCGCCATACAACACATTCGACCAACCAACATCACAATACCCCAACCAACCATTGAACTTCAATACACCACCACAACCAATCTATTTTAACCAAACCGAATCCACCACCAACTTCCAAAGATCAAACTTCGAGACCGCACCCACTAGGAGAAATTTCAACCCACCTAGACAAAGCTTTGACGGCGCCGCGGGCACCCGCCTTTCCTATAGCGGAAATTCTAGAGGTAAAGGACGGCTCACATATTTTGTAGACCCAGAATGCATTGAGGGGTCGTGTTTACGGTGATTTCCGGTAAACAACCGCTAGTCTTCCAAACTATAATAAATATGATTTGGTTACTTGCAGGATCGACTAGATTGATCCTAGGACACATAGTCAAGAAATTGTTATCAATGTTTGTTCGAACCGTATTCATTATTTGTCTTCTTCAATAAGCGTTGTTCGATTAACAGGACAAATAGTCTTGACAATTACTTTGTTACATATAAATGTGACTTCATCGAAGTGACATGACATAAAAAATTAAAAGGACAATTGAAACGTAAAGAATCTTAAACTGCAGAAACATAAAAGACTTTGAAAGTAAATAGCATGAAAGTAATTCGAAAGTAAATGACGTTAAAGTAAAGATGCAGAAATGTAAATGGCAAGAAGTAAACGAAATGCAGTAATTCTGAAAGATAAAAACAAAAAGATAATACACATGTATTAAAATGGTGGTGTCATACGTACATTTTCTCAGCGAACTCTTTCTCTTAACGCTTGATACTTGAGTAAATATGTGAGTGATTTGTATAAAATGAACACACAGAATCCTAACACTAAGACTCCTATTTATACTAGTTTCGACCTTAACGGTCCTATACTAATCTGCTGCCACGTTTCTCATCAGAAACTCCAGCGAAGCCATCTGTTGTTGAACGGTTACGAAACCGTCTTCGAATTTCAAATCTTCCCGCCTGAGTCCATCTTCGACGCGTGGCAGTGTATTAAACAAACACTACTAAAAAACACGCTAAGTAGTAATACTTGAATACATATTCTATGAATTTTGTCTAAGTCCCGAAGACATATGCTTTCATTAATCTTTCAGCGTTCACTTATCTTCATCGAACTTAGAAGTCTTTATTTTTCGAAGCATGACCATCAGTAGCCATTCTTTTACTTTTTAAGGGATGGCCATCAGTAACCATCTTTCCTTCGATTCTCAACTCCTTCGAAGGATAAACAACATAAAACGAAATCTTCAGCTAACAAATTGCCCCCAATAAATGCCTGTTTCGAGAATCAACAGAAATAGGCGTTTCTTGTCATTATAAGATTTCGTTTATGATCTTTGAAAGTCCCAAGACTGCTGACTAGCGTCATAATCACTGATAAGACTGTTTCCAAAACGTCTTGTCATTTTCAAAGATGTCTTCTCATAACTTTCATTCCCACGTTTTAACCTTACTTCCTGATCATTACTCCTACATACTAGGAGTGAAGCTAACTCATTCGACCGCCGTTGGATTAAATCACCAGCCGCCACGTGTCTCTCGGGCTTTACCCAAAAGATTTAAAAAGGTTTCCGTTAAACCTTTAAATACTTGATCTTGTGTCTCTATACCGCCTTTCATTCATCTTCTTCACCAAAAATTTGAAACATCTTCACTCTTTTTAGAATCTTGTTCTTTTAATCAAACAATTTCTTCATGGCTTCATCTTCAAATGTTCTTCAACCCGCTTTGAAGCTCCAATCAACAACACGTTCTGGGGAACGAGAGTTCGTTCCAAACCCTAATACTGAAGAGATACGCGCTATTTACGCTTCCCAGGTAATCATTCCCTTTGAACTCTCTGAAAAAACTCTAGCCTTCATGGGTCCGTTACCGAGTGAAAGTATCCAATCTATGAATAAGTTTTTTCCTGCTTACTACAAGACTAGACCATTAGTTAGCAAAGTTAAGATAGATGAAGACGGTCGCTCTCCTTTAGGCAAATCTGCTAATGTTGAGGAAACTTCAACCGCAATCCCTTTAGCTTTAAACAAAATTAGGTTAAACTATATGACCAATTCTGTAAAAGTGTTTAGGTCAATCCCTTTAGCCAAAGATCCTGACTTGTACTATGCCTGGCTAGAAAAGGTAGAAAAACAAAAAGGATCCTTCTGGAAAACATTAGGAATATACGATTTGATTCAACTGTCAAGAACGGGTTTAGAATACAACCAACCCATGTTAGTAGCAGCGGTTCATTTTTGGGATGCTTCTCACAACACCTTCCATCTCCCATGTGGAATGGTTACCCCCACGCTTTTCGACGTGGCCGCTATTACAGGGCTTCGACCAACTGGTGAAACTTTCGACCCCAATGAAATGGATAATGACACTATTGGTTTTAACGATTCGCAAGTCACTTATATGGCATTCATCCAGAAGCATCATATTACCACTGAAGCGGCAGTATCTGATGAAGAGCATATTGCTTTTCTAGCATTATGGCTTTCACGATGTGCCTTCTGTTCAAGGTCTATTCAAGTTGCGAAAAGGTACCTTTGCATGGCTAATCAATTGCATGCTGGGAAAAAGCTCAACCTCAGCCAACTACTTCTAGGGTCTCTTTATGAAAACCTTAGTGAAGCTGCAAACCTTACCAAGAATTTCAAATCCGGTAGTTTACTTTACGCTGGTCCTTTCTGGCTATTGCAATTGTGGCTTAATGCTACATTCGAAACTCATCTTCCCTTTCGAGGAGATGTCAATGAGGAGGATAGCATAATCAAAAATCGAACTATAGAGGGGACCAAGTTAGCTTACCTAACTCCAAAAGAAGAAATGGGAAAGCTTCATGAACATTTCCTGGCGTATTCGATGATGTTTGCTCGGCGTGACCAGTTCGATCCTTCTATGGCCCCATTTGTACACAGAACAATAGGTCCTGAATGGTTTACTCGAAAATTTCCACCAACATCTCAGGATCAACAAACTGAATCTATGGAAATTTGGGAAGCCTTTCTGACTCCAAGATTGTTTTCCCACCGTCTTCGACCATCAAAGGGTCAATGTATCCTCATGTGCTATCAACCGAATTTGGTCTCAAGACAATTTGGGCTAACTCAAATAACACCCAAGTGCTTATATGAGAAAAGGAACCATATGTGTTTCCACACTTTGTATTTGACTGAAGAGGAATGTGAACAAAAAATCGACAAATACGTTGACGTCACCAATCTTTCTCCTATTCCTTTTGAACCTTCTTTTTATTCTACACCAGATTTTCATCAATGGTGGACAGAGTATTATAGCTCTCAAATTTTTGATGCTGATAGCCTTGCTCAGGAACTAACTGCAGCTTTCAATGATGTGCAGGAGAACTTCCAAAAAGGTACTTCCACTCATATTAAAGAAATCCAAGCTTTTAAAAAATTCTTTGAAACTATCTATAGGCCTGATGATCTTAGTCGGACTGTTCGTGAGGCTGCAGTTACTTTGCGCGAAAAGTTTTCCGCCAAACTAAATAAGTTGAAATTGCCCTCGTATGTTCGACCAGAACTACGTTATGAAGTGGCTTTCAAACTCAATCCTCCAAAATTCCCCCCACTACCAAGTGCTGATTTTGGTGTGGCTCTAAGTCCTCCTTTCCCAGACTGGTTCGTGTGTGGGAATGCTCTCAAAATTCTTCAAGAGAGTACCAAAAAACGCGCTGAACGAGTGGTTCCGACTAAGCATACCTTGGATACTTTCAAAGGACATCTTCATATAGATCTTAAACATGTTCGTGTCCTGACTCCAATACCTGAAGGTCTGGATTAAGGCAATCTTTTTGACTGACTTATCTTTTCTTTATTGATATACTGATTTCAGTCTCAACTACAGCTGTTGCACGAAGGAGAAAGATTAAGGAAGCTTCTGCCCCAAAAGACTCTGGGA
Source organism: Vicia villosa (assembly GCF_029867415.1). NCBI lineage: Eukaryota > Viridiplantae > Streptophyta > Magnoliopsida > Fabales > Fabaceae > Vicia > Vicia villosa. The sequence goes on along the minus strand of NC_081184.1, from coordinate 124,264,616 downwards.
CATCTAAAAGCAATAAACCAAGTGGGAGTGACTCCCTCGTCACTGATAAGAAGCCCACGGTACATACTTATCTCATACTCTCAATCTTGTACAATATGTGATTAGTACTCATCTTCCTCATTTTCCACTTGCCAGAGTTCAAAACCCCCAACGGGTTCGAAGCGTAAAGCTTCTTCGACCACTGGTTCGGATGGCGAAGATAAATCCCCTCCTCAAACTAGACAAGGACAGAAGAAAAAATACAAAGCTGTTACCCCTTCGAGAAAAGGGAAAAAGGCAAGTCCTTCCAAATCTGTTTCTCCTGGTGATAAAGCGTCCTCTGAAGAGTCTCCTTTGAAAGCTGCTAGTAATGCTTTCGTTGTGGAAAGCCATAATTCAAGTCCAGACAATATTCCACCCAAGGTACTTTGGGTTTGTCCCACATATTATCTTGTGATTCTAACTAAATAATTGTACTGACACTTTACCTTGTTATTGCAGGATGATGCTGGCACTGCTACTTTCGGTTTTAAAGACCCTGGCCTCACCATTGATGTTGACAAACTTTATGGTAGTTGTCAAACTTTAACTTTCGTTAACTAAATTCCTCAAAAGTTTATATATATATATTTTTTTTTGAACAACTTTGCTCTGTTTAACATAGGTACCTCTCAAAATCAAACTCGTGTTCTTTCACCGGTCTTTGAAGACGTTAGGCCAATTGCTACCATATTGCCTAATGAACCAGTCGAAGAAAGCCACTCTATTGACGAATCCCCACCTACCCATCAAGGCAAAAATTTGGAAGAGGATCATCCATTCTCAGGCAGCGATAATGTGAACCAGCAATCACATGACAACGAAGATTCCGCGTCGGAGAAAGATGCTATGGAAGAGATTTCTCAGCCTGAAAAACCAGTTTCTCATGGAACTTCAACTCTTGACGCAAAAACCATTCCTGAGACAACTTCGACGCCTGCCCCTGCAAAGCTTACTCCTTCAGAGCTTGAACAACTTAAGCAAACTGATCCTCTCAGTTTCTTGAAGGCCATTATGAATGTGAATACTCCTTCGCCTCCGGAGCTTAATGTCTCAACAGCTGTTACTGCAGACTCTAGTGACAAGGAAGATATTCCCAGTCTTCTTCGACAAATAAAAGAAAGATTCTTTGGGGTCAATCTTGTAGATGTTCTCAACCGGGACCCTATTAAGAGCCACAACTTAAATCAACTTCTAAAGAAAGTAGATTTGCTTCAAGTTTCCACAGAAGTTTCAGAGGTAATTGTTCTGCTGGGCTCTCTACTCGAGCAACTCCAAGCTAACATCCTTCGAAGGCAAAATGTCGAAAAAGAGTTATCTGAGACAAAGGCCTCTCATGACTCTTCATGGAATTTTGCTATGGACGCAACGAAACAAGGCGAGGCCCTCAGGCTCAAACATTCAGAGAATCAGAAGGCCATTGATGATTATGAGAAGAAAATCGGCTCTTGAAAACAAGAAATCAAAGTACTCGAGGGCAAGATAAAGGAGGCTGAAAGTTGTCAAGCAGTCCTACAAAAGTCTAATCAACAAGACTTGCTCGAAGTGGTGCAGTCAGGAATGAAACATTTCGAGGCTGCACAAAAGTTAGTGCCAGAAATCGAAAGGTTGAAGAAACACCGGGCTCTAATTGAACTTCGCATGTCTTCATGGGAGACTCAATATTTGAAGATCAAAAAGGATCTCCCTAAGGATTTCAACTAAATGTTTTCGATCTTGTTACTTATTGCACCTTTATTTTGTAATCGAGGCCACTGTAGACATATAATATTTGTACGCTTGACTCCCTTTTATCTCTATCATATTTGCCATTGTTGATTTAGCAAATCTTTCAATTTCTTGTCAAGATATATCTTTAGATTTCCTACAGTGCTTTTATTAAATGCAACATGTAGAACCTGAACATCCTTCGCAGCACTCTTGCCTCTAGACTTGACGTTTCCACTTCTTCTAGCCATAATCATTATTAAAAGTGACGTCACTTTCTCCAAAACGTCGGTTTTCAGACGTGCGTGCATCAGTTTAATGATTACTTCTCAACTTCCAAGGGCGGGAAACGGCGGAAGCCATAACTTCTTTCTTTGGAAAACCAACCGCAGTCCAATCACTCATTGGCAATTAAAACCCACCCTTCAGTATTCCCCTTCTATATAAAGGGTCCAATATCACCTTTATTTCTCATTCATGCGTTTTCTCTCCAAACTAAACACAGAAAAAAGAAATCACACAACTTCTTTTTCAGAACAACTTTCTTACCTTGCAATGGCTGAACCTCTCTTCTTTAACGACATCAAAGCCCTCATTAGAGGCGAGTTCAGACTCTCTGAGGATGAACTTGTTCGCCATTTCATCAACATCGAAACCCTGTTTGTTAACCAGGAACTAGACTTCTACTTTGAGGAAGTCCTGGAGGGTGCTATTTACCCCAACATGGTGGCAGAATTCTGGATGAATGCGTCTTTACGCATAGATCCTGAAGGTAGGACCACCATTGATTCTGTTATTCGACACGCTCGTCTCAGCATTACTCCCACCACTATTGCCAATCTGATAAAATGCAATAACTCTGGTGAAACTTTTGATGACAACAGTTTCAACATGACTACTCATCTCATGCTGAGAGCTCTTGTGGACAATGACCGCTTTAGTGCCAAAGTCATCAGGATCTGGCACCAGATGCTCGTGGGGAACTTCCAACCCCGGCGGATTGACGAAAACAACATCATGGTTGAAGACTTGGAGTTTATCCTCTGTGGTCTTCGAGGGAAGAAAATTAACATCCCTTTGATGATCTTCAAGGGACTTGTTAAAGCTGTCTCTGCCGGTGTTGACCGTCGAGGGGTTGTGACTTGTCTTCCGTACGGGAGACTCCTTAGCTACATTTTTCTTAAGAAAGGCGTAGTGAGAAGGATGCGTACTTCTGGAGCCATGGATATGTTCGAGGCTGAACCTTCTCCTGTGTTGTCTTTGGACAATTTAAACCAAAGGATTGACTAGCAAGTTTTTACCTTAGGTTTAATCTTTTTATATATATTTATGCCTTCCTTCTTTTGTAACTTCAGATCCTATTCTTTGGATCTTTTTGTAATGAATGTATTCCCATGCTTGAAATGAAAAGAATATTTTGGTGTCTTCTTTAATTTTTCTTTCCATAATTCTTCTTGATTGTGAAGCCATTTTGGTGCCTGACTGTCATACCCCAAAATTTGCCCACATTATTTCTCTTATTCAAGCTTCAAGTCCATAGGCAAAAGCTCATAAACACACTCTCCTATACAAAAGCTCTGAACTAGGGTTTGATTAATTCAATGGAAAATCATTGAATCAATGGCTCAAGGTGGTTCCATAGGGTCACCAACATCCCAAAGTATCTCCATATAAAGTTTCAAGTCAAACGGAGCAAATTTAGTCCCTCAAATCCTGATTAGGTCAACAGTCGACTCTCAAGGGCAAAACAGTCATTTCAAGTCAATATACAAGATATTTGGTCAACAACATCCTCGTAACCCTAAAATCATCATTTGATCAAGGGTTGATCATGATGATGCAAGGAAAGATCAGAAAAGTCAAAAGTCAAAAGTTACTATTTTGGGCATGAACTGAAAAAGTCAACCAAACTTTGAAAATTCACCAAATATTCATACTTCATCAGAAAAATTCCCACCAAAGCTCATTTTAAAGGGAATTCATTCCTCTATCCAATAGTATAAGAATCAAAGCTCATAGGTCAATGGTTTAAGAGATATGGCTTCATACATTATAGGCCCTTTTCAAAAGTCAACAAAGAGACCCTTTTTTCAAAAGGACATAAAATGAGAATGGAAAAGGATTTTGAGATGAAACCAAAGACACTGGTTAGAAGACTCCCTAAGGATTCTAAAAAGTCCTAAAACACCTCCATACCTCAAAAATTGAGAGAGGTAGGCCTTGTCATAGTTGGGCTATGTTGGAGGGAAAAATGTGAAAGAATTTGGATTTGTTGCAAAGGAGTCCATTATTTTATGATCCAAACTTGTTCCCTAAGTCACTAAGAGGGTCCAAGCCCGATCCCATAATTATTTGGTTTTTATTATTTTTTTAGTGAATTTTTATTTATTTAAAAACCATTTAAATCAAAATAATTGAAGGAGAGATGGGAGATTTTATATGACTTTAATTTCCAATCAGATTTAATGATCCAAAATGCCTTATTTCTGATTCAGAATCGTGAAAAATGGAGATGGTTAATAGAATGAGCAAAATTAAGCAAAATTGGAAATTTTGTAATCATGGATCAATCAAGAATCAAATCTCCAATTAACCAAGATTCACCCTATAATTGTTAACCTAATCTAAAGCCATATATATGCACAAGGATAACATAAGCAAAAAAAAAAAATTGACGGCAAAAGAACCTCATTCAAACTTAAAAACCGTGAACAAAAGAGGAGATAGAAGATCAAATTCCAGTTCGATTCAGACTCAACCAAGCACTCTAATCGATTCCCCGGAGTTTTCTGGACGTGACCATATCCTCTCCATTGATCAGAACCCGCAGAATCATCGCCCTCGCACTCACGGTTTTGAGATTGAAGGGCAACGGCCACGCGTGAAAACCGTGGCCAAAAACTTCTGCGTTTCCAAAGGCTTCACGATGAAGATGAAGACGTGTTGCTACGCCGCTGGTCCTTTTAAATCGCGCGCGTTTTTGTTTGCTTTAATAGCTATAGATTAAATATATATTATTCCGTCTGTTTCATTAACAAGCAGCGAATGCAGATGGTTTGGTGGGACGTAGTGCTGGTGACTAAAGGAACCTGTGTTCGAGTCCCAGGCCATGCAATTTTATTTTTCAAAGTGTTTCTTCATGAATCCTACGCGCTCAATCTATGAAGGCTCACCGTAAACCCTCAAATCTCAACCACAAGATCTCCAGCAAGCAAGATCTAGTGCCCAGGAAGCTGCAGGACCACAGTGCACCCTCACAGGTTCAACCCACAGGATCAGAGCTAAGTCCATTCTTTATTTATTTATCTATTACTTACACAATCTTATTTGTGCCTTTCTTTTATTTTTAGTTATTTCCACCTCTTATTTTTATTTAATCTATTTCATTTGAATGTGTTTTTTTTTTAATAATAACTTCATAAAATTACAATTTAATTATTTTAATCAAAAATTCGATTTTTCTACAAATTTTATCAAATAATTATTTTCAAACAATAGATTGTTATTTTTGTATATACTTTTAATTAATTAGTTAATTAAAAAATTAATAATTAGTTTTTTAGGTTTGTTAATCTCGAGTCATTTATAAACCCTGGAATCTTGGTAGGTGTTATCCACTAATACATCTTTAGCCTTCACAAACCTCGTGGGTCACCATAAGTTTTCTTAACAAATCCTTCAGGGTTTGTAAACCTTTTTAGGGTTTGTAGATCATTCGTACACTAACCTCTTTTCTTCTTCGTTCAAATTTTCAGATTAATCAGAAATTCCCCGCCTACGCGCCATGCCAATCAAGAAGCTAAGTTTCTAAACTTTTTCTTTTTCTTTTATTTTTATTATTTATTTTGATTAAACATTATTCTTGTTATTTTGCCTTGTGATATAAGCTAGAGTTTATCTTCATATGTTAATGAATTATCTATACACTCACTGCTTTCTTTTTCTTTGTCAACTCTTTAATGGTCAGGGTCAATGCTTCAGGCTCAAGGCAAACCTCTGCACATATACCTCCATCAATCGAAGCTAAAGGTTTGTCAAATTGCCAAAGCTACGAATGTTGGTAACCCTAAACCCTAAATCTGTTCTGTTTCTTTTATTATTACTTATGTCAAACCCTATTAAGGGATCCGCTGGTTACAATTTCCCTCCCCCATATCTGTTCTGATTATATTATTTAAATGCGTGGTTAGTAATCCTAGGGAGTGCAACCTTTGAATTGAACATAGAATCACTAAATTTATAAGATAATATAATTGAATATAATCACGTGATTGGTGCACACACGCACGCTTTTGGGTAACCTCTCTGTTGCCTTGTTGCCTGTTGCCTTGTGTTTTTTTGCAAAATAAGCCAAGTCCCTCGAATACGAGGATACCTCAGCCATGTTGCCTCGATAAAAAGGTCACGACCCTAAATGATGCTGCCTTCGATACACAAATGACCTCGACCTTCGGAAGTTGCCTACGGAAAAAGGCTGAGGTATCTTCTGGTTGCCTAACGAAAAAATGGCTTATTCTGATCCTTGCCTTAGATTACCTGCCCTTCTATGGCATGGGACAGTCTTATGGCAAAGGATGCTTCGACGACCCTTCAACCTCCAAACGAAAGGCTTCCTGCCCTCTTATGGCAAGGATAGACCCTTTCATTCTGAAAGGCTAAAAAGAGACCTATCATCTGAGTTTAAGGTAATTGCCCCTAATTGCCTTGCAATGCTCATCTTTAATATTCTTTCTCACAATTCTTCGAAAACTGGCTGCGCTCATTTACGAGCTAAAGTCCACTTTTTTTCTTTCATCTACTTTTTCTAAAAAAACAAACGAGCAAGCAAAGCAATTAAGAGCCCATGGAAAACCATGGATGCAAAGGGTGCCTTACACCTTCCCTTTGCATAAATTACCCCCGAACTTAGATTTCTTAAAAAGGTTTTTTTTTCTGTTTCTTTTTGCCTTTCCGAATTTGTTTGGATAAAATAAAAGTCGGTGGCGACTCTTGCTTACCGCGACATTCCGATTAATAATAAGTCAGTTCACCGTATTACAGAACTGGCGACTCTGCTGGGGATTTTCGATAAAAAGAGGGGTTACCTTAAAAGTTTAGGATCACTTAAATGTTTTCTATTGTTTGCTTTGCTTGCTTTATTTTTGCAGGGCTGTTTTGGGTATCTTGATGTGTGAAAGATCCTAACCCGGATCTGAGTACCTTAGGTATATGGCATGAGATCAAGGAGACTGCACAGCGTATACTGATGTGGTTGATCTGATGGCCATCGTTAGTGTGACACATTGGTTTGTCCTGGTGTTCCTTGGGATCCGACCTGAGGAAATGCTTGGCTGCCGCGTGGTGTCATTAAGCACTAATTTGCCCTTAGAACCTTAGTCGAACTTGACTTTAGCCTATTAGAAAGTAGCGAGATGGCTGGCTTTGGTTCCGACTGAAGTTGGTTGATACTCGAAGCTACACTCATATGGACTGGACTTTCAGGACCTTTTCGGTTGGCGATTCGATTGCCGAACTGAGATAAGCGCCTTCGAGAAAGGTCAATGATATGAGCTCCCTAGAACCCGATCTTTATATAGGACAGGTTTGAACCAACTAAACTTCAGGAGGAGGGTACATACCTTTCGACCACGTGCAAGCCTAACCATAAGGCAAAATTGTGTGACTTGTGTGACTTGCGTGACTTATTTGTGTTTGCTACTAACTTTCGTTTTCTTGCAGGTTTTGTTAAAAGGACTTGTTTGTCCTTACTACCCCACACTATGCTTAATGAACTGCATTTGCATAACTTCATGACATCATGACATCATAAGCATAACATGATTTAACTGACCCTTTCAAGGATCTTAGGGATTTAGGGCGCACTATTTCAAGTGCTCTTATCAAGGACTGAATTCCTAATCAAGGGGCAGGAGGATTTATTTTCCTCAAGCCGCATGCCTTCCAATTCAAAGACTCAGTACCTATCAAGGGGCAAGAGGATTTATTTTCCTCTAGCCATGTATCTTCAAATTCAGAAGTGTCCCGAATCAGAGGTGATGACCCACTCGATATGGTGAGCTTGATTCTCAAAGAAGGATGTTCAAAGACAAGAGTCAGAATTCTTCAAACAAATATGCGACCAAATCACTTTCCAACGTTGCTAACTAAATTCCTTAAAGATCCTTGAAAATATTTCATTTGCATTCATTGCATATTTCTAACTTTGTTTTCAGGTTCCGCCTCGACAATCATTCCTCTCAGATATAATCGAGCTGGAGATTCATTCTGACAAGCCCTTTTACATTCCAAAACTTCGTCAAATAACTCATCGACTCTAACAAGCAAGCATTCTCTATCAGATATGGTCTAATGTATGACCCGTTCCGGTATTCTCAATCAGATATAGTCTAATGTATGACCCGTTCCGGTATTCTCTATCAGATATGGTCCAATGTATGACCCGTTCCGGTATTTTTAGTCAGATATGGTCTAATGTATGACTCGTTCTGGCATTATTCATCAGATATGGTTTAATGTATGACTCGTTCTGGTATTCTCCTTCAGATATGGTTTAATGAATAACTCGTTCTGATATCCTTCCTCAGATATGGTCCAATGTATGACTCGTTCTGACATTCCAACAGATATGGTCTAATGTACGACTCGTTCTGCTGTTCCTCTTCAGATATGGTTTAATGTATGGCTCGTTCTGATATTCCTCCTCAGATATGGTCCAATGTATGACTCGTTCTGACACTCCTCTGCAGATATGGTCTAATGAATAACTCGTTCTGACATCCTTCAACAGACAAGGTCTAAATGTACGACTAGTTCTGATGTCCCTCAATATATATGATCTATTTGCTCTGACGTCCTCTATCACATATAGTCCAAATGTATGACCCGTTCCTCTCATCACGAACAATGCTGTGCACAATCTGAAAGGTCGCAATGGACACAACCAATCTGTGGGGACAATTCTGATCTCTACACCAGTTCCACAACAAAGACGCAAGGTAGACGCACCCAAACGTCAGTTCACAAAGATCGATATGTCATTGGCTCAAGCATTACAACACCTACTGAAGTCGGAGTTGATCACTTTAAAGGATCCCCCTAAGAATCCTAGTACTTCCGCTCGTAGCTATAATCCTAATGTGAGGTGTGCATATCACTCTGATAGTCCTGGACATGATACAAATAGCTGCTGGTCATTGAAAAACAAGATTCAAGACATGATCGATGCTGCAGAAATTGAATCAACCATCCGAGAACTCCTGTGGTGATCACCGCTCCTATGCCTAGTCACGACAAGACTGATTAATGTCTAAGTGGATGAACTTTTAATCATTAGATTTACTTTCATGCGCAAATTTTATTCTGTTTGTTTAAACATTCGAATCATGATAGACATTATCTGTTTTAATAATTATCATCAGTGCATTGCATATGTTTGTCTTGAATTAATTATTTCGCTATCACTCATTTTAAATTATGTCTTTACTTTGCATATGTTGTGTGATATTCAACTCCTGCTAAAGTTGTATACCTTTTGAGGGAGGATGACGAAAATGATACCGCAACCTCATACAGTATGCTTTTGAACGGACTATGCTGACGATGTACAGGCATTGTTTCAATTCCTAAACAGTGGAGATATAAGGATGCTAATCCCTCGTCAACCCCTTTGAGCCTAAGAAGAGGAAGTTTCTTTCTTGTACTAATTAAAACCCTTGAATATAACCTGAGGCAGGGTAGTTCTCAGTTAATTTGGCTTTGCATTCTATTTTAAGAGAAATCATTCAGTACACCTTTCAACAAAGGTTTCAACCACAAGCGTTCATCCGCACACATCAAAGAAGTGTTGGAGATGTCAATCAAGAGCCAAAGAGGTTTCATCAATCATTAAACAAGGCAGTCAATATCTTTCAAAAAGAAAAAAATGAAAAAACATATATACAAAGAAAAGCCTGCTAAGTCAAAAATCAAAAGATGACTTAGGCAAAAAAAATCAAGGCATCCCGCTGACTGTAAGTTCAAAATAGACAGTTCAGGCAAAAGTTAGGGATATCAAAAAGATGAAAAAAAGAAGTCAATAAATTCCTGAACAACACGATGTTATGACTACTAAAAGGAAGAAGTGACTGCCATCTCAAAAATTCTCTCTGCTTGTGAATCATCATCATTATCAAAGGTGCAAATCCAAAAGTCTCTTGGAACCTGAATGCATAAGCCGAATAAACTGAGTTTAGGACTGAAGATCATCACGAAGAGGGGTGGGTATAAATAAACTTTGAGCCTTTATCCTTTGTTTCTTAAACCATGAACCAAGCCACGTTACAACCCTTGAAAGTCCTAATTGAAGCATGGTTAGTTCGAAAGCATACTGGCACCAAAAGGGTATCCTGACTCCTTAAGGTTTACTACAAATGTTGAGTTGATATCTTGTTTTTACAAACATCACACTGTTACAAATAGCATGTTTTACAAATATCACGCTTTTACATCTCTTGTTTTAATGTTTTTCAAAAACTTAAGACAGGCGTATGCATTGCATCTCATGAATTCATTATTAAACATATTCTGCTACATAACTTCAAATGTTAGCATCAGAATGAACTTGCACAGGGTATAACTAATGACTGGAAGTTATCCCGATACACAAAATTACTCCGAGAAGCAACGTCTCTTATGTATACAAGGGGCACGACATGTTTTGCCGATCAATCTGGGGCAATCAAGTCAAGATTCCGAGAATCTCTCAAAGATGCCAAAACAATCAGGGGCATGCATCCAAGAAGATATGAATCTATTTCCAATCAACATGGGGCATTGTCCTGGGCCTATGATTACGAGGGGCATGACGCCCATAGTGCACATCTCATAAAGTCCTCGCGAGGCGAATCTTTCCAAAGTTCCTACTAGCAGGGGCAAATCTATGCAAGTCCAGTTGGACATCTTGATCAATACTCAGCAGTGTGTCCTAGTCAAATCCAGGAATGGTAGTTACTATAATACTGGGGGCAACTTTCAAGACACCCATGTCTCCCCACAGAGCCAGATTCACAAGATCATATCCCCACAGAGTAATCATTAAGAAGATATCTTCAAACGCTCTCGACAAAGACATGGCTCCCCAACAAAGTTTACATCTTCAACACTGCTGGTTCTTCAACACTTTGCTCTTCTCCAACATGGTTTACTAATATCTTTCATCCCCAGTCAGGATCCATCAAATTACTATTCATCCCCAAGCAGAAGTCATAAATCCCCAGCTAAACATCTTCAAGACAAGACCAGACGTCAAAATCACAAAGACATAGAGATTTATTTTCTCGAAAAAGACAACATAAATCATATTTCGCATACCATACGGCACAAACATATTCATACATCGCATACATCACCTCATAAACATATAAAGTCTCTCATTTATTTTGAGGTACTCATTACATAACACATGCATCATGACATAAGAAAACTAACCTTTACTTTTCAGGATATTGCTGTCTCTGTTTTCAAAGTTAAGTCGACACCTTTGACGGTTCCTTAACGACCTTTCAGAATTAAGTCGATACCTTTGACGGTTCCTTAATAATCCATTTCAAAGTTAAGTCGACACCTTTGACGGTTCCTTAAATAATCCATTTCAAAGTTAAGTCGACACCTTTGACGGTTCCTTAACGACCTTCATATCTAAGTCGATACCTTTGACGGTGCCTTAATGATATGCTTCGAATATTAAGTCGATACCTTTGACGGTTCCTTAATGATCCACCTTCATATCTAAGTCGATACCTTTGACGGTTCCTTAACGACACACTTCAGATATAAGTCGACACCTTTGACGGTTCCTTATACAATCTACCTACATATCTGAGTCGATACCTTTGACGGTGCCTCAATGATATGCTTCAAAGTTAAGTCGACACCTTTGACGGTTCCTTAACAACCCACATCAAGAGTTAAGTCGACACCTTGGACGGTTCCTTAACGACGTATTTCAAATTTAAGTCGATACCTTTGACGGTTCCTTAAATAACCCAACACAGACTTGAGTCGACACCTTTGACGGTTCCTCAACATTCAAACAAAAAAGAGAAGACGGCAAAAGCAGAAATTTCACAACAATCCATACTCCAACAACTACCAGATGGCATCTACAAGCCCATCTCCGACAAAAAGTCCCTACTACAAATAGGGCAAATTTTTTGGTATTCTAGTGTTCAATCATCTTCCACCTTCAGATACCGACTGGCACACAAACCACTCTACATCTTCAGGTTTAAGATAATTGAACAGGGGCAGCTGTCATACCCCAAAATTTGCCCACATTATTTCTCTTATTCAAGCTTCAAGTCCATAGGCAAAAGCTCATAAACACACTCTCCTATACAAAAGCTCTGAACTAGGGTTTGATTAATTCAATGGAAAATCATTGAATCAATGGCTCAAGGTGGTTCCATAGGGTCACCAACATCCCAAAGTATCTCCATATAAAGTTTCAAGTCAAACAGAGCAAATTTAGTCCCTCAAATCCTGATTAGGTCAACAGTCGACTCTCAAGGGCAAAACAGTCATTTCAAGTCAATATACAAGATATTTGGTCAACAACATCCTCGTAACCCTAAAATCATCATTTGATCAAGGGTTGATCATGATGATGCAAGGAAAGATCAGAAAAGTCAAAAGTCAAAAGTTACTATTTTGGGCATGAACTGAAAAAGTCAACCAAACTTTGAAAATTCACCAAATATTCATACTTCATCAGAAAAATTCCCACCAAAGCTCATTTTAAAGGGAATTCATTCCTCTATCCAATAGTATAAGAATCAAAGCTCATAGGTCAATGGTTTAAGAGATATGGCTTCATACATTATAGGCCCTTTTCAAAAGTCAACAAAGAGACCCTTTTTTCAAAAGGACATAAAATGAGAATGGAAAAGGATTTTGAGATGAAACCAAAGACACTGGTTAGAAGACTCCCTAAGGATTCTAAAAAGTCCTAAAACACCTCCATACCTCAAAAATTGAGAGAGGTAGGCCTTGTCATAGTTGGGCTATGTTGGAGGGAAAAATGTGAAAGAATTTGGATTTGTTGCAAAGGAGTCCATTATTTTATGATCCAAACTTGTTCCCTAAGTCACTAAGAGGGTCCAAGCCCGATCCCATAATTATTTGGTTTTTATTATTTTTTTAGTGAATTTTTATTTATTTAAAAACCATTTAAATCAAAATAATTGAAGGAGAGATGGGAGATTTTATATGACTTTAATTTCCAATCAGATTTAATGATCCAAAATGCCTTATTTCTGATTCAGAATCGTGAAAAATGGAGATGGTTAATAGAATGAGCAAAATTAAGCAAAATTGGAAATTTTGTAATCATGGATCAATCAAGAATCAAATCTCCAATTAACCAAGATTCACCCTATAATTGTTAACCTAATCTAAAGCCATATATATGCACAAGGATAACATAAGCAAAAAAAAAAATTGACGGCAAAAGAACCTCATTCAAACTTAAAAACCGTGAACAAAAGAGGAGATAGAAGATCAAATTCCAGTTCGATTCAGACTCAACCAAGCACTCTAATCGATTCCCCGGAGTTTTCTGGACGTGACCATATCCTCTCCATTGATCAGAACCCGCAGAATCATCGCCCTCGCACTCACGGTTTTGAGATTGAAGGGCAACGGCCACGCGTGAAAACCGTGGCCAAAAACTTCTGCGTTTCCAAAGGCTTCACGATGAAGATGAAGACGTGTTGCTACGCCGCTGGTCCTTTTAAATTGCGCGCGTTTTTGTTTGCTTTAATAGCTATAGATTAAATATATATTATTCCGTCTGTTTCATTAACAAGCAGCGAATGCAGATGGTTTGGTGGGACGTAGTGCTGGTGACTAAAGGAACCTGTGTTCGAGTCCCAGGCCATGCAATTTTATTTTTCAAAGTGTTTCTTCATGAATCCTACGCGCTCAATCTATGAAGGCTCACCGTAAACCCTCAAATCTCAACCACAAGATCTCCAGCAAGCAAGATCTAGTGCCCAGGAAGCTGCAGGACCACAGTGCACCCTCACAGGTTCAACCCACAGGATCAGAGCTAAGTCCATTCTTTATTTATTTATCTATTACTTACACAATCTTATTTGTGCCTTTCTTTTATTTTTAGTTATTTCCACCTCTTATTTTTATTTAATCTATTTCATTTGAATGTGTTTTTTTTTTTAATAATAACTTCATAAAATTACAATTTAATTATTTTAATCAAAAATTCGATTTTTCTACAAATTTTATCAAATAATTATTTTCAAACAATAGATTGTTATTTTTGTATATACTTTTAATTAATTAGTTAATTAAAAAATTAATAATTAGTTTTTTAGGTTTGTTAATCTCGAGTCATTTATAAACCCTGGAATCTTGGTAGGTGTTATCCACTAATACATCTTTAGCCTTCACAAACCTTGTGGGTCACCATAAGTTTTCTTAACAAATCCTTCAGGGTTTGTAAACCTTTTTAGGGTTTGTAGATCATTCGTACACTAACCTCTTTTCTTCTTCGTTCAAATTTTCAGATTAATCAGAAATTCCCCGCCTACGCGCCATGCCAATCAAGAAGCTAAGTTTCTAAACTTTTTCTTTTTCTTTTATTTTTATTATTTATTTTGATTAAACATTATTCTTGTTATTTTGCCTTGTGATATAAGCTAGAGTTTATCTTCATATGTTAATGAATTATCTATACACTCACTGCTTTCTTTTTCTTTGTCAACTCTTTAATGGTCAGGGTCAATGCTTCAGGCTCAAGGCAAACCTCTGCACATATACCTCCATCAATCGAAGCTAAAGGTTTGTCAAATTGCCAAAGCTACGAATGTTGGTAACCCTAAACCCTAAATCTGTTCTGTTTCTTTTATTATTACTTATGTCAAACCCTATTAAGGGATCCGCTGGTTACAATTTCCCTCCCCCATATCTGTTCTGATTATATTATTTAAATGCGTGGTTAGTAATCCTAGGGAGTGCAACCTTTGAATTGAACATAGAATCACTAAATTTATAAGATAATATAATTGAATATAATCACGTGATTGGTGCACACACGCACGCTTTTGGGTAACCTCTCTGTTGCCTTGTTGCCTGTTGCCTTGTGTTTTTTTGCAAAATAAGCCAAGTCCCTCGAATACGAGGATACCTCAGCCATGTTGCCTCGATAAAAAGGTCACGACCCTAAATGATGCTGCCTTCGATACACAAATGACCTCGACCTTCGGAAGTTGCCTACGGAAAAAGGCTGAGGTATCTTCTGGTTGCCTAACGAAAAAATGACTTATTCTGATCCTTGCCTTAGATTACCTGCCCTTCTATGGCATGGGACAGTCTTATGGCAAAGGATGCTTCGACGACCCTTCAACCTCCAAACGAAAGGCTTCCTGCCCTCTTATGGCAAGGATAGACCCTTTCATTCTGAAAGGCTAAAAAGAGACCTATCATCTGAGTTTAAGGTAATTGCCCCTAATTGCCTTGCAATGCTCATCTTTAATATTCTTTCTCACAATTCTTCGAAAACTGGCTGCGCTCATTTACGAGCTAAAGTCCACTTTTTTTCTTTCATCTACTTTTTCTAAAAAAACAAACGAGCAAGCAAAGCAATTAAGAGCCCATGGAAAACCATGGATGCAAAGGGTGCCTTACACCTTCCCTTTGCATAAATTACCCCCGAACTTAGATTTCTTAAAAAGGTTTTTTTTTCTGTTTCTTTTTGCCTTTCCGAATTTGTTTGGATAAAATAAAAGTCGGTGGCGACTCTTGCTTACCGCGACATTCCGATTAATAATAAGTCAGTTCACCGTATTACACTGACCATTTTGGCTTTTCGTAGTACCCTGGGTATCTACGTCTTTGCAATCCTTACTTCGTGCATACTTGGTTTATATCTCTTCAAATATTTCCCGTTTACTCTCAAAATCCTATGATCTTCTGCTAATTCTTCAATTTCATAAGCATTGTTCGAGAATACTTTTAAGATTCGAAAGGGTCCTTCCCAGTGTGGGGACCATTTACCAAGTGCCTGATTCTTTCGATCTATAGGTAAAATAACTTTCCAGACTAAGTCATTATTAACAAAAGTTTTACCTTTCACCTTTTTATTATAAGCTCTGGACACTCTTTCCTTTTGCCTTTTTATCATTTCCAGTGCTCGAAGTCTGTCTTCGTCCAAATCTACTAACTCATTCATCATTAACTCCCAGTATACGTTGGGAGGAATGTCTGCTTGTCTTTGTATCCTTACTGATTGCAAACATATCTCAATTGGAAGTACTGCGTCATGTCCAAACGTCAACTGGAAAGGAGTTGTATTCGTAGCTTCTTTTGGAGATGTTCGACAAGCCCAAAGTGCTTGATCTAAAGTCTTATGCCAATTCTTGGGTCTCTTTCCTACATGCTTCTTGATAAGGCCAATTATTATTTTGTTTGCTGCTTCAACCTGTCCATTTGCTTGGGCATAATAAGGTGTAGAAGTAAATAACTTGAAACCTATTTCTCTGGCAAAATCTTGCATTTTTCGTCCAGTAAAGACTGATCCCTGATCAGTTGTTATACTTTCTGGGATTCCAAATCTATATATAATGTGTTTCTGAATAAACTCAATCACCGCCTCTTGATCCACATTTGCCAGTGGTATTGCTTCAACCCATTTTGTGAAATAGTCTATTCCTACCAAAATGTATCTTTGCCCTTTGGATGACTTGGGGTGAATCTCTCCAATCAAATCTAGTGCCCATCCCCTGAAAGGACATGGTTTTACTATTGTACTTAGTTCGTTTGCTGGAGCGCGTTGGATACCTGCATGTTCTTGGCACCCTTTCGCGAACTCTATGCAATCCTTTAGCATCGAAGGCCAATACATCCCATAACGAAACAAGAGCCATTTCATTTTGTGCCCTGCATGATGTGCACCACATGCTCCACTATGTACGTTCGACAGAGCCAAGTATGCTTCTGCTTCTCCCAAGCATTTCAACAATACCCCTTCAGGAGTTTTCTTGAACAATTCATTTCCCATCAGAAAATATGACAGGGCTCTATACTTGATTTTTCTGTCTGTATCCGTCGAAGGATTTTTCAGATAGTTAATAATTGGATTCCTCCAATCTGTGTCAGCCAATGAATCTATATTTAGTACCTCGAATTGTTCTTTATTGGCATAACCCAATTGTGAATTTTCCAGATCACTTGGCGAAAGTTTAGTAAACATTGCTCTTCCTCTTACTTCAATCAACTCTTCCAACTTTTCTTTTGATACTTTATATCCCGAAGCTAATTGAGCCAAGTCGTTTGCTTCCTGGTTATTCACCCTTGGTACATGTTTTAATTCCACGTATTCGAATTTCTTGAGCAACCTATTTGCGATGATAAAATACATGATCAAATTCTCTTTGATGCACTTGTACTCCTTTGTCAATTGTTTGATGACCAATTCGGAGTCTCCTTTAATTTCGACTCTGGTTGCCCCCAATTCTAACAAAGCCTCAAGTCCAGCAATTAAAGCTTCGTATTCAGCTTCATTATTGGAGCATGATGGACCTTCGATTTTATACTTGAGCTTTGTTGGAATTCCATCAGGAGAAATTATCAACATTCCAATACCAGTTCCCTCTCTATGCGCTGAACCATCGAAATATAACTTCCAAGGTTTCAAATCTACACAATGCTGATGATTTTCAACCACCGCATGGTCGACAATGAAGTCTGACGCAATCTGACCTTTCATTGCCTTGAGAGGCTGAAATATTAATGAATATTCAGTAAGGGCTAAAGCCCATTTGCCAATTCGACTATGTAGTATTGGCTTAGATAACATATGTTTAATAACATCATAATGAGATGAAACGTAAACATCAACTGGCTTTATATAATACTTGAGTTTGATACAGGAGAAATACAAACAAAGGCAGAGTTTTTCTATATCAGTATATCTAGTCTCTGCATCATTGAGTACTCTACTTAAGTAATAAATGGCTCTTTCGATGCCATTCTCGTCCTCCTGGGCAAGCATGCTGCCTATTGTTTTATCTGATGCTGAAATATATAGGCGCATGTGCTTCTTCCCATTTGGGGGAGATAGAATTGGTGGACAAGTCAAGTATTGCTTTATCTGATCGAAAGCTTCTTGATGTTCAGCACGCCATTCGAATTTCCCTTGCTTAAGCCGAAGTAGAGGTGAGAAAGCTTGCGTGCGTCCACTTAAGTTAGAGATAAATCTTCTTAAGAAATTTATCTTACCCAACAATGATTGTAATTCTTTCTTCGTGGAGGGAGACTTGGTCTCCATAATGGCTTTTGTCTTGTTTTGGTTGATTTCTATCCCTTTTTTGTGGACTACGAAACCCAAGAAATCGCCTGCCTGTACAAAGAAAGCACATTTAAGGGGGTTCATCTTCAGGCCATATTTCCTCATTCTTTCGAATGATTGGCTCAGATGATCGAGATGACTCATACCCGAGGTAGATTTTACCACAATGTCATCTATATACACTTGCATGAATGTTTCTATGAAGTCGTGAAATATAGAATTCATTGCTCTTTGATAAGTTGCCCCTGCGTTTTTTAAACCAAAAGGCATCACAATCCATTCGTAAGTGCCTATTGCTCCTGGGCAACGAAATGCTGTCTTGGATACATCATCTTCTGCTATAAAAATTTGATTGTATCCCGAATATCCATCCAACATGCTCAAATACTCAAAACCTGCGGCCGAGTCTACTACATTTCTGCTATAGGCATGGGATACTCGTCTTTCGGAGTAGCTGCATTAAGGTCGCGAAAGTCTATGCATACTCTTAATGAGCCATTCTTTTTAATTACAGGTACTATATTAGCAATCCACTCAACATACCTTGTAGTTCGGATAAATTTGCACCGTAAGAGTCTTTCGACCTCTGCTTTAATCTTCGAGTGAATTTCTGGCGCGAATCTTCTGGGAGTTTGTTTTATTGGCTTCTTCCCTTCTTTTATTGGTAATTTCAATTCGACTAAGTCTCTTTCGAGACCAGGCATCTCATCATAATCCCAAGCAAAACAATCTCTATTGTCTTTCAACATTTTGATGACCGTTGCTTTCAATTCTGGTTCTAGTTTCGCGCTGATATATGTTATTCTCTTTTGATCATTATCTCCAAGATTGACTTCTTCAAGTGGATCTTGGGCCAACATCTTTATGTTCGACGCCATCGGGTCTTTTTCAAATCCCAACGGTTCTTCGTCGTATATTGCATCTAACCTTTGACTTGGTTCTTCTCCTATGATCTCTTCAACTGGACCCGTATCTTCAGGGAGTTCGAAACTCGTACGTATTTCCAATTCTGATATTCCTTCTTTGGTTAGGACTGTATCTATCCTTGTATTTGATAGTTCGGCTTCGAGAGCCGTTTTTCTTTTGTTTTCGGCCACATAGGCCGAAATCTTTTCGAAGAACGCAGACTCAGACATGATTAATGTCATCGTCCCAGCCCGTTGGCCGTACTGCTGGATAATTCTCCAATGGTGCTGGATCTGGTGGACCATCCATGATCTCCCTATCCCATTGGAATCCATTTGGGTGTAAAGTCAAATAGTACATTGCATTTTTGTTTGGGGTATACATCTCTTCAGCAGCATGACAAGGGCCTATGTTTGCCAAGTTCCTGTCGAAGTTGTTTTTGTTCACCTGGTTGACCTCAGCCATGTAATAACTCTGATCACCTTCGATATTCTCCACTATACCATCTTCTCTCCAAATTGTCACCCTCTGATGCATGGTTGAGGGTACAGCCGCTACTCCATGAATCCATTCCCTACCAAGCAAAAGGTTGTAGTTTGCCTTTGCTGGTATAACCATGAACATGGTTGGCCTGGTAACTGAGCCTACTGTCAAATTGACTTGAATAACTCCCAGAGTTTGTCCTATTTTGCCTTCGTAGTTGGATAAAACCATATTATGTGGCCTTATATCCGTATCGAACATACCAATTCTTTTTAGCATGTATTGAGGCATTAGGTTCACTGCTGCTCCCCCATCAACTAGGACTTTATTTATGCCCACGTTCTCAATCTTAGCCCTGATATAGAGTGGCTTCAAATGATTTCGCATACCCTCATCAGGCCTTTCGAAGAAAGCATTCTGTTCTTCTACTGCACCGTTATTCAGCACATAGTAACACACGGGTCTGTGTTTTGCCATTTCTTCGATATCAGCCTCTTCACAGTCTTCTACTTCAGTTTCCTGATTAAACTCGTGAGGGAGTACCGAGACAACATTGCAATTCAAGTTTATAGATGACACTCCATCAGAGTCAAAATCATTTGTCATTCTATCCTCTTCTTTCCAAGAATTTGAACGCATCTTGTCTTCTTCATCCAAGAGTTTTTCAGCTTCGAATAGTCTGCGTTCCACCGGAGGTTTGTTCGACTTTGCCCCCTGGTATGGGACTTGGTTGCTACTAGAGTCTCCAGCTTCTCTTGGCCTGTATTCCTTCTGAGCCTTTTTTATTCTCTGATGCCTTCTCCACTGGGACCGAGACATAGGATTTTTTCCTTTATAATTCTCCAACCGATACGCCTCTCGATCTGACCTTTGAAATTGTTTCCTATATGCGATTGCAGTTCTACCACCTTGGTCCCAACTTCGCCATTTGTTGGTTCTTGCATCAGCTTGTACCCACCTATCCCTGGGTGCATTTGCAGGGACTTTGAACGTCACCCTTCGAGTCCTAGGATGTGGGCTATCAGGCCTCTTTGTTGGAGTCCAAATGTCGAAACCGTACAGGTTGGGACGCAACCCCTGAGTTTCTTGACTCATGTAGCAATATACACGTTCGAATGATCGTGCTAGCATTTCGTCATAGACTGCCCCACATCTTGGGCAGAGAGCAACTTCAGTGTTTTCTTTGTGGCATCTGACCAAAAATCCTACCAAGCTTTCCTCCATCTTTGGGTACAATTGTAGTAGGGGATTTGGCTCTCTTCCTGGGTGTTCCCACCTTTCGCGTCGAACCCTTTCGAAGTTGGCTTCGACCCTTCGATTCAGCATGATCGAACACCTTGGACACATCCATTGCTTACCACCATTTCTCTCGTGGCAATTCCAGAGATATTCTTTGAGGCTTTCAGTTCTTGGAGGAACTTCGATGCCCCCATTTTTCCTCGTCAGCCATGTCTCTAGTTCGCCAAATTCAGACGCTGGTCGTCTGGCGCTAACCATGTTAACCGCTTGTGGACCGTCCTTTCGGGCCATACCCCTCCGTGGGTGGGATACGTGAACTGACTCTTTTTTGTCGATCGGACGCTTTCGCGTCACTTTTGAAAAAGTTTACAGAGTCGCCACCGACCTTTTATTTTATCCAATGAAGGAAAGGTTTATAAAAGAAACAGAAAAAAGACCTTTGAGAGATTCTGGGTAAGGGGGTAGGTTATACAAAGGGAAGGTGTTAGCACCCTTTGTATCCATGGTTATCCATGGGCTCTTTAGTTTGCTTAGCTCATTTGCTTTACTTTTCAATTGATTCGGAATGCTTTACCTGTGTTTTTGAAATACCTTTGCAAATAGAATTTGTAATGATCCTTGTGCGGATATATACAAATGCTTGTTTATCTTTCGAAAGATGTTTTGAAAAGATCGTTAATTTTGTAATGATCCGTGTTTGGATGTATACAAAATATTGTCTTTTGGAAAATTCGTTTTTAAAAAAAACAACAGTGTATGAGAATTTTGTTTGTTTTGATTTTGAGCGAGCAAACTAGGAGGTCTACCCTGAGTTAGGAGGTCTTTATCCTTGTTCCCTTTAAAAATCTATCCATTCGTCGGATATAAACAAAAGGTTCGATTTTGTACTCGAAACAGTAGAAATGTAACTTTGATTTTGAAAAGAGTGAAAAGGGGTTACCCTAGGAGGTGCAAATGTGATTGTGATTGAATTCAGATATTTATCTTTGAAGTTAGTGATCTGACGGTTCAGTTTTATCTTTGACATACACGCAGTTTATATGGGTGCTGGAAATTAAAATGCGGAAATGTAAAGTGCAGAAAGTAAATCTACGCTATTACATCGATTGTGCGGGAAATGTAAACTAGCCTATTTACATGAATTTGACATCCTATACATTTATCTAGGAATTTTAAATTGCAAGAAATAAAAGGCATATTTTTGTATTTTTGTGATTTATTTTAAACATAATTAATGCATTATTAATTAATTTAAAATAAAGAAAAGATGGAAATATGATTAAACCTAGCAAATAAGTTTAAAAATACGTACAAAATGTTTGTCAATTAATTTTAGAACAAAACTAATTTTTTTGGAATTTTTGAAATTGTTTTTGGATTTTTTTAAGTTAATTAAAACATAATTATGCAAATAATTACACAAATAATTAAAACTTGATGATAAAATTATCCTAAATATGTACAAAATTAGTTTATGATATATAAACAATATTTAACACAAAGAACAATTTTTTTTATGATTTTTTGATTGGTTAGAATAATTAAAAAGTAAATATATAAACATATACTAATTAATTATGTAAAATATTGAAATTATGAAGAAAAATAAAATATTTTTATTTCAGAAAATAATATATATTTTTAGAAGTCTAAAATATTTTTTTGTGGAATTTTTGGAATTTTTTAAGTATTTTTAATTATTTTTGCAATAAAAATAAAATAAAAATAGAAAATATAAAAAGGATATGATCTGGTGTGGCATGATTGAAAGTCCATGGTGTGGATTGCTGGATCAGGCGCGTTGGATGAAGAACTGATGGAGATCAAAGGCCCAGATGCGTGGATACATGATGCACATGGTTTGAGGTTCAACATGTGATCATGCTGAAGTCAAGGGTTCAACGTGGGGTCCACGTTTTTTGACCAGCGAATGGGATGATTAGAAATTGCCACGCAAGCGGTCAAAATTTCAGCGCCACTATTCATCATCTTCTTCCTTGGTACCTGCGAAATTAGCTGCGGATTTACTTATGGAATTTCCTGCGGATTTTCCTTCAGATTTCCATGCTTTTTGAAAACCTACAAAAACAGCCATGAACGAAAAAGAAAAGGACCCAGACTGACTTAAAATTGTCTTCTGAACACGATGGTGGTGTTAGTTTTTCAATTCAAGCCTTGTAACTATGGATTCGAAAGGATTCAAGTATGAACACTCATGTTCAATGGTTAATGGTATAGGCTAATTTTCACGTGGGAGTTGGCATGTTAAGACCCAGATCATCTACATGGGACCTTATGAGCATGATAGAATGGTTAGTTTACATTGATATTAATTGTATATATGAAAACGAAAATTAAAGGCATATGTACATGAAGAACTTTGAATGTCTTATACGACTCTCATGTGCTTGTATTAAGAGTTTAATCTTACTCTATGATGTTGGAGAAGATGATTAAAAAGCTTGATTTGTATTAATATTGATTGGAGAATGAAATTTGAATTTTACAAAGTTATGGAATTTTGAGAGAATTTTGATGAGTTTCTTGACTATGCCTTGATATATTTCGTGTGTCTCTTTGTTGTGGAGGTATGCTGCTCCTTTTATAGCCCATAGGCTGCTTGGAAGTGAAGCAAGAAACTTGGTTGCCTTTGTTGAAAGTTTTGGTTCTTTAATAATAAAAAACTTTGAATTGTTGACCAAGCTTGACTCCATTCAATGCTCTTGTCTTGGGCATCAATTTTCTGCAGAAAAATGAAGACTTTGGAGGTGTGTCATACTTGGAGATCAAGCCATCAATTATCCATGCAATTTCCTTTAATTTTAATCTTAAAATAAGATAAAATTATGTCAAAAATGGATAATATAGATGTGGGCTTTGTCTTGGTCGTGGGAGGCCCATAGTAACATGGCAAAGATGTTTGGACCACAAAAACTTGGCATCTTTTGGAAAAAAAACATTTTTGAGCAATGTTGATTTCATGCATTTTCCCAAAATTTAGCCAACTTCAACAAGGTGTAAATCCTTCAATTTTTGTCATATGAAGGAGATCTTGCACTTTTTGGAAACCTCAAAGAGTCCTCTAACCAATGTCTTTGGTCTCATGTCAAAATGATTTTTGGTTCTCCTTGTGTGTCCTTTTGAAAAAAGTGTCTTTTTGTTGACTTTGAAAATGACCTGTAATGTCTTTGGCCATATTTTTCAAATGGTGAATGCTATGACCATGGGATCAATTGCATTTGAAAGATAATTGAATTTCCTTCAAAATGAGCTTTGGTTGACATTTTTTGGATGAAGGATGAGAGAGTTATGATCAGTCAAAGTTGAGTTGACTTTTCAGGCAAAAACCCTAATTTTGAATCTTAGGGTTTTGTTGATTTTTGATCTTTCCTTGATGAATTGTGATCATCCAATGATCAAATGTTGAATCCTTTGACAAAATATGGACTTTGACAAAAAATTTCATTTTTGACTGTCAGTTGACTTTTTTGGTCAAACGGGTCGTCTGTTGACTGTTTGAGCTGCTGACGGTGCGTCTGAGTGAATTGAAGTTTGAAAATTTGTATGATGGTACTTTGAGATGTATGGATGTATATGAAATCCATTTGAGCTCTCAAAACTTGTTGCTCCTGTTAAAACAAGAAAAACCCTGATTAGGGACTGTCTGTATAGGAGGCAGTTAAGCGTACCTGATTTTTGTGCAGTGTTGAGTTTCTGCTAATCATGTGATATTCAGAAGACTTCTAACACAAAAATCTTGGAAATTTGAATTGTGAATGATTGATTTGATTGATTGTACAAATCACTGTGAATTGTACTGTCTGCAGTTTGTCTGTCAACCGACTGTTCGTGTACTGAAGCAGCAGTTAAAGTGAAAAATCAACCGTCAAAGTTAATTTTCTTTTTTTTTTTTTTGTTGTTATTTTTGTTTTTGTTTGGTGTGAAGCATGAAAATTTATTTACATGACTTGTTAGAAAACAGAAACATAATAAATAACTGATATTTACGGTATGCGGGCAAAATTACCGATAATAACCTGAAAATTGTTTAATGCACAGAAATAGAAATATTTGACTGGCAGAAAATACACAAAATATTATCTTAGTAATTAAGCAATATTATGACAACTAGTACAACATTTAATACTGACAGTATAAATATTACATACTATTGAACAGTACGACGAATAGACGGTACGTTTAAGAAAATAAGAAACACGGCAAACTTTAAAAATGACGGTTGATGAACCATGCTATGATCAATAACATGTAGAGGATTGGGAATGCAACCATTGCAGGTCCACACTTCTCAGGACTGTGTAGGCAGAAGAAAGTCATGATCACCGTAGCAATGGTGATGACTGTAAGAAACAGTGTTTCTATCCATTTTGCCATTTTTGCTAGGGAAGAAGAAATGATGGATTATGAGGTAGGAATTTGAAAGATGATTTAGAATTTGATGTGAGATTTGTGAAAAGAAGGAGAGGTATTTATAGAATGGAAAGATGATAGAGACGTTGGGGAATGATGTGATTCCGTACAAAAGGAAATTTGAGTGGAAGTGAGATTTGAAAGAAAGTGTAAGGTATTGTTGGGAAAAGAGAGATGGATAGAAGAAAGTTGAGATTTGAATTTGAAAGGATAGATTTGAAAAGATTTTGAAAATAATGGAATATAGCACAAAAGTTAGTGGGAAAACAAAAACAATTGTTACCAGTACAGTGTGAGTTTCCTGCTTTTGCGCCTGCAAAAAGATTTAACCCTGCATGAACTGTGTTAGTACTATTTATCTGTAAAATAAATAAATAGTATTTGTGAAGTAAGGAACAGTATTTGGCGTTTGCGTAAGAATAAATTCCACTGTAAGCCAAGTTACTGTGTAAGAAAAATTCTGAAAACCAAGTTCTTCATATGTCAGGATATTTTGAAAAAATCCATGTTTATATGAGACTCTTAATTTTCATATTGAAACTTTCCTGAAAAAAGAAGTGGGCAAATTTTGGGGTATAACAGTTGCCCCTATTCAATCTTCTTAAACCTGAAGAGATTGTCTGAAATCTGAGGGTAGAAGATGATTGAATAAATAGATGCCCCGAAAATTTGCACTTACCTTGATCAGCAGAGATGTTGGAAGTTGCATTTGAACGTTGTCTGTGAAATGTTGTTGGCAGATTGAAACATTACCTGAGATGGGCTTTCGGATGCCACCTGGACAATGTGTTGATGGTTTGTTCATCAGAATGAATCTGTTGATTATATCTTGATGAAGGATTTGAAAGTTGATCATTGTGGAACCGTTTGAGGTATCACTTTAGATCTGCAGTGTTAGATCGTTCTGGAACCGTCTGAGGTTTCGCCTTAGATCTGAAATGCTAGATCGTTCTGGAACCGTCGGAGGTATCGCCTTAGATCTGTAATGCTAGATCATTCTGGAACCGTCTGAGGTACCGCCTTAGATCTGTAATGCTAGATCGTCCTGGAACCGTCTGAGGTATCGCTTTAGATCTGAAATGCTTGTTGATAGTTGATTTGAGAAGGAGAGTTATTCAGAATGAATCTTTGGTTCGATTGTATCTGAAAGGACTGTTTGTCTGAATAAGATTCAGGATGAACACTGCGTGTGAGTGAGAACATCTTTGCTGAAGACATCTGTCTACCTGAAAAATCAAGTTAATAATATGCGATGTCTATGATGCATGTATGATATGAGATCCTCGAGCTAGAGGAGAAATATGCAAGTTATGTTGTGTATGAATATGCGTATGATGCATGATTGTGAATGTGAATATGAGTGTGAATGTGATGCATGGTTTATGCAGCTTAGAGCGTGTCAAGCTCCTGATTGGGAAAATAAATCCCAGCTTAGTCGTCAAGAAATGAAGGCATTGTGATTGGGAAAATAAATCCCTGCTAGCCATTTGGAAGTGAAGGCATCGTGGTTGTTGATGATCTTCTGTCTCGCTTGAGTACCCTGGGTTGGGGAAATTCTTTGAGAACCAGGATGTTCTATTGAAGGATCTTTGATTACTGCTCGGGGATGAACAGTAGTTTTGAGAGTTCGGACTGTGACGCCCTTTGGAGTGGGAATGAGGAAGATGCATAATCCTCCGATGCACTATCTGACCAAGTTTGGGTGCGGAGATCACACCTTCTGAAGACAGTAATCTGGAACAACCCTGCTGGGGAATAAGACTTCTTTCGAAAGAAAAATCTTTTTGAGGGATTTGTTGAGGAATGTGTCTCCATTGGGGAAACTTCCTTCTGATGCTGGTTTAGGATAATGTCCAAATAATTGGGACATGTCCGGAATGCTATTCCTGTTTTTCCTGGTAAACATCAATCATATGCATATGTTCATTCAAAATATCATTGGGATGCTCGCGTATTCAAAACAGAAAAAATGAAAATGTTAGTTATAAGCTGCATTGATTTTTGAAAAGGTGCCGTGATAGGCGGATTAGTATAGGGAGACAACAATCCTAGAAGTAGGAAATTGTCAGAAAGTTTTGAAAAGTATTTATGAAAAGAAATAGCTATGTGAGAACGATCCAGTCAAGTTTCAATTCTGCTATTGCCAATCTGTCTTCGAGCATCTCATCCCTCACTTGTTGGAAGAAAGTGATTGGACTGATCGGTGTCTTTGAGGTGTTGAACCTTGTCGGTGAGTAGGCAGCTGAGCGGGACATAGTTGTATGCTTTATTCCCTAATTTTTGCCTAGGCTGCCCTTTCAGGTTTTCAGCCTACCGGGATTGTATTTGTTTTGTCTCTAATTTTTGCCTGGATCGCCCTTTCGGGTTTTCAATCCACCGAGACGCTCATTTTTGCCTAAGTTGCCCTTTCAGGTTTTCAACTTAGCGAGCTGTATATTTTTTTTTTTTTAAGCAAAGTACTTTTTGACTATGTCCGCATTCACAGGGTGTAGGAAATCCTCGCCATCCATGGTGGTAAGCAACATGGCACCGCCGGAGAATATTTTCTTGATTATGAATGGTCCCTCGTAGGTGGGGGTCCATTTGCCTCTGGGATCACCTTGTGGTAAGATGATGCGTTTGATAACCAAGCCACCAGTTTGGTATGCTTGACTTTTGACTTTCTTGTTGAATGCTTTGATCATGCGCTTTTGGTATAGCTGGCCATGACAGATAGCTGCAAGTCTTTTCTCATCGATCAAGTGTATTTGGTCGAATCGAGTTTGAATCCAATCGTCTTCGTCTAGATCGGCTTCTTTCATGATCCTTAAGGAAGGAATCTGGATTTCGATTGGGAGAACTGCTTCCATACCGTAGACTAACGAGAATGGAGTTGCCCCTGTTGAAGTACGCGCAGATGTGCGATAACCATGAAGAGCAAAAGGTAACATCTCATGCCAGTCTTTGTAGGTTACTGTCATCTTTTGTATGATTTTCTTGATGTTTTTGTTGGCGGCTTCGACAGCGCCGTTCATCTTTGGTCGATATGGAGAAGAATTATGATGTTTGATCTGGAACTGCGTGCAGAGTTCAGTAATCATTTTGTTGTTTAGATTCGTGCCATTGTCAGTGATGATCCTTTCGGGGATGCCGTACCGACAAATGAGATTGTGCTTGATAAACCTGGCTACCACATTCTTGGTGACAGAAGCATATGAAGCTGCCTCTACCCACTTTGTGAAGTAGTCAATAGCGACCAGGATAAAGCGATGTCCGTTGGAAGCAGTAGGTTTGATTTCTCCAATCATATCAATACCCCACATTGCGAAAGGCCAAGGAGCCGTCAGAACGTTTAATGGAACTGGAGGTACATGCACTTTGTCGGCATATATCTGGCATTTGTGACAAGTTTTGGAATGATGATGGCAATCTGTCTCCATGGTAGACCAGTAGTAACCTGCTCTCAAGATCTTTTTAGCCATTGTATGTCCGTTGGAATGAGTACCGAAGGTACCATTGTGTATGTCTTCCATGATTTGTTCTGCTTCCTTCTTGTTTACGCAACGAAGTAAAGTCGAGTCATGGTTGCGCTTGTACAAAGTTCCATTGCTTAGGAAGAATTTGGAGGCAAATCTCCTTAGAAACTTTCTGTCGTTAATAGATGCCCCTTCAGGGTACTCCTGGGTTTCGAGATACCTTTGTATTTCATGGAACCATGATTTGTCTTCCATTTGTTTGGTATCGATCTCATTGCAATAGGCTGGTTCGTCTTGCCTGTAAATGGTGATCATAGGAGCTTCGTCGTCCCAATTGACTTTGAACATGGATGACATGGTAGCTAAGGCATCAGCTAGTTGATTTTCTTCGCGTGGGATGTGTTCGAAAGTGATCTCCTCGAAGTAAGGAATCAAACTCAACACATGTTCTTTGTATGGAATTAGATTTGGGTGCTTTGTGTCCCATTCCCCTTTGACTTGGTAGATTACCAAGGCCGAGTCTCCGTAGACTTCAAGGAATTTGATTTTTAGATCAATTGCAGCTTTGAGACCCAGAATGCATGCTTCGTATTCGGCTATATTGTTGGTGCAATTGAAACACAATCTGGCGGTGAAGGGTGTATGACCTCCTGTGGGGGAAATGATCACAGCTCCGATGCCATTGCCGAGCGCATTAGAAGCTCCGTCAAAAACCATAGTCCATCGGGATCCTGGTTGTTTGTAGTCATTGACTAGCATAATGTCTTCGTCTGGGAAGTCAAAGTTCAATGCCTGATAATCATCTACTGCTTGATGAGCTAAATGATCAGCTACCACACTTCCTTTGATTGCTTTTTGCGAAGTGTATTGAATGTCATATTCTGTTAGGATCATTTGCCATCTTGCAATCCTTCCAGAGAGAGCAGGTTTTTCGAACACGTATTTGATTGGATCCATCTTGGAGATCAGGAAAGTGGTGTGATTTAGCATATACTGTCTTAGTCGGCGAGCCGCCCATGCTAAGGCACAGCAAGTTTTTTCGAGTAGTGAGTATCTTGTTTCACAATCGGTAAACTTTTTGCTAAGATAGTAGATTGCGTGCTCCTTTCGACCGGAATCGTCATGTTGTCCGAGTACACACCCCATTGAATCTTCTAACACAGTTAGGTACATTATCAGAGGTCTGCCTTCCACAGGAGGTAACAAGATTGGCGGTTTTTGAAGGTATTCTTTGATTTTATCAAAGGCTAACTGGCATTTGTCATTCCATCTTTCCACTTGATCTTTCTTCAGTAATTTGAAGATTGGCACACAAGTAGGAGTCATATGGGCAATGAATCTGGCTATGTAGTTTAGACGTCCCAAGAATCCTCTGACTTGTTTCTCGGTACGGGGTATAGGCATTTCTTGAATGGCTTTGACCTTGGCAGGATCAACCTCAATACCTTTACTGCTGACGATGAAACCTAAGAGTTTACCGGATCTTACTCCAAAGGTACACTTGTTCGGGTTCAGTCGCAATCTGTATTTCTTGAGTCTGTCAAACAGCTTGTGTAAATGACTCAAATGTTCTTCTTCGGTGTTGGATTTTGCGATCATGTCATCGACATACACCTCTATTTCCTGATGAATCATATCATGAAATAGTGTTACCATTGCTCGTTGGTAGGTAGCTCCAGCATTTTTTAGACCAAAGGGCATTACTTTGTAACAAAAGGTTCCCCAGGGAGTTGTGAAGGTTGTTTTTTTCCATGTCTTCGGGTGCCATCTTGATTTGATTGTACCCTGAGAATCCGTCCATAAAGGAGAATACCTTGCATTGTGCGGTATTGTCAACTAGTACATCGATGTGCGGTAAAGGGAAATCATCTTTAGGGCTTGCCCGGTTCAGATCTCTGTAGTCTACACACATTCTGACTTTCCCGTCTTTTTTGGGTACAGGCACGATGTTAGCTATCCAAGGAGGATAACTTACAACTTTTAGGAATCCGGCATTGAATTGTTTTTCAACCTCGTCTTTGATCTTTTTTGACATATCAGGCTTACTCCTTCGCAGTCTCTGTTTGACCGGAGTGCTTCCTTCTTTGATTGGCAGGCGATGAACTACAATGTCCGTGTCAAGGCCAGGCATATCTTGATAAGACCAGGCGAATATCTCGGCGTAGTCTTGCAACAATTGAATCAGTCTTTGCTTGACACTGTTTTCTAAGTCAGCCCCAATTCTGACCTCTTTCTTTTCTTCGTCACTGCCCAAGTTGATGACCTCAATCGGCTCCTCATGAGGCTGTATGGCTTTTTCTTCTTGTTCTAGAAGTCTTGCAATTTCTCTTGGCACTTCACAATCTTCCTCACTTTCGTCCTCAGTTTGGTAGATCGGATTTTCAAAGTCATGACGGGCAATAGCAGAGTCGTTATTGACTGGATCCAGCGTGTATGTGAATCTGCATGGTAGATATGTGAGTGTGTATGAAGAGAAAAACATAGCTATTTGAAAGCGAATAAAGAAAGAAAAAGGATCACAAAATTTTGAACATGCAAGCATCCCATGATTTTATTGAATGCACATAATCATGATATGACAAACCCTTTTTGTAGAAGGACCGTTGTGCTAAGGCACACGGCTTTCAAGCTCATGGTTCGATTGTTCAGGAACCACTTTTATCTTTGCACAATATACACAAAGAAAACAGGAAATGGCATTTACTCCTGATCAAAGGAGATCACATCCTCTGCTTTCCAGTTGTTCAATCCACCGTTGTTAGCAGGGAGCACCCAGCTGTTCCAGTTGCAGTTGTTCTTTTCGTCTTCCGTAGCATTGATTCCGCTAGTGGGAAAATGCGTAGGTAATTCCTCAGGATAAGTTGGATGATTTGTTGGATATGAGAATCCAGGTGGAGGTCCCTCTATTGGCTGAGCGAGATGCTCGATAAGGCCGTCCCATGCAGTAGGAATGATGTTTTGAATAGAGACTTGTGCATCCTGATAAGGAGTGTACTGTGACAGAAAATAACCTTCGTTGTTTGGCATCTTCCTGGCTTCTTCAAGAGCGAAGTTGTCGTCGTACTGTTCGTCCCATCCAGTCGGGACAATGTCTTTGATGGGAGTTGAAAAGCTCGGAGGAGCGGAATATTTCACCATATAGTCGTATTTGCCGCTGGGTTCTCCTAGCGTGTCCCATACTTCTTTGGGTGGATTTTGATATTGCTGAGTGACGGGACTTGTGATACTTCCGTCATTTTGATTACCCTCTTCTGTTGGAGTAAGATCTTCCAGAGCAATGTAAGAATTCTGAGGTGTGATATACTGGTAGTTGTAACCGTCATTTGGTCCTCCCACAGCATCCCACATTCCCATGGTAATGGGTGGAATTTCGTCTGGATATGGCTGAATGATGTGGTTCAAGTATGTCCCTTCATCATCAATGGCGTTTACTTCTTGGCTGGCGAAGTGTGATATTAACCCTTCAGAGCGAGGATTTTGATCATTCTTTTGATTTTCACCATTATAGCCCAGACCTAGCTTGTCGGACTTGTAGGGTATATCAGGGAGTTGTCCCCATACTGTGCGATCACCCTGTTCAATCATGGCTTTGGCATCTTTGAGAGAAGCCATAGTTGTAGCTGGAGTAGCAGGAATATGCTTGGTGGTAGAGATATCTGGAGATACAACCTCAAAAGCTTGATACGGAGTTTCGATGGATTCGCCCTCCATCTCAACATACTTGTCGTTGCTCAAGTGACTGACCATATATTCTTCTTCGCCATAGACTGTGACAACCTTTCCTTTTACTGGGTATTTTAACTTCTGATGCAGGGTAGAAGTTACAGCGTTTGCCCCATGTATCCAAGGGCGTCCTAGTAAACAGGAGTATGTTGGAAGAACGTCTATTACGGAAAAGATAACATCGAAAGTTTGAGAGCCCACTCTGATTGGGAGCTTAACTTCTCCGTACACCGTTCTTGTTGACCCATCGAAGGCTCTTACAACCACATCACTTGGTTGTAGCACAACTCCTTTGAAGTCAAGTTTTTCCAGTATTACCTTTGGTAACACGTTTAGAGAGGAACCATTGTCTATTAGCACATGAGACAGAGTGGTGCCGTTGCATTCGATAGAGATGTGCAGGGCCTTGTTGTGATTTCTTCCAGCAGGAGTTAGATCCACATCAGAGAAACCAAGACCATTGGGCACTGTAAGACTGGCGACACAATTCTCAAATTGGTCGATTGGGATTTCTTGAGGCACATGCGCAGCTTGAAGGAACTTCATTAGAGCTTTAGCATGAGCTTCTGAATATTTTAGCAGAGATAACATTGAGATTTTTGAAGCAGTATGCCCCAGTTGTTCGACAATATTGTAATCACTTTTGCAGATGATTTTCAATATTTCGTCCATCTCTTGCTTTGATGGATCCTCAGCAGTGATCTCTACCGGATTTTGAACTGGTTCGATCAGTGGCTCTTTGCCTCGAGTGTTGATATCTGGAATAGGAATTGGAACCTGGATTGGACTAGCAGCAATATTTGGAGAAATTTCTGGTGAAAAGATTCTTCCACTTCTCGTGATCTTGCTAGTGCCTGCAATGTTACTTACAGCTGAAGTAGTTAGTGTTGCGTCCTCTTTAGTCGAGGGATCCTGCTTAACTCCATGAATGTAAACATTAGTGTCATATCCCCATGGGACAGCTTTGTCTGAGGAGTATGGAAATGGAGTTGGTCTAGCAATGACTACTGATGCCACTTTGAGTGTAGCAGAAAGTTTGAATGGAGCCTTGGTAGAGATTTTGAATGGTAAGCTGGAGATCACTGAGACGTCTTCCATTCTTATCCCGTTGGCAAAGACTTTGCCCAACATGTCCATAGAAGGGAGCCTCTCAAACATAATGATACGGCGATCCATGTATTTTTGAATTCCCATCTTTAGATTTTCACAACCATTGGGTTGGCGTGAGCAATAAAAGCAGTCGGGATCACAACCTGGAAAGTAACCAGCTTGGATGAACTTTCTTTTGACTTCGAGGAGTGGAATTGATACTTCGTTCACATCATAAATGTAAACTGTGTCTATGATAGCATTAACAGTTTTGTCATGCTTTGGCATAGGTGCTGTGATGACATTTGGAGTTTCTGGAGGATCGAACTCAATTTCTCCAGCATCTATCATGTCTTGGATTTTATTTTTCAGGGCCCAGCAGTGATCTGCGTCATGTCCTGGACAGTTTGAATGATAGGCACATGTTGCATCAGGGCGATAATTCAGAGAAGAAGTATTGACATTCTTCGGAGGACCCCTTAATGTGATCAGATCCGCTTTAAGCAAGTGCTGCAATGCCTGAGAGATTGGCATGTTGATTTTGGTGAAAGTTCTTCTTGGTGCATCTGGTCGATGCGTATATTTTGGCTGTTGATCTTTTTGAGGTGCAGATGCGGAGATCATAACTGCCCCTACAGATTGATGCTGATCACTTTTGTGACTTGTCTGAATTTGCGCTGTATTGACCTCATTTCTGATGGGCTTTTTTGTAGTACCAGAGGAGGATCCTACTTGAATTTTTCCATTTCGAATGCCACTTTCGACACGTTCTCCGGTCAGTATTAGGTCAGTGAAACCTGATGATGAACTTCCCAGCAAATGGCTATAGAATGGGCCAGTTAAAGTGCCCATGAACATGTCGACTAGTTCGCGATCAGATAAGGGTGGTTGAACCCTTCCAGCCATATCTCTCCACTTTTGTGCATACTCTTTGAAACTTTCTTTTGGTCCCATAGACATGCCTCGCAATTGAGTACGAGTGGGTGTAAGATCAGCATTGTATTGGTACTGTTTGTAAAAAGCAGCAGCTAATTCTTCCCAAGTATGAACCTTGGTATTTTCTAGCTGGTAGTACCATTCGAGTTGTGTACCTGACAGACTTTCTTGGAAAAAGTGAATCCACAATTTGTTATCTGTTGTATGAGGTTGTATCTTCCTCACATAAGATCTCAAATGTAGTTTTGGACAAGAAACTCCATCATACTTTGCAAAGGTTGGAACTTTGAATTTTGGAGGGATGACAACATCCGACACGAGTCCCAGATCATTGAAATCTAAGCCAGGTATTTTTTGTATTTCCATAGCTTTCATACGATCCTCCAACTGTTGGTATTTGTCATCATCCTGTTCGTCTCCAGAATGATCTTCTTCTTCATTTGAAAAGAGAGAGGGTTTAGCAGAACCCTGGTTGCTTTGATTATCTTCTTGTTCACCATCACCGACTATTTCAGGGATTGGTGGCTTTTTGATCTTTTTGACAGGGATCTTGATCTTCCTTCTCAGGTAACTCAAGCCTGCAGATTCTTTGGGCTTCTTCTTCTTCTTGAGTATCAGGGCTTTCAGCTCTTGTTGCCCCCTTTGCCAGTTCCAGAATTGCCACTTGAACTTGGGCATTCTGTACTTCGAGATTCTTGATGCTTGCCTCAGATTCCATCTCTTCTGACTGAAATAAACAGCGAAGAGATGAGAAACCCGTCATGAGAACCTGTTATGAAATGTGTATGACTGGATGCCATGTATGCAATGTGTATGCAATGTATATGAATGCAATGTATGAAATGCAATGTATGAAATGCAATGTATGAAATGCAATGTGTATGCAATGCATGTGAATGCATGTGTGCAATGTTTTCAAGGATCATAGAGTCTAGATTTGTTAAAGAAGCAACAAACGTTAGTTAATCAATTTATTCTTTTTTCTTTGCCTCATTTGGGCTTACAAGACAGAAAATAAAATAAATGATCTTTCAGGTCTCCCGTGGGCGCTTTTTCTTTGTCCCCAGGAATGCGTTGATTCTTTGTTCTTCTTGAAGCTGTCTGGTGAGCTCGAATAGCCTTCTCTCATAGTCCTGACAGTGTTCTTTAAAGGTGTCTCTTTCCTCTTTGAGTTGAACCCAGGATTTTTGCAACTCTTCCAAGTCAGTTGGCATATCCGGGTGTAGAATAACTTGAGGTTCGTAACCTTCGACTTCTGATTCGATAGTCACAGGTAGAACAGCGGGATAGGGCATTATGAGTTTTTGAGCATGAGTACGCACCCATCTGAGGTAAAGTTCCATAGGAATAGAATTCCATTGCCCCAGAGTTTTGCTTTCTATTCTATAGACACTGTCCCAAGCCTGTATGAATCTTCGTCGGTGTCTGTGAGAATCATTCTCGTAATCAAACACAATGCCACGGATAATCATGTCATGAGGACCGTTGCTTCTTGCATATCCGAATTGGCGTAGAGCTAGAGAGGGATTGTAAGTGATACCTCCTTTAATGCCAAGGAGTGGCACATTAGGGTATTCTCCACAATGATCAATGATAGTAATGTCTCTTTGAAAGAAGTTGTTCCATCGGATATCTGAATGAGATAAAGACATGATTCTGTAAGACCATTGTGCTCTTTGTTCATTTCTCAGTACTGATCGGGGAAGATGACATGTAAACCACCTAGCCAGTAGTGGTATACAGCACATGAGAGTTCCTCGCTTCTTCGTGGTACGAGTGTGTAGAGAGTGTAGGATGTCTCCCAGCAATGTTGGTACCGGGTTGCGAATTAGGAAAAGGTTGATGATGTGTACACTTATGAACTGGTCGGAATTAGGGAACAAAACCAACCCATAGATCAAAAGAGCCATAACTTCTTCAAAAGCTGGATAACTTTTGTTTTCTAGCAGTAGTCGAGCCTTTTCCAGTAAGAATTTGGCAAGCAAACCCTCAACTCCACTCTTTGTTTCCCAATTGGATTTGATTTCTGACTTTTGCAGATGTAAAGCAGCAGCAATGACTTCAGGTTTTGGTTTTCTTTCTAAACCAGTGAAAGGTAATTGATCTCGGATTGGTAATCCAATTAATTCAGAGAATTCTTCCAAAGTGGGTACCAACTGGTAATCAGGAAATGTGAAGCAATGATGTTCAGGGTCGAAGAACTGGAACAGGACCCGTATCATGTCTTCTTCAAACTTTGAGGTAACCAAATGGAGTAGGTGACCATGCTTTTCAGTGAATTGAGCATTCCTGGGGAATTCTGCTACCAAGACTTTGAGTTCAGATGGCACCGTTGAGATATTGATTCGGATGTAATCTCTGGTGGCGGGAGCCATTACCTGCAAAAACAAAAGTAAACTCTTTGATCCTTGAAATGTGTAGTGAAAAATGATGTGTTTATGATGCAAACATGTGGCACACAAAAACAAATCAAACAATAGCCTTAGGTTTAAAGGCTTGCATGAGGTTGATAGGTGATACCCTCCCCTCTGAAGTTGAGTTGGTTGAAAACCTGTTCTAGAATAGTATTCGGGTTCTATGATCCTTGGAGACAACATCTCAATACGGCGCTCGGACGGGCCGATCAAGAATATTCCTCGAGGATAACTAGCTTCGATCAATTTCAAAGCTAGCCACTTAATAGGCCACAAGTCAAGTTCAACTAAAAGGTTCTAAGACAAATTAGTGTTAATGACACTTCGGAAGCCTAATATACTCCTTGATCGCTTTCAAGGGACATCAGTATAAACCAAAGTATCACACTAACGATGACTACCAGATCAACCGTATCGGTACATGCCGTACAGTTTCCTTGGTCTATTGTCATATACTTAAGGTATCTCGAGATTCGGGTTAGAATCTTTCACACAAGCAAAGTACCCAAGCAAACCTGTGAAAAGTAAAGCAATCAGATCAAACAATTGAAAACATCGAAATGATCTATACTCTAAAGGTAACCCCTTTTGAAAACATTTTGAATTTGTAGTCCCCAGCAGAGTCGCCAGTTCTGTGGACCGTCCTTTCGGGCCATACCCCTCCCGTGGGTGGGATACGTGAACTGACTCTTTTTTGTCGATCGGACGCTTTCGCGTCTCTTTTGAAAAAAAGTTTACAGAGTCGCCACCGACCTTTTATTTTATCCAATGAAGGAAAGGTTTATAAAAGAAACAGAAAAAAGACCTTTGAGAGATTCTGGGTAAGGGGGTAGGTTATACAAAGGGAAGGTGTTAGCACCCTTTGTATCCATGGTTATCCATGGGCTCTTTAGTTTGCTTAGCTCATTTGCTTTACTTTTCAATTGATTCGGAATGCTTTACCTGTGTTTTTGAAATACCTTTGCAAATAGAATTTGTAATGATCCTTGTGCGGATATATACAAATGCTTGTTTATCTTTCGAAAGATGTTTTGAAAAGATCGTTAATTCTGTAATGATCCGTGTTTGGATGTATACAAAATATTGTCTTTTGGAAAATTCGTTTTAAAAAAACAACAGTGTATGAGAATTTTGTTTGTTTTGATTTTGAGCAAGCAAACTAGGAGGTCTACCCTGAGTTAGGAGGTCTTTATCCTTGTTCCCTTTAAAAATCTATCCATTCGTCGGATATAAACAAAAGGTTCGATTTTGTACTCGAAACAGTAGAAATGTAACTTTGATTTTGAAAAGAGTGAAAAGGGGTTACCCTAGGAGGTGCAAATGTGATTGTGATTGAATTCAGGTATTTATCTTTGAAGTTAGTGATCTGACGGTTCAGTTTTATCTTTGACATACACGCAGTTTATATGGGTGCTGGAAATTAAAATGCGGAAATGTAAAGTGCAGAAAGTAAATCTACGCTATTACATCGATTGTGCGGGAAATGTAAACTAGCCTATTTACATGAATTTGACATCCTATACATTTATCTAGGAATTTAAATTGTAATAAATAAAAGGCATGTTTTTGTATTTTTGTGATTTATTTTAAATATAATTAATGCATTATTAATTAATTTAAAAGAAAGAAAAGATGGAAATATGATTAAACCTAGCAAATAAGCTTAAAAATATGTACAAAATGTTTGTTAATTGATTTTAGAACAAAACTAATTTTTTTGGAATTTTTGAAATTTGTTTTTGGGTTTTTTTAAGTTAATTAAGACATAATTATATAAATAATTACACAAATAATTAAAGCTTAAAGAGAAAATTATCCTAAATATGTACAAAATTAGTTTATGATATATAAACAATATTTAACACAAAGAACAATTTTTTTTATGATTTTTTGATTGGTTAGAATAATTAAAAAGTAAATATATAAATATAAACTAATTAATTATGTAAAATATTGGAATTATGAAGAAAAATAAAATATTTTTATTTCAGAAAATAATATATATTTTTAGAAGTCTAAAATATTTTTTGTGGGATTTTTTGGATTTTTTTAAGTATTTTTAATTAATTTTGCAAAGAAAATAAAATAAAAATAGAAAATGAAAAAAAGATACTGATCCTGTGTGGTGAGGAGCTGAGGCTCCACGGTGTGCATGCATGTCAGATGCGTTGGATTGGAATATTGAATGAGATCAAGGGCTCAGATTGCAAGACACATGATGTAATGATGGGATTGCATGTATTGAATTGGTGGGGAGACCAAAGTCAGACTGGCCCCACCTCTTTCTTGCGTGGACAACGACCGGTTGACTGACGAACCACGCTGGGACGCGTGGTCGTCTTCAACCTCCAGACCTCACGTTTTTATATACAAATAGCGGGGGTTTTAAACCTCCCCTATTTTTACGATAAAATGCAACTTTTGAATAGCTTCATCAACCTGCAAAGATAAGCATTAGTAGCAAAAGAAGGCAACCCAGATCCACTAAACCTGATGTCCTGAGTTCATTGGTGGTGTCAGTTTCTTTGTTTGAGGCCTGTAGCCATGGGTTCGAAGAGATTCAAGTAAGAACACTCATATGCACTGTGTTAATGGTATAAGGTTATTCTCACGTGGGAACTCTCATGTTAAAGCCCAGATCACTCATATAGGACCTCATGAACATATTAAGATGGTTAGTTTACATTGAAATTGATTGCAAATATGAAAACGAAAGTTAAGTGCATATGTACATGGAGAACACTATGCTCACTATACGACTCTCATGGGACTATGTTAGGAGTTCAATCTTACTCTATGTGATTTGAGAAGATGATTGGAAAGCTTTGTTTGTATTAATATTGCTTGGAATATAGAATTTGAAAATTACAAAGTGTATGTATTTTTTTGGAGAATTTTATGATAATGATAGCTATGCTCTTGCCCTCAATTCGTGTCTCTCATCTGTTGCTGAAGTAGAATAGCTTATTTATAAGCCAAAGGCTGCTTGGAAGTGAAGCAAGAAGCTTTGATTGCTCTTGTTGAAAATTTGATTTTTAAAATATTAAAAATCTTTGAATTGTTGACCAAGTCTTCTTCTATTCAATGCACTTGTCTTGGGCATCAATTTTCTGCAGAAAAATGAAGACTTTGGAGGGTGTGTCATACTTGGAGATCAAGCCATCAATTATCCATGCAATTTCCTTTAATTTTAATCTTAAAATAAGATAAAATTATGTCAAAAATGGATAATATAGATGTGGGCTTTGTCTTGGTCGTGGGAGGCCCATAGTAACATGGCAAAGATGTTTGGACCATAAAAACTTGGCATCTTTTGGAAAAAAAACATTTTTGAGCAATGTTGATTTCATGCATTTTCCCAAAATTTAGCCAACTTCAACAAGGTGTGAATCCTTCAATTTTTGTCATATGAAGGAGATCTTGCACTTTTTGGAAACCTCAAAGAGTCCTCTAACCAATGTCTTTGGTCTCATATCAAAATGATTTTTGGTTCTCCTTGTGTGTCCATTTGAAAAAAGTGTCTTTTTGTTGACTTTGAAAATGACCTGTAATGTCTTTGGCCATATTTTTCAAATGGTGAATGCTATGACCATGGGATCAATTGCATTTGAAAGATAATTGAATTTCCTTCAAAATGAGCTTTGGTTGACATTTTTTGGATGAAGGATGAGAGAGTTATGATCAGTCAAAGTTGAGTTGACTTTTCAGGCAAAAACCCTAATTTTGAATCTTAGGGTTTTGTTGATTTTTGATCTTTCCTTGATGAATTGTGATCATCCAATGATCAAATGTTGAATCCTTTGACAAAATATGGACTTTGGCAAAAAATTTCATTTTTGACTGTCAGTTGACTTTTTTGGTCAAACGGGTCGTCTGTTGACTGTTTGAGCTGCTGACGGTGCGTCTGAGTGAATTGAAGTTTGAAAATTTGTATGATGGTACTTTGAGATGTATGGATGTATATGAAATCCATTTGAGCTCTCAAAACTTGTTGCTCCTGTTAAAACAAGAAAAACCCTGATTAGGGACTGTCTGTATAGGAGGCAGTTAAGCGTACCTGATTTTTGTGCAGTGCTGAGTTTCTGCTAATCGCGTGATATTCAGAAGACTTCTAACACAAAAATCTTGGAAATTTGAATTGTGAATGATTGATTTGATTGATTGTACAAATCACTGAGAATTGTACTGTCTGCAGTCTGGCTGTCAACTGACTGTTCGTGTACTGAAGCAGCAGTTAAAGTGAAAAATCAACTGTCAAAGTTAATTTTCTTTTTTGTTGTTATTTTTGTTTTTGTTTGGTGTGAAGCATGAAAATTTATTTACATGACTTGTTAGAAAACAGAAACATAATAAATAACTGATATTTACAGTATGTGGGCAAAATTACCGATAATAACCTGAAAATTATTTACTGCACAGAAATAGAAATATTTGACTGGCAGAAAACACAAAAAATATTATCTTAGTAATTAAGCAATATTATGACAAATAGTACAACATTTAATACTGACAGCATAAATATTACACACTATATTGAACAGTACGACGAATAAACGGTACATTTAAGAAATAAGAAATACGGCAAATTTTAAGAATGACGATTGATGACCCATGCTATGAACAATAACATGTAGATGATTGGGAGCATAGCCATTGCAGGTCCACATTCCTCAAGACTATGTAGGCAGAAGAAAGTCATGATCACCGTAGCAATGGTGATGACTGTAAGAAACAGTGTCTCTATCCATTTTGCCATTCTTGTTAGGGAAGAAGAAATGATGGATTATGAGGTAGGAATTTGAAAGAAGATTTAGAATTTGATGTGAGATTTTATGGAAGAATGAGAAGTATTTATAGAATGGAAAGATGATAGAGACGTTGGGGAATGATGTGATTCCGTACAAATGGAAATTTTGAGTGGAAGTGAGATTTGAAAGAAAGTGTATGATATTGTTGGGAAAAGAGAGATGTGTAGAATAAAGTTGAGATTTGAATTGGAAAGAAGAGATTTGAAAAGATTTTGAAAATAATGGAATATAGTACAAAAGTTAGTGGGAAACCAAAAACAATTGTTACCAGTACAGTGTGAGTTTCCTGCTTTTGCGCCTGCAAAAAAGATTTAACCCTGCATGAACTGTGTTAGTACTATTTATCTGTAAAATAAATAAATAGTATTTGCGGTGTAATGAACAGCATTTGGCGTTTGCGTAAGAATAAATTCCACTGTTAGCCAAGTTACTGTGTAAGAGAAATTCTGAAATTTAAGCACTTCATATGTTTAGGATATTTGAAATAAAAATCCATGTTTATATGAAACTCTTAATTTTCAGATTGAAGTTTTCTTAAAAAAAGATGTGGGCAAATTTTGGGGTATAACAATCCCGAAATGCGATAAAATAACAAATATTCACATAAACAAATATTTAACTAGATTGGTGTAAATAAATGAACTTATAAGTAAGTAAATAAATAAATTAAATTAAATTTAAATATTTAAAAACTAACCTCAAAATCCGGCTGGCTATGATTCAAAAATGCAGCAAAGACAACAAATATTTAAATAAACAAATATTTATTTTAAGCTGATGTAAATAGATGAAATTATAGATAAATAAATAAATAAATAAAAATTTAAATATTTATAAAAATAAATTAACCCTAATTTTGGCGAATTAGCCAAACCCTAAAAATGAATTCGCCAAAAACCTACAAATTTTGCCAAAACCTAAACCCTGCTAAAACCTATAGGAGCATAATAATTTACAATTTTGTTATCACTAGTCCCCAGCAGAGTCGCCAGCTGTAGCAACCTGCCCTAAAAATTAGCTTTTAGAGTCGCCCCCTATTCTGAAGGGCGAATAGGAAACCCTACGTAGTTAAGAAATCTGGGTAAGATTATTATAATCAGGTCGAGGGAAGGTGTTAGGCACCCTCAACCCTTTCCTAAGGATTTGAATCTAAGGTAACAGTTTTATGTCTAAAATTATTAAGGCAAGGTTCATGCTTTCAAGGATTAATAATTGAGGGAAACAAATCGGGAAAAAATGAGATTTAGATGGAAGGGGACTCGCCTTGGTTATCCAAGTGCCTACGTATCTCCTTAGGGGGGAATCAGAGTCAACGTAGTTCGGCACAGGGTTGTACGCCTTTGAATTGATTATGGAGGTGTTTGAAGGCTTTTTGAATGGCCTATCGCAGTTTTTTTTGAAATGCGAAGTTCGAAGGTATTTTGAATTACCTTATCGTAGATTTGAAAATCGCAGTATTGAAGAGATGAAAATCTGTAGTCTCGTGGTTTAGTGTGTTTTAAATGTTTGGCGTACAACCCTGATTTAATATGTCACCGTTAGTTGCGATGATCAATAGATTTGATCATTATAGTTAACGTATTAAATAATGTATTGCTGGTTGCTCTGATCGATAGATTCGATCGTCACGGACAACAAATGGAGTATATTTTAATATTGTAAATAGAATTATTTATCGTTATCCCTCATAATCAATAGGTTTGATTACTACACGATAACGAGTTAAGTATGCTAATCATTGTAACCAATAGATTTGTTTATAACCATTTAGCAAAATAAAATGTATTTTATTATTGGATTTGATTAATTAAATTAATCGATTGTTAATCATTGCGACCAATAGGTTTAGTCGGAACGGATACAAAATTAAATCCTAAAACTTTGGCCATGGGCCAGTGGGATTGGGCAAACCCTAATGTATTGGTAACTTTTATAGGGTTTTTGTGATTATAATTAAAGATTAATTAAATAATTAAGTCGAATAATCGGGGAAAACAATCGAGAGAATAATCCTAAACAATTATATTCTAATTATATATGTAACCATAATTAAAATGGATTAATTAAATTATTCACAAATAATTATCATTTAAAATAGATAAAACAAATAAATATGCAGTTGAGGGCGCATGGTAAACCTTCAGCTTGGTGTACGTTAGATTAGGACTGTAGGAGATCTGATGGTGGGAGTTGAGGGCGCATCGTATGCATGCAGCGCTTGGCTACATGGGATCCACGAATTAGAAAATGCAAGAAAAACAATATTTAAGGCCTGGGTTTGAACCCAAGACCTGTGATCTCTTGCCTTCCACTATTGGTCAGTTGGACTATTTCCTTACTTTGTTAATAATGCAATCAACAATTAATAAATAAGAAAAAAAATTTCTATGTTGAATTCCAAAACAGAATCTACGCGGGCCCACATGCTTGTTCAACTACCAATCAAGGAAGAGAGTAAATGGGTGAGACTTTTGACCGACCCATCATATTCTGACACGCGTGGTCAAGAATGGAGAGATAGAATTCGAGAGGTGGACCGACCAATGGTTGCTCTTGATTGTGCCAAGCGTACAAGTCAACAAGTCCCTTCTACTGTTCATTGTCACTAACATCCTTACCTGCGGAATTAGTTGCAGAAATTGGTACGAATTTTCCTGCGATTTTTCCTATGCATTCATCTTCTTTTCACCTGCGATTTGAAACCAGTTATTATCAACGTCAGCCAATCTTAACTCGTGCCCAGATCCACTAATTATGAAGTTTTGAATCCAATGGTGGTGGTTTGGAAGCCTGAAACGGTGTGTAAGCATGGACACGAAGGTGGAGCTTCTTTTTGCCCAAACCATGGCAATGGCTTTTTTATGCACTAAACGTCCACCACGATGACCCTAAACTGTCCTAAGCATCCACTTGAACTCATATATGCGGTTAGTTTCAATTAAAAATAAGTAATATGCAGTATACGAAAATCATCCATGGGTGCCATACAAAGAACATGAGATACGAATTATGTACGTGACTCACCTTAGTTTCTGATCCTAACTTACCTCATAATGCCTTAGGAATCAATTAAGATGAATGGATGACCTTGAATCCTCCTAGAATTTGTTCTTCATCCGTGCCCTAGTGTGGAAGAATTCTTCTTTTGAGAACCTTATTCTCTTGGCCAATTTTTGTCCCCCCTTTCCTTATGAATCATTTTGAATATATATGGATGCATTAGGGTTGTA
Source organism: Vicia villosa (assembly GCF_029867415.1). Taxonomy (NCBI): domain Eukaryota; kingdom Viridiplantae; phylum Streptophyta; class Magnoliopsida; order Fabales; family Fabaceae; genus Vicia; species Vicia villosa. The sequence continues at coordinate 124,219,835 of NC_081184.1, read as the reverse complement.
AACCTTGAAGAAAAATTTTACTCATTAATT